>NC_057712.1:117833440-117843141 GCF_004010195.1 Chiloscyllium plagiosum
CTCCTCCTCCCACTCCACCAAGGACATGCATCGCCAGACCATAGCAACACAACGGCTGTAGGAAGAGCGCCTCATCTTCCGCCTAGGAACCCTCCAACCACAAGGGATGAACTCAGATTTCTCCAGTTTCCTCATTTCCCCTCCCCCCACCTTGTCTCAGTCAAATCCCTCGAACTCAGCACCGCCTTCCTAACCTGCAATCTTCTTCCTGACCTCTCCACTCCCAACCCCTCTCCGGCCTATCACCCTCACCTTAACCTCCTTCCACCTATCGCATTTCCAATGCCCCTCCCCAAGCCCCTCCTCCCTACCTTTTATCTTAGCCTGCTTGGCACACTTTCCTCATTCCTGAAGAAGGGCTCATGCCCGAAATGTCGATTCTCCTGCTCCTTGGATGCTGCCTGACCTGCTGCGCTTTTCCAGCAACACATTTTCAGCGACAAATTGTAGATCACATGCTTTCAAAAATTTCAAGACCAGCTCCTTAGGTCTACCATGAACAGAGGTCATAGAATCATACAATAACTGAAACAGATCCTTTAGCCCACCATGTCTTTGCTAACAAAGCCAAAATACACTAATCCCATTTATCTGCACTAGGTCTATCGCCCACTATGCCCTGACATTTTAAGTGCTCATCCAGGTGTTAACTGTTGCGAGACTACTTGTCTCCACTGCCCTCTCAGGCAGTATGGTCCTATCTACCACCTTCTGGGTTAAAACAAAAAAGGTTTTCCTCAAATATCCTCTAAACCAGCTATCCCTCACCTTAAACGCACCCACTCTGGTCTGAAACATGTCTGCTGTGGGGAAAAGATTCTTTCAATCTACCCTGTATATGCCTTTCATAATTTGTATACCTCAATCAGAACCCCCCTCAGTCTCCTCTGCTCTAAGGAAAACAAACCTGGCCTATCCAGTCTCTCCTTATAACTTTTCATCCTAGCCAATATCCTGGTGAATGTTCTCTGCATCCCTCCAGTGCAATTATATCCTTCCAATCGCGTGTAAACCGGAACTCCACACAGTATTCCATCTGGTGCTGAGCCAATGTTTCATACAATTGTAACAAGATTTCCTTGCACCTATATTCTATGCCCTAGCTAATAAAGACAAGCACCCTGTATGCCTTCTTCACCACCCTGCCTACCTGTACCTTTAGGGATCTATGGACTTGTACACTAAGATCTCTTTGGTCCTCAGTCCTCCTGAAGAACTCACCATACACTGTGTATATCCCTCCCTTATTAGACTGCCCAAATGTGGTCAGTCTTGTGCACAGTTTTGAGAAGGATGCACTTGCCCTGGAACGTGTTCAGAGAAAGTTCACGAGAATGGTCCCAGGAATGAAAGGCTTAACACATGAGGGACATTTGAGGACACTGGGTTTATACTCAATGGAATTTAGAGGATGGGGGAGGGGGGGGAAATGGCCTGGACAGAGTAGATATTGGGACCCAAACCAGGACCCAAGGGTATAGCCTTAGAATAAAGAGGAGACCATTCGGAACACAGATATGGAGAAACTTCTTCAGCCAGAGAGTGGTGAATTTATGGAATTCATTGCCACAAAAGACTGTGGAGGCCAGGTCACTGAGCATATTTAAAGACAGAGATAGATAGCGTCCTGAGTATCAAGGGGATCAAGGATTTACGGGGAGAAAGCGGGAGAATGGGGTTGAGAAATTTATCAGCCAGCTGAATGGCAGAGCAGACTCTGTGGGCTGAATGGCCTAATTTCTGCTCCTGTGTCTTATGGTCTCTTGTGGTCTTAAAATGCATCACTTCGCATTTATCACAATTAATTAAATTCCATTAATGGTCAAGATTGTGAATCAATTCTTTTCTTGCACATTGGCTAAGTCCTTGTACTTTTATAACTTATTATTGACTATTTTGGTTTCTTTCTACTTTCAGAAATCATATTGAGCACAGCCTTCCCTTCAATTTCTATTTTCTATCCATCGTTTTACACAAAATAATTCTGTTCTGCCCCAACGGAGCAAAACGATAAGCCTGTCAGATGATATTTCCCAAATGACTTCATTCTGAGGCGAGAGCTTTTGGAATTTTTTTCCGATATTGTGACCTCCAGTGCGATAGGATATGTCATGTTACTAGCAGAAAGTGACAGAGCAATTGTCTGTACTGTGTGTTATGACATGCTAACATAGATATCTGCTATTCAAAAGATCTGGGCTTGAAATGAACGGGCCTGTATCCAATGTGACCCTTTTCTAGTTGATTATTTTTCATTTGTGCTCGTCTGGACACCAGCTGCTCTCCCCAGAAATTGGCGCAACACCAACTTCCATCCTTTCACAGTGCTGGTCCTTCTCAGCCTCTAGCCTTTGTCATTAAGTTAAAAGCCACATCGGATTGCTGTAACAGCTTAAACAGGCTTCAGAATCATTTTAGGTCTTTTCTGGGTAGAAATTTGTCATCCTCACCTGGTATGCCCTGCATGTGACTTTAACTCAATACTAATATAGCAGTTTTTTTAACTGCCCTCTGAAACTGCCTAACAAGCCACTCTGTTATGTCACAACAGTTCATGAAGGTGGGCAACCACCACCTTCTTTGTTAACTAGCGATGGACATTGAATATTGACTTTGCCAGCAATGTTCACATCTGAAAATCTCTCTCGAATATAAAATGCATCAGCTGTCTGGAGTCTTAAGTCAGAGGCTTGGAATCCTGCAATGGGTCACTAGTCTCCTGAATGCCCAAAGCCTGTCTACATTCTACAAGACACAAGTCAGGAATGTGATGGAATACTCCCAGTTGTCTGAATAGCTGCACAACACTCAAGAAGCTTGACACCATCCAAGCAGTGCTCACACCACAACCAAACTCCTTCACTCCCTCTACCACCAATGCTCAGTTGTAGCAGTGTGTAACATTTACAAGATGCAGAGCAGTAGTTCCCCAATGATCCTTAGACAGCACCTTCCAAATCCATGACCATTACCATTGAGAAGGACAAGAGCAGCTGATACGTAGAAACATGACCACACACAGGTTCCACTCCAAGTCACTCACCACCGTGATCCGGAAATATATCACTGCTCCCTCAGTGTCACTGGGTCAAAATCCTGGAATTCCTTCTCTAACAGCATTGTGTAAGCACTTACAGAAAACGGACTGCAGCAGGTGTAGAAGGGAGCACACAACCAACTTCTCAAAGAATGGGCAAGAAATACTGGCTCAACCAGTGACACCCACATCCCATGAATGAAAAAGGTGATGTAGTTAGTCAAGGAGCATTTTCACAGAAAGGACTTGATAGATGAAGGAAGGAAATGGCACAGCCAATCTTTAGCAATAGACATTCTCAGAAAGGTACAACCTATAAAAGAGGACTCTGATGGAGATACTCAAACAATTTAACTTGGTAAAATATACACAAGGCAGTACGAAACCATACCTACACATAGAAAGCTTCCAATTCACACAAAATTTAAAAACATGGGACACGAGGTCAGTATAAGATGGCAACTAGTTTGTAAGAAGTAGCTTCAGTTAAATTGAGCGTTCAATATCCAGCCTCCATTGTGGCTATGAAATCACTCTCTGGGACTGAAATCCTGCACAACCCACAACTGGAGATGGAGTGGTTTTGCTACCACTAAGGACACTGAGTAAAGAAATCCCTATTCTAAAAACTGATTTCTTTCATAAAATTCACCACATCTTCACATTGACCTTTGTGCACTGACCTCAGCTATTTGCGAACCATGAAAATGCATATGAACAGCCAAAGGTGCTACTCTTTTCGGGCCCAGTGCTTGGTCCATATACTCTTTCAAGGTCTATCGGCAGCTCCCTTCTGCCTGAAACTATCATCAACTTTTGTGCTTTGACTTCTAATGACTGCGGAATGAAGGTGGAAGACTGTTCTCCAGGATGTCTCTCTACTTATCTGACTAGGGCGATAGTCTAGCCTGAAAGTTCTAGCTATCACTCAGTCTTACTGCAACTTGTTACTCAACCAAAAAACTGCACTTTCATCCTCACACATTACCTCTTCATCCCTTATGTTACCTGTTGTACTTTATTTTCAAATGTTCTCAATCCATTTTAAAACTTGCCTTTGGAAGCTTCAATGCACCAGCACAACTCTCATCACTTTTCTCGTCCTGGTAACACTCCCATTGCTATCAGACAGAATACAAAAACAGACAGTGATCCAGAAGTTACACTCCATTCCAAGCGAAATGAAATTTAGAATGCAAAACTGTTAAGTGAACAAAATTGAACACTGGTGTGTGGGAGGGGGATTCTTAGACATGTTGCAGCTGATTAGGAGCTGATCATAATCTCAGCTGGTGCTTAAATTGGAAAGTTTTTACAGTAGATATAACAAGCATTTTGGAAATAAGGGCACCCATTTGGGCGGCACGGTGGCACAGTGGTTAGCACTGCTGCCTCACAGCGCCAGAGACCCGGGTTCAATTCCCCCCTCAGGCGACTGACTGTGTGGAGTTTGCACGTTCTCCCCGTGTCTGCGTGGGTTTCCTCCGGGCGCTCCGGTTTCCTCCCACAGTCCAAAGACGTGCAGGTCAGGGTGAATTGGCCATGCTAAATTCTCCATAGTGTTAGGTAAGGGGTAGATGTAGGGGTATGGGTGGGTTGCGCTTCGGCGGGGCAGTGTGGACTTGTTGGGCCGAAGGGCCTGTTTCCACTACTGTAAGTAATCTAATCTAAAGAAAGGACAGCTGATACAAGTCCCTAAGGTACCCAAAGTTTACAGTTTTCATTGCACCTGACCTTCATCCCAAGGGTGCCTCCCACCCCATTTGCTCTTGAAGATGAAAGCCATTTCAAACTTTAGAAACATCATCATAAATACAAGTATAACTTGCCCTCATTATTTGCTGCACATAAACATTGTACTTGCATATAATGTGTGGTTGGAATTTGAATATGTACTCAGTTGCGGCTGAGTCCAGAACAAGGCAACAATCATACGACAAACACATAACATACAGCAGAAATTTCTTTACAGAGATATTAGTGCGAATGACGTTGTGAAACAAACAGCAGGAGCAGATCAACATTCTTCATTTAATGGGAGGTTTGATGCCATACAGCAATGCCGATGTGGCCAGGCCACCACTGAGATAAGTTGAAATCTTCCTGCTAATGAATGCTGAATCACGAGAGTAAAAGTAGACTATTTAACTACAGCCTGCCATTTGACAAGACTGTGGCCAATCCCATTTTGTTTTCCCTTTCTATTGCCTATGACCCTGGACTTCCTTGTCAATGATGAATCTAAGTCAGCCTTAAAAATGTTAATTGATGCTACTTTGACTGATCTCTGGAAAAGAACATTCCACAGTCAATTGACACTCAAGGTCAAAAAAAACTCCTGCTTGAAGTAGAAGATCTCTTAGTTTTACACTGCACCCCATGGTGCTAGTTTCTCCTCAAGGATGGGGGCGGGTGTGTGGGTGGGTGTGTGTGTCTGTGCATGTGGCTGTGTGTGCGCACATGTCTAAGCATCCACTCTGCTAAGTTCCCTCAGGGTCTCATATTTCAGCAAGATCACCTCTCATTCTCCTAAACATCAATGGATACACACCCAAACTTTCGTCATAACCCCTTCATCCGAGGAATCAGTCTAATGAATTTCCTTTAAACGGCCTGCAATGCATCAGCAACCTTTCTTACTCCAGATAAACCAGCTCATAAATTTTGTTGCAACTGATGCTCAAGCTCCAACTCCAATCTTCCTTGGTGGCAGTGAAGGAACTCATTACACTGATAGTGCTCATTCTCCCTCTGAAGGGCATGCTCCTGTAATTGAATGGTGTGGATGGTCAAGAGTGTGGTGCAGGTCAGGCAGGCATGCGAGAAAAGCTGATGGACAGGTCAAAAGGACAGTGCCAAGTTGGAGGCTTGGGACTGGGAAAAGGTGGGAGGAGGGGAAATGAGGAAACTGGTGAAATACACATTGATCCCTAGTGGTTGCAGGGTCTCAAGGTGGAAGATGAGGTGTTCTTACTCAAGAGGGCGGGTGGTTAGGGTTTGGTGGTGGAGGTGGCCCAGGACCTGCATGTCCTTGGCAGAGTGGGAGGTGGAGTTGAAGTGTTCAGTCACGGGCAGTGGGGTTGGTTGGTGCAGATGTCCCACAGATGTTCTCTGAATCGATCCGCAAGTTGGCGTCCTGTCTCCCTGATGTAGAGGAGACCACATCGGGTGCAATGGATACAGTAGATGACATTGGTAGAGGTACAGGTAAATTTTTGTCGGATGTGGATGATGGTCTTGGAGACCAAGGAAAAAGCAGTCAAGGAAATATTCATTTCCTAAATTATTCACATGTGGTGCCTGGTAATTGAGCCAAACAGAAGCACTCTGTTAGGAAACTCTCATGTTTCCACCCCCAAGTGAGGTGTTAAAGATTTGTCGGGATGGGCGATGGGGGTCACAAAACAACAATGGAAGACCATAGGGATAAAACTCCTGCTTGTTCTATTGGAGAGGTGTGCCCACAAAGTCCTCGAATGGGATTCACAAAATCTGACAAGCTTAAAAAAAGCCCAATATATCTATTACATTAGCATGTATTCAACTGATCTGGTGAAAATGCATTACAGGCAACATTGAGTCAGCCAACAGTCTCCCCATCTGAAGATTTACTGGCTTAGCATTTAATGAATTGTTTCTACCTTCCGGTGGGGAAGAAGTGAAAGAGGGAAATCACTGGTCTTCCTGCAGTGTCAAAGTGGTGCCAGAGTGATCTCCCTGGCAATTACTAGAGCCAGGCTAATCCTTTGCTACCATCTCAATAACTGAAAGCCTGAGCCAAAGATCTTTACCCTGCCCAGTCATTGATGATTACAGCAATCAAACAACATTAGACATGGAGACACATCTATTTTCAACTGTTACTCCTTGGCTCCACGTAGCTCTACGAGCCAATGTCATTCTGGTCAGGATATAAAGCGGAACAAACAACTGGAACTGGGTAAATGCGCTGTGTAAATAAGCCGCTTGGGTTTAGATAAGCTGCATCCGATACTAGCGAACCCAAAAGCCTCTTCGTTCTTTGCCAAGGAGACCCTGCAGAGAAGGTTCACTGGGCTGACTCCTGCAATGAAGGGGTTGTGTATGTAATTAATGTTCTGAAAAAGCAGTCGAGGCTGGGTCATTGAACATATCCAAGGCAGAAATGGACTGATTTAATGAACCACAAGATGTGGGGACAATCAAATAATTAGCAATTAGGTTTCTGCTCCTATTTCTCAAGTTCTGTTTAAAATGATCAAGAGAGGCATCAGAGAAAACAAAAGAAACTCACTTATGAGCACTTTGCAAAGTCATCTGAAGTCTCAAATCACTTTGTAAACAAAGCAGCACATAAGCACATTTTAAGTGTTGTGATGTAGAAAGCAAGATAGCAAATTCATACATAGCAAACTTTTTCCCAAACAGCAACTTGACAGTGACCAGATTAACCTGTTTTAGCAATGTTGATTGAGAAGTAACTATGAGCCAAATGCCAAATCCTCTTTGAAATAGTGTCATGGGGTTTTTCTTTCAACCTGGGAAAGCAGACAATGCCTCTGTTTAATGCCTCATCTGAAAGAAGTGAGGTGTTCCCTCAGTACTGCACTAGAGCGTCAGCCTTGATTTTCACATCTGAGTTCTGGAGTTGGAATTGAAGCCAATACCTTCTGAGTCCAAGCCAACAGTGCCATCAATTGAACCATCAAGAGACATGGTGCCCTCGATAATCAGACAAGTCAAAATTCTGTTTTAACAAATTTCTCAGTCGAATGTCTCGGAGATTGTTAAAAATCACATACCAGGTCGACACCTCCACATCTTGGAGATTGTTAAATATGAAATAATTTTCACTTATATTGGACTCCTCGGGGAGGCCCAAAAAAAAAGGTCCTGTTGACCAATACATTGGCTTGACCTTGGAAGCAAGAGCCTTGGGGAACGCTGACTTTATCTGTCTTGTGCATCTGCAGAACCATGAAATGCAAAGGAGCAGCGCAAATTTGCATTTGATTGACTATTTACTCAGTCTCTCTGAACATTGAACTAGAACAGTTTAGCTCACAAACATGCCCTTCAGCCCACCATGTATCTACCAACTGTATTGCAATCTAAATAATCCCATCTGCTTGTTCATGGTCCGTATCCCTCTATTCATGAATCTGCCTAAATGTCTCTTAAATGTTGCTACATTATCTGCTTCTACAATCTCCCTTGCAGAACATTCCAAGCACCTACTACATTTTGTGTAAAAAAACTTTCCTCGCACATCTTCTTTTAACTTTCTCCCTCTCACTTTAAATCTATGTTCCCTAGTATTTGACATTTCAGCTTGGGAAAAAAGACTGAGTATCCACCATCCATTTTACAATTTTACATATCTCTATCATATTGCTCCTTAGCCTCCAAAACTCAAGCAAAAGCAATCCAAGTTTTTCTAAGCTCTCCTTAAGAACTAATACACTCCAATCCAGGCAACATCCTGATAAATCTCTATTGCACCCTTTCCAAATCCTCCACATCCTTCCTGTAGTGTGGTGAACAGAACTGTACACAATACTCCAAATGTCTCCTCATTAAAGTTCTATACAGCTGCAACGACTTGTCAACTTTTATACTCAATGCCCTGACCAATGAAGGCAAGCATGTCACACACCTCCTTTATCACTTTATCCGAGTGTGTTACCACTTTCAGGGAGCTGAGCAATTGAACCTCAAGATTCTACTGTCCATCAATGTTCCTAAAGATTATCCCATTTACCGTATACAGGTAGCAAGCTCGAATTATAGAAAAATTGCACTTTAGAAACAGCGCTTAAAATGTTGGCGATGTAATCGCATTATAGCCAACACACATTTTAAAAGTCAGTGCTTTGGAAACAGTGTTCCCAATTCGACAATCGCATTACATCATGTTATAGCAGAACAACCTATACATTCCTCTTGTATTTGGACTCCAAAAATGTATCACACACTTGTCCAGATCAAACTCAATCTACCATTTCTACGCATCAGCTACACTAACACCACCCCCCCACCTTTTCCTCCGCTACATCGATGACTGTATCGGCGCTAATACGTGCTCCCACGAGGAGGTTGAACAGTTCATCCACTTTACTAACACCTTCCACCCTGACCTTAAATTTACCTGGACCGTCTCAGACTCCTCCCTCACCTTCCTAGACCTCTAAATTTTTATCTTGGGCGACCAACTCAACACGGATATTTACTATAAACCAACCAACTCCCACAGCTATCTAGACTACACCTCCTCCCACCCTGCCCCTGTAAAAACGCTACCCCATATTCCCAATTCCTTTGCCTTCGCTGCATCTGCTCCCAGGAGGACCAATTCCAATACCGAACAACCCAGATGGCTTCCTTCTTCAAAGACCGCAATTTCCCCTCAGACGTGGTTGACGATGCTCTCCACCGCATCTCCCCCACTTCCCGCTCCTCCGCCCTTGAGCCCCGCCCCTCCAATCACCACCAGGACAGAACCCCGCTGGTCCTCATCTACGACCCCACCAACCTCCAGATATATCGTGTCATCCTTCATCATTTCCGCCACCTCCAAACAGACCCAACCACCAAGGATATATTTCCCTCCCATCCCCTATCAGCGTTCCGGAAAGGCCACTCCCTCCACGACTCCCTCGTCAGGTCCACACCCCCCACCAACCCA
>NC_057712.1:117843451-117888176 GCF_004010195.1 Chiloscyllium plagiosum
CCCCTCTCCGGCCTATCACCCTCACCTTAACCTCCTTCCACCTATCGCATTCCCCACGCCCCTCCCCCAAGTCCCTCCTCCCTACCTTTTATCTTGGCCTGCTTGGCACACCCTCCTCATTCCTGAAGAAGGGCTTATGCCCGAAACGTCGATTCTCCTGCTCCTGGGATGCTGCCTGACCTGCTGCGCTTTTCCAGCAACACATTTTTCAGCTCTGATCTCCAGCATCTTCAGTCCTCACTTTCTCCTACCATTTCTCCACCCAACTTTCCAATTGATCTATATCCTGTCATGATCCTTTGACAATCTTCCTCACTATTGACAACTCCACACATTTATCATCTGAAAACTTACTAATCAGACCACCAACATTTTCATCCAAACCATTTATATATTGCATATAACAACACAGACCCAGCAGTGACCCTTGCAGAAGACTGGTCACAGACCTCCAGTCAGAAAAATGCCCCTCCACAATAATCTGTCTTCTATAAACAAGCCAATTTAGTATCCAACTTACCAACGCATCATAGATTCCATGTGACTTAGTCTTCTGGACCAGTGTACCATATCAGATATTGTCAAATGCTTTAGTAAAGCTTATGTAGACAATATTCACTACTCCACTCTCAATCATCTTTGTTACTTCTTCAAAAAACTCAGTCAAGCTTGTGAGGACAAGACCTCCCTGCATAAAGACATGCTGACTATCATTCATAAGCCCCTTCTTCTCCAAATGTGAGTAAATCCTGTCCCTAAGAATCTTCTTTAATAAGTTCCCAACCATGAATGTAAGGCTCACCGGCCTATAATTTCCTGGATTACATCTGTTGCCCTTCTTAAACAAATGAACAAGATTGGCTATTCTCCAGTCTTCTAGGACCTCGCCTGTGGCTAAAGAGAACACAAAAGATCTGTGTCCAGGCCCCACCAATCTCCTCCGTTGCCTCCTTCAGTATCCTGGAATAGATCCTATTAGGCCCTGGGGACTTGGATGCCTTAATCAACATGCTCCAAAGTATCAACATAGCCATTCTACGATTAACATTATCCATGTCCTTCCCCCTGGTGGACACCAATGTGAAGTACTCATTAAAGACTTCCTCAGGCTCCAAACATAAGTTCTCTCCTTTGTCCTTGAGGGGACCTATCCTTTCCCTAGTTACCCCGTTGCTCCTATTATAAAAATACTTTGGGATTGTAAGCCTACTTGCCATGGCTCCTTTTAGTCCTCCTAACTCTTTGTTTAAATTCTTTTTTGTTTCCTTTTCATCAAGGACTTTGTCAGTTTTCAAAGCTTTACATATGTTTCTTTTTCCTTTTTGACTAAATGTTTAATTTCTCATCCTAGGTTCCTGAATCTTGCCATCCTGATCTTTCATCTTTACAGGAATATGTTGGTCGTAAAGGTAGATCAACTGACCTTTAAAAGATTCCAATATGTCAGATGTGGATTTACACTCAAACAGCCACCCCCAAATCGAATTATGCAGTCAGAGTCATAGCAATATACAACATGGAGAAAGACCCTTCGGTCCAACTCATCCTTGCCAACCAGATATCCTAAATAAATCTCGTCCCATTTGCCAGCATTTGGCCCATATCCCTCTAAACCCTTCCTATTCATACATCTATCTAGAATTTCTGGTTCCTGTCGAATACTGTTGTAATTTAGCCCAATGTCACACTTTCACTGAGGACTAGTCTAATCCCTATCCATAACTACCTTAAAATATTATTGTGGAATTATGATCACTGTTCCCAAAATGCTCTACCACGGTTACCCGGCCAGACTAACTCCCCAATACAAGTACAGGTAGTTAGACTATCTACCTACTATTCAAGAAACCATCCTGGATGCACTGACATTTAAGCCCCTGGCACCATGGGAGTCCCAGTCAACTTCCCCTGCTGTGCATCCCTAATTACTGTTCAGAAGGTGTAGGTGAGCTGCTTTCTGTGCATGAAGGGCAGGTATAACCAATGCTGTCACTTAGGAGGATCCAGGAGTTTGATCCAATGACATTCTAACACATTCTACAGAATACTAAGTAATGTCAGCACAGCTTTCCTGCCATTTTGTGAGCTGGTCCAGGCAGTTTTGCAACTCCAGTAGAGTTTGGATGCAAATGGATCTAACTAAACTCCTCGGATTATCCGGTGGTATAATTGCCATAACTGGATTTGAGAACTTTGAATGGGTATTTTCAGCAAATTTCTGCACAGTTCCAAAAGAACATTTTGCAGCTGTCAGGGAGACGGAGGCTAATCGAATTACATTCCCCATGCAATCTGGGTTTTCAAATGGCAACGTGAATGTAAGTTCCATGTATATGGTCTGAAATAAAGCAAAATGGATTCCAGCAAATTTGCATCAGTTAATAGAGTCATAGAGATGTACAGCATGGAAACAGACCCTTCCATCCAACTTGTCCATGCTGACCACATATCCTAACCTAATCTAGTCCTATTTGCCAGCACCTGGCCCATTTCCCTCTTCAACCCTTCCTATTCATATGCCCATCTAGCTGCCTTTTAAATGGTGTAATTGCACCAGCCTCCACAACTTCCTCTGGCAGCTCATTCCATACACACACCACCCTCTGTAGTGCAATATTCCAACAGTGGCCTAACCAATGTCCTGTACAGCCGCAACATGACCTCCCAACTCCTGTACTCAATGCTCTGACCAAGAAAGAAAAGCATACCAAAAGCCTTCTTCACTATCCTATCTACCTGCGACTCCACTTTCAAGGAACTATGAACTTGCACTCTAAGGTCTCTTTGTTCAGCAACACTCCCCAGGACCTTACCATTAAGTGTATAAGTCCTGCTAAGATTTGCTTTTCAAAAATGCAGCACCTTGCATTTATTTAGATTAAACTCCATCTGCAACTCATCAGCCCATTGACCCATTTGACAAAGATCCCGTTGTACTCTGAGGTAGCCTTCTTCGCTGACCACTACACCTCCAATTTTGGTCTCATCTGCAAATTTACTAACTATACCTCCTATGTTCACATCCAAATCATTTATATAAATGATTAAAAGCAGTGGACCCAGCACCGATCCTTGTGGCACTCCACTGGTCACAGGCCTCCAGTCTGAAAAACAACCCTCCACCACCCTCTCTCTTCTACCTTCGAGCCTGTTCTATATCCAAATGGCAAGTTCTCCCTGTATTCCATGAGATCTAACCTTGCTAACCAGTCTTCCATGGGGAACCTTGTTGAATGCCTTACTGAAGTCAATATATATCACACTTACTGCTCTGTCCTCATCAATCCACTTCTTCAAAAAACTCAATCAAGTTTGACAGACATGACCTCCCACGCACAAAGCCGCGTTGACAATCCTTAATCCGTCCTTGCTTTTCCAAATAAGTGTTAATACTGTCCCTCAGGATTCCCTGCAACAACTTGTGTCAAGCTCACGGGTTTATAGTTCCCTGGCTTTTCCTTACCATCTTTCTTAAATAGTGGCACCATATTAGCCAACTTCCAGTCTTCCAGCACCTCACCTGTTACTATCGATGATACAAATATCTCAGCGAGTGGTCCAGCAATCACTTTCCTAGATCGCCACAGAGTTCTAGGGAACACCTGATCAGGTCCTGGGGATTTATCCACTTTTATGCGTTTCAAGACATCCACCACTTCCTCCTCTGTAATATGGACATTTTTCAAGATGTCACCATCTATTTCCCCACATTCTATATCTTCCATGTCCTTTTCCACAGTAAACACTGATGCAAAATACTCATTTATTATCTCCCCCATCTCCTGCGGCTCCACAGTTAGGGTTTGGGTTAGGGTTAGCATTACAGATGCATGAGAACACCACCACCTGCAAGTTCCCCAAGTCAAACACCAACCTGACGTGGAACGTCTTCACTGTTTTTTTTGTTCAAAATCCTAGAAATCTCTCCCTGTGGCTGTGCACTCTTACACCACATGGATTGCAGCAGTTCAAGAAGGCCACTCACTATGACTTTTTCCAGGACAATTAGGGTCGCAGAAATAAATGTTGGCCCAGCCAATGATGTGCAAATCCTAAAAACAAAACTACTGCTTTCAACGTGGCAAAGGTATAACACAGTGTTGTTGTTAAGGTAAAACATGGTAAAGAAATGCATCCCTAAGGATTGCACTTGAAGGGTCAACTGACATTAGAAGCTGAAATTGAATGATAGGACATTAACCTACTGCTCCGGAGTGACGGTTTGCTCAGTGAACAAAGCTTTTACCTGTGAAACATAATGAAAGCATTTAATCTTAACTTTAAGTGTCCCTTAATGTTTCACTCAAGACACTACTGATGTGAGCACAGAAGTCTATACTGGCACTATCATGCAATACTAACAGAGTGCAACACTGTCAGAGATTCCGTTTCTCTAATGAGAAATTAAACCAAACTCCATCCACGCTCTCTTGTGGGTGTTAAATATTCTAGTGTGAAATATGTCAATGCTTCAAAGAAGAGCACAGTAGTAATTCCTAGTGTCCCATCAACTTCAATAAAAAAATAAACATATTACCTGATCACCATTACAGTGCTGACTTTGTGAATTTACTGTGTACAAATTAACTGCTGCAGGTCCCAGATTACCAACAATAATTACACCTAGAGTACTCCTAGTAGAAGGTACTAAATTGGCTGCAAACCCTTTGGAACATTCTGGGATCCAGGAAGTTTTTTTTTATTTCCAAGAATTCCAAAACAAGAAGCGATTTAGTAACGCAGTAATCTCAACTAACACACAGGAGAGCCCAGCTACCTGAGGTGGAATAGTGAAGATTTAGGACCATTAACAACTGTTTGCAAAACTCAGATGATGATATTGGATTGGCAACTATTCCAACCAAATGGCCAGAGCTACCTTCTACATTTCACACTATTTCATCAAGGCCCAACCATCTTCAGCTGCTTCAATGTCCTTCCTTGCACTGTAAAGTCAGAAGTAGAAATGTTTGCTGCTGATTTCCCAATATTCGGCACTATTAGTGACTCTTCAGATGGAGGCAGGCCATACCTAGATATAGCAAGATCTGGGCAGCATTCTGATTCGTGCGAAGTGATCGAAGGGTCTGTTTCCATGCTGTACATCTCTATGACTATGACTATGACTCTAAGTGGCAAGAAATCTTCACACCTCAAGTGCCACTGAGCGACGGTGACAATCATGTGTTGTTTTCCTTAACACAGCATTTACTTATTCATACTGGATTTGTAAACAACACAGTTTCAATTTCTGTGAAAAGTTCAAGCAGGTATATTTAACAGAAACTGATAATATGCAGTTTCAGAGTGATTTGTTTGGAAGTCTAGAATGCTGCTCTTTGGAGTACTAAATGCTACTGGTCGTGTGATGTCATCCTGGTCCTTGACCCAGCAGTGAACCATTTTGGTTCTTAAAGCACCAAAACAAAAATGACCACCTCCACAAGACAGAATCTAATAATCTCCATTTTACATAATGGTGTTACCACCACTGATTCCCCCACAATCAGCAGTGTGAAGGTTTAAGTGGCCAGAAACTGAACTGACCCCATCATATAAATAATGTGCTTACAGGTCTAAGTAAGAGATGAGGAATCCTGTCGTGAGAAACTCACATACTGACTCCTCAGAGCCCATCCATTGTCGACATGGGACAGTTTGGAGTGTGACGGAGCTCCAAAAACATTCAAGAAACTCAATGCCATTTGCAGAAAGCAGATTGGCACCCCATCCAACATCTTAAACATTCATGCCCACAATTGGCACACAGTGACAGTGTGTACCACCTACAAGGTACACGACAACAACTCATTGATGTTCCTCTAACAACACCGTCCAAACCTATGATCTCCACCACCTCAAAGAACAAGGTCCATTTGTAACCCCCCCTCCACCAGCTGCTCCCCTCCAAATCTCTCAGTGATTTGGAACCAATCCTCCAATGGCTCAAAATCCTGGAATTCTTTCCTACAATAGCACTGTGGGTATGGAGAACAGTGGGTCAAGACAGAGGGTTCACACCAACTTTAA
Organism: Chiloscyllium plagiosum; assembly: GCF_004010195.1. Taxonomy (NCBI): domain Eukaryota; kingdom Metazoa; phylum Chordata; class Chondrichthyes; order Orectolobiformes; family Hemiscylliidae; genus Chiloscyllium; species Chiloscyllium plagiosum. Next base: position 117,849,482 of record NC_057712.1, read on the forward strand.
GCATTATAAGGAAAGGCAAGAAATGAATGAATTAAAGAAAAGACTTCATGGTAGTGTAAAGAGGGCTCAAACTTTTAGAAAACCTATAATAAAGGAAACAAAAGCAAGATGTACTGAAATGCTGGACATTTGAAATAAAAACAAAGCACTGAAAATACTGCTGTCTATGGTAATCATTAACTTCTTGTAATTGTTTAATTTTTCTCATTTTCCTATTACTGCAAACATACTTGTTGCATCTACATACAAGTTCCACATATATACGAAACATGTATAATGTCAAGCACAGAACCTGTAACCAATGTGGTAATGACATAGTCACTTATTTCAGAAAAACACAAAATTACTGTACAATTGTTGCACCATTACACACTGTATAAACTTACAGGCGGCATTAAACCACTCAACTTACAATATTTTCTCACAACTCAGATTTCTAGACGAGAATATCAAAACAAACAATTAATGGTGAAAAACCTCCAGCCTTGATTAAGTAATTAGTTCCTTTTGAAATATTTCATTAACAGCTAATTTGTATAGTGTCCCAATGACATTTCATTACAGACAGATTTGTCGCATGCACAATATTTTTCCTGTGACATTTCTGAAATTGGCAATGACTCACACTGGGGTACAGGTTAATAAATACTAGTAGCTCTCTGGCACTCTGTGAAAGGGCCAAGTCTTCAGGTACAATTAGGAATGCAAGCAATTGACAGTCCATGAAAGCACAGAGTGGCACCATAGCCATCTCCAATCTGGTTATCACATTCTCGTGAGTGTAATTTGCAGCTACAGATACAAAAATGTTGGATTCTCTTTCTTCTCTTTTTTCCTGTGTGCAGAAATGTTGGAGGAAAGCCCAGGGCCCTCAACTAATCTCAGAGACAGAAGAGAAGAGTGGGTTGGTGATCAGATGCTAGAGCAGGGAGAGGTCAGAGGTCATAAGAAAGATTGGAATGGAAGGGGTTACAATAAGAAGGGCAACAATCTGGTCACAAGCCTTAGTGAACAGCAGCAAGGTAGTGGAATGGTATTCACCTCTTGGATAGAGCCTTAGAGGCCTGCGGCACAAAACAAAAGCTCTTTGGTCTGCACAAGTCAAAAATAACTACCTAACTGTTTTAATTCGATTTCTCAGCACTTGGCCCATATCCTTGTATGCCTTGGCATTACTGTGCACAGCTAAATACTACTGAAATGTTATGATGGTCTATTCCTCTACTACCCTTACAGGCAGGGATTTCTAGATTCCCACCATCAATTGGGTGAAAGTCTTTTTCCACACATCTCCTCTAAAGCTTCTGTCCCTTAGTTTAAATCTATTCCCCTTGGACATTGATCCTTCCATCAAGGGGAAAAGATTCTTCCTGTCCACCCTATCAATGTCCCTTATTATTTTATACATCTCAATCATGTCACCACTCAGTCTCCTCAGCTCTCAGTCTATCCAATACGGTTGTCATTGACTCACTTTCACTGAGGTCTGCGAAACCTTGTTGGTGACGGTCAAACTTTCAATGGTGGTCAATTCTGAGGCATGCAGTCCCATTGAAACCTTTATATTGCCAACCTATTCCAGCCTGCAACCTTCTCCTGCCTCGAAAACAATCAATCAATCAGTGGTGGGTGAGTTACAGCTGGTTTCGTTCAGGTTTTTAACATTTCCACATTCTTCCAAAAGACTTTCCAAATTAATCTCTTACACTTATATAGTCCCTTTCACAACCTCATGATCTGGGATGACAGAACAGGCACAAGTGGCTGAATGGTCCATTCCTGTTCCTGGATACCAAAATGTTTTATAGTCAGTGAAATTCTTTGACATGTAATCACAATTGTAAATGAAGAAACTTTGAAGTCCAAACATACACAAAGCTCCAACAAACAGCAATGCAACAATAACATGATCATCTGTTTCGGTGATGTTGGTTGAGGGAGTGAGCTTTGGTCAGAAAACAATTAAGCATCTCTAATTCGACCCACTGCTGTGGTTAATTAACTCAACGTGGAATGGGATCAAATTAGAGATCACTTGGTCCACACAGCTTATTTTCAAATATACACAAAGTGTTTTTCTGTGTATGCTGGTGGTGAACTGAAGTACAGAAGAATTTGAAAATCACATCAAACAGGAACACTAATTATCTATCAGTTATCAATTCTCCCGATTCCAAATTCTGCCTTTAAGGAGACAACAGCAGAAACTATTTTCCTCCCCTCTGGCGTCATATAGTTTTGCATAATCAAAAGGAAAGCCAGATGTGTCGATTCCTAACTTCTGTCTTTGTGTGCACAGAGCTGTCAGCAAGTATGCAATAATATCCCTTCAGAAATTGCCCTCCAGTAGCAGCCCTCCAATATCAACTGACCAATCATCATTACACACACTTTCATGCTGACCAAAATTATTCTTTTTGCAGTTAACAGTTTGTAAGAAGCACAGCAGCAACTCACCACAGTTCCTGCAATCACTACCATCCAGGAGAACATGGGCAGCAGTTAGATGGGAACACCACCACCTGCAAGTTCCTCTCCAAAACATTCACAATCCTATTTGGAAATATATCTCATTTCGTTTAGTGTTGCTGAGTCAAAACTGTAGAACTCCCTCTCTGACTGAATTGTGGGTCTACCTGCTCCCCATGGACTGCAGTGGCTCAAAAGGCAGCACAGCAAAGGCGATTTGGGATGGGGCAATAAGCATTGGACTAGCTAGTGATGCCCACATCCTGTGAACAATTAAAAAAATATACACATAGAAAAGAATGTTGCAACTGAAGGGATCAGCAAATCTGCAGAACATATATTAATCACACTCACTATATTGAATTTAGAAATAGATTCTGGTATAAACAGAGTAAAATATAACCAAAATCATGAAAAAAAAAGTAGTAGCATAGTCTGACTATTTGGTGTATTTTCAATAGATGTGAGCAATTTAAGCATAATTTTGGAGAAGTCATTGAAGACATTAGCACAGAAGTTGTGACTTCATTTTAGAAACTTTCATAAAGACAAGCTCACATTCAGCAGATGCAGTTGCTTCTTAGCAACAAGGGCATGTGTGGACTCTGCTGACTCATTTGAATCCATGTAGCCCACGCAGAAACAACAACTGGACTGAAGATAGCACAGAACAGCCAGCATACATTCGCCACAGAATAGATTAGCACAAATGTCTGCTTCACTGAGTCAATTTCTCAAACTGACAAAACTGTACTCAGGATTCAATGTGCAGAAAAACAAATATATTTCAACAATAATATCCCTGAGCAATTAACAGAGAATGGAAACTGCTAGTGGATTGTATGTGCTGTATGCTGCACACAAATTGATATGTCTAGATTCTGTCTCTAAAGTGTACATTGATCCTTCTGTGTTGCTGAAATACATCAAAACAACAATCTACACTAGCATGCAGGTAAAAGACATAATGTGCAATGTAACCTCTTCCCTTTTTCATCACTGAATTGAAAATTTCTGTCTTGATTGAGTGCAGAGACATAAACTGAGACCAGGTGCCTCTCCAGTTTTGGGGCTTGGGGAACAGCCTCGTTAATTGCTCATCCACCAGACTTTCTAGAAGATGTCTCAAAAGCCATTCACCAAACATGCAAGCCTCTTATCTACCAGTCTACTGGAAGTCTTCCATATAAAACAAACAAAGAAAAGGATATAAAGATTTTATATCATGCAAAAGCCCACGCATGCTTCGCTACGCTAAAGGCATATTCATACTTACAACATCTGCATTCATGAAAAAAATACAACCTTTTCTAACATAACTTTGCTGATACAATACACTGCAATAAAGGACATGCATGCTGAAGAATACACTTCAAACAAGAACCCAGAGTCAAAAATGCAAAGCATATCGATAACACTGCTGATCATAAACTGTCTCAATGCACATCACGCCCGAACTCACAGCTCAAGAACAAAATGTGAATGAAAATGTACCCTTTTAGCAAAAAGTGGTAATCAAAAGCTTTCTTCAGCCAATGCTACACACCAAAGAACAACTACACATCAAACAAAAACTTCAGCATGAATGAAAGAATCCAAAGAGAGACCAAAGGCCAAATCAAATTATCTTCAACTCAATCCACTGCAGAATGTTTAAACAAGTCATTCAGAGAATGCTTACCCATTGTCTCTGGCAGCTTTCTTCATTCAAAAATATACTTTTAGTTTTGAGAACAAAGGAATTCATCAACTAAATACTTGGGTTTCAATTCAATTTGGCAAACACCAGCATATTGCCTACACATACCAGCAGTCTCTCCCCCATTGGTCTATTATACCCAAAAGAGTTGCAGAAGCACAGCCTTCATGCTCATTGGAACAAAAATTACTCATGTATGCTGACTCACTAACCACGACTTCCTTTAGCAACATTTTCTACATTCCTCGGAGTATGACTGATCAAATTCTCAGGGTCACAGTAGTTCTTGGAAGAGAAGTCTTGACTGATACCATGAGTGGGAAGAGACTTAATTTTCTTATAACAAACCTATTGCTACCCAAACCCAAGGTGCAATGCGTGCTGGGGGAATATCTAAAGAAGCATCAAACTGGGCTGGGTCTGTGTGGAAGTATAACTTATAAAAGGTGTAAAATCTGTTGTCTTTGTTCTTTTATCTGAACATTAATGTGCCAACACTTAAAGAAGCTGCAAGGATAAAAAAACTCATGTTTCATACACAAGTAATACACAACTGTACTCAATTTTGTGATTATTTCTGCAGGCTAATTTCTTGCAGATTATTTCTTAAAATTAGGTTGTTATACTGGCTTAAAATATATGTTGTATACTAAATAGTAATTTACATTACTGTGTTAATTACAGATAGCTCTGAAGAATTAAGAGCTCTGTTCAATATAACATAACTCCTAGACTCAGCTACACAATAAAAAAAACATTCATTTTAAAAATCCTTCTGGAGTTGAAACAGTTCATTATATTTTGAGATGCTATCCTCAATCAACTGTAATACATAAAACATTTATTGGCTTACAGTATATAGTACTGTCCTTCCTGAAAAGGAGGCATTCAAAATTACCACTTGCATCACATTTGTGAAGCACTTCTTTGATACGGAAGTGCTACTGTGTCCACTTCCTCAATAGCATTTGGCTACCCTAACCACAGTGCTACTTAGCCCTAAGTTTACCGTAAAGTCTCTGCAAAAAGCTGTTAGCTTCTATACAGCCCCATTACCACCATTCAACAAATACTTTCTTGTAATGCCCGGGAAGGTGTAATATGTCTGCAAATGCAGCCACACACACCACACAGGAACAGCATGCAAAATCTGCAAAGGTGAGTGTGAGGTGGGAAATGGTGGGTTTGGTGGGACTAGGTGGGGGTGGCAGGGGAGCTTCCGTTAATTTTTTTTAATGCAGGATAAAATTAAGTCTGATTTTTTTTCCAATGCCAGCATTAAAATGTACTTGAAAAGCAAGATTTCCCTTTGCACAATACATTTTTAGGGAAAGACAATCTATTCCGAAGTATCCAAATCTCTTCTCAGGCATGCGTGTGTTCAACTGTTAGGGAGGATTTATGAATTTCATCACAATTTGCAAACAGTCTTGTGCAAATGGCCCTTTACATCTCAGAGTAGCATCCGTTGCTTTCCTTGCCGCTGCCATGTGAGAAACTAAGTCAAGTGAATCCAAAGTTGCAGGTTTGACTGTTGAACTGTATTGACTGAGTCTGTTTTCGAAAGTGTCCTGAGTCAACAGGGAAGAGAAATAGAAATCAGCCAGTAATCAACTAACCAGTGGCCTCTAACAGAAACAGGCACATGTAGCTATTGAAATAACTCCACGGAGGCCAGCATCATGTCATCCAGTCACCCTTTATTTACATGTACAGTAGCAAGTCTTTTACACTGATCCAGTTCCCTCGAGCCAGCTCTAAGTGTACAGGATGTCTGATACTCTTGCTCTTATCTGTCAGCCAGGGATCCTTGACTGGACCAGGTTAACAGGTCCAATCAGGGAAGTCACTCTTCGCTGACTTCATTACAAGCACTACCTCCCTCGCCCCTCCCCCTCTGAGTCCGAGGACATAGGGCTATGAGAAAAAGAACCAGCCTTTGTGGGACATTTTAGCACCGGGTAAGATTCCTCCACCTCTGCCTCGGACATGGGTGGAGTGTAATGCACAGTAGCTCACCTTTTAGAATCATAGAATCCATACAGTACCCAAGCAGGCCATTCAGCCCAACAAGTCCACATCGACTCTCTAAGCAGCTTTCATTAACAGGGGGATCGAGTTTAAGAGCCACGAGGTTTTGCTGCAGCTCTACAAGTCCTTGGTGAGACCACACTTGGAATATTGTGTCCAGTTCTGGTCGCCCTACTATAGGAAAGATACAGATACTTTGGAGAGGGTGCAAAGAAGGTGTATCAGGATGCTGCCTGGACTGGAGGGCTTGCCTTATGAAGAAAGGTTGAATAAGCTTGGACTTTTCTCTCTGGAGATAAGGAGGAAGAGTGGAGACCTGACCGAGGTATATAAAATTATGAGAGGAATAGATAAAATCAATAGCCAGAGACTTTTCCCCAGGCAGGATTGACTGGTACGAGAAGTCACAGTTGGAAGATATTAGGAGGAAGGTATAAAGGAGATGTCAGAGGTAGGTTCTTTACGCAGCGAGTTGTGAATGCAGGGAATGCATTGCCAGTTGAGGTGGTGAAAGCAAAGTCACTGGGGACATTTAAGCAACTGCTGGACATGCACATGGATAGTAGTGAGTTGAGGGGTGTGTAGGTTAAGTTACTATATTTGCCATTAGGATTAAATCTTGGCACAACATCGTGGGCCAAAGGGCCTGTTCTGTGCTGTACTTTTCTGTGTTCTATGTAGCATCCCACCCAGACCAATTCCCCAACCTGTAACCCTTCATTTCCCATGGCTAATCCACCTAGACGTGCCTGAACACTATGGACAATTTAGCATTGCCAATCCACCTAACCTGCACATCTTTGGACTGTGGGAGGAAACCGGAGCACCCGGAGGAAACCCACGCAGACACTGGGAGAACGTGGAAACCGCTGAGCCACCATGCTGCTCTTGCCACCTTGCTAGCTTCTTGGGCCTGGACTGTCATGGAAGAAAATCATTCTACTCTTTCGGCAGCAATGGCCTAGAGGCAGTAATGTCTGCCATGTCCATCTCAGATGCCGAGCTATCTTCAATGCTTGACAGAGTGGGAGAGTTCAAGGGTTATGGAACAGTCAGAAAGGCAGTCGAGGAGCCAGTGTGTGAGCAGTGCTCACACACTGTTTACGGGTTTGCAGCTTTAAGATGGTTCACATGCACATTCAGGACCGTCAGTCCTACCTGAACTTTAATGTGTCACTTTATCTGACCTTGCATCGACCAGACCTCTTACTTCTGCAGGGCTATTGCCGTGGTTCCTACACCAAACTTCATTACCTTATCTAAACTGTCTCTCTCACTTAGCAAAGTCTTGTGTCGACATTGGTGTTCCTGAGGCCATTTCACCCTCCCCACCCAGGTCCAGAAAGATTAGATTTAACCTGGTGTGGAGCCTTCTCCCCATTAGCAACTCTGTTGGAGCTGTGCCTGAAGTTGCATGAGGGGTCCTCCCCTCATCAAACAGGAACTAGGACAGTTTGGTATCTAGTGAAGTTGTAGGCAGAATCTTTCAGCCTGCTTTCAAGGTTTGAACTGCTCTTTCTGCCACATCATTAGATGATGAATGGTATGGAGCTGTCCTTCTATATCAAATGCCATTTGACTTTAGGAAATACTCGAATTCCCTGCTGGTAACAGATGTCCCATTATCTGTGACCCACATTTCCGGGAGTGCTTGTATTGCAAAAGATGCGCACACTTTCTCTATCGTCGTCCCCATGTTTGACAAATGAACCGTATGCACATCCAGCCATTTTGAGTGGGTGTCCACAATGACTAAGTATGTGAAAGGACCTGCATCGTCAACATGTAACAGAGTCCAGGGTTTACCAAGCCGTTCCCATTATCCTGGCCACCAGACATAACGTGTCACCAATATCTTCATTTTGGAAACCCCTGGACGACCTGGAGGAGTTCAGCCAGTATCTGGCAGCGACCCTTGCTCCCTAGGCTTGCTCAGCATGATGCCAGAAATGCTTGCCCCAACTTAAAGATGATTATTGTGAGCAAATTTCTTCAGGGGTTTGCATTTCTCTCATCAGCAATGTAATAACTCCACAGAGGCCGGTATCTCATCACAAGTGATGCGTGGGCGGTACGGTGGCACAGTGGTTAGCACTGGTACCTCACAGCTCCACAGACCAGGGTTCAATTCCCACCTCAGGTGACTCTCTGTGTGGAGTTTGCACATTCTCCCAGTGTCTGCGTGGGTTTCCTCCCACAATCCAAAAATGTGCAGGTTAGGTGAATTGGCCATGCTAAATTGCCTGTAGTATTAGGTGAAAGGGTAAATGTAGGGGAATGGGTCTGGGTGGGTTGCGCTTCGACAGATCGGTATGGACTTTTTGGGCCGAAGGGCCTGTTTCCACACTAAGTAATCTAAGAAAAAAAACCTAATCTAAGAAAAATCTAAGTCACACTTTATTTAGACATGGAAAGTCCTTAACACTGATCCAGCTGTCTCAAAACCAGCTCTAAGAGTGCACAGAACTTATGACACTCCTGTTTGTATCTGTCAGCCACGACTCCCTGATTAGACTAGATTAACAGCTCCAACCAGGGAACTCATTCTATGAGGTCCACCTGGCTGACCTCACTGCAATCACTACAGCTACGAATATGCCTGCCTTCCCTCATTTTTAAACAACGGATTCTTGTTTTTTATGGATATTTCTGTCCACTGTCTGTCCACTCAAAGACAATATCAAATTTCTTTCCTTCCTCTCAGAAAGAAAGGCATCAATGCAGATATTAGAACCAGGGAACAACGCAAGGAAAAGAAGTGCGATTCTGAAGAAAAGCAGAATTAATTTGGGCAAAGAGTGGTCATAATACAAATTGCAGTTTAAACATAAAATAGTTCTGGAAAGTGATGAGAAAAAACATAATCAGAAGTGAAAATAGCCATCTCAAAGAGAGATTTATGGTTGATCAAACACTGGCAGATTTGAAACCAAGGTTAACCGGTGTTACATCTCATTGGGGAAATAGGCTGAAAATCAAGCAGTGTTATTCTGGGAGTCATCTTAAAAGTTAAAGACTTTAAAAATTCCCCAATTTGTCTGGCCTTTAGTCTCAGGTTGACAGAAAGCTTGGACCAGTTTTTTGTGGAGTCTGAGCAATGACCTTATAGAGATTTATAAAATCATAAGGGGCATGGATAGGATGAATAGCCAAGGATTTTCATCCAAGGGTGGGGGGAGTCAAACACTAGAGAGAGCAGTGGATTAAAGTGAGACGGGAAAGATTTAAAAAAGGACCTGAGGGATAACCTTTTCACGCAGAGGGTGGTGCGTGTATGGAACAAGCTCCCAGACAGAGAGGTGGAGGCAGCTACACTTATAACATTTAAAAACATCGGGATGGGTATATGAATAAGGCGGCTCTAGAAGGCCAAATGCTGGCAAATGGGACTAGGTCAGATTGGGATGTCTGGTCATCACAACTAAGTTGGACCAAAGCGTCTGCTTGCTGTTTTATGACTCTGTGACACTATAAGGACTAATTATTACAAATAGACTTTAGTTACAGAAAAACATATATATAAACCATCACATATAATTCTATTAATTAAAGCTTCTAACCTCCTTATAAACTACTTCTCCACACACTTACACACATAGACAGGAGAGAAAAAAGAACAAAGCTGCTATGGGTGAAGAGAAAAACTGTGAAAGCAGTTCAGGTGTCCCTGTTCACCTGATTTGCGAAGATTTGCTAAGATGATTCTTACACTGATCAGAACATTACTCCTCAATCTTCTTTCTCTGAATACTTTCACTTGTTTGAAGGAGGGTGACTGGCACACACCGGTAAAGATCTTGGATTAATTAAAAGACATAGCTTGCAGCAACTGCTGAAGTAAAAGTAAATTGCTTTGTTTCAAGCTTGAAGTGGTTCTTATCGCAGAGAACAGAAAGACAGCTGAACTTGCAGAGATCTGATGGCTTCTCATTATCATGTTCACAGCCACAAGCTATTCAGTTATGTGGGAACCAATCAGTTGTTGACAGGCAGTCAGTGATAACTTGTCAAGAGGTCAGTTAGCTCAGTTGATTGGGTCGAAAGTGAGGTCTGCAGATGCTGGAGATCAGAGATGGAAATGTGTTGCTGGAAAAGCGCAGCAGGTCAGGCAGCATCTAGGGAACAGGAGATAGCTACAGGGTGGTTGGGTTGGTTGGTCCGGGTGTCCCAGAGGTAGCTACAGGGTGGTTGGGTTGGTTGGTCCGGGTGTCCCAGAGGTAGCTACAGGGTGGTTGGGTTGGTTGGTCCGGGTGTCCCAGAGGTAGCTACAGGGTGGTTGGGTTGGTTGGTCCGGGTGTCCCAGAGGTAGCTACAGGGTGGTTGGGTTGGTTGGTCCGGGTGTCCCAGAGGTAGCTACAGGGTGGTTGGGTTGGTTGGTCCGGGTGTCCCAGAGGTAGCTACAGGGTGGTTGGGTTGGTTGGTCCGGGTGTCCCAGAGGTAGCTACAGGGTGGTTGGGTTGGTTGGTCCGGGTGTCCCAGAGGTTGATTGGGTGGCTGGTTTGCAATGCAGAATGACACCAACTGCATGGATTCAATACTAATAACAATTGAAAGCACACTAGCTTTCGGAGCGTCGCTCCTTCATCAGGTGGTAGTGGGAGGACGCTCCGAAAGCTAGTGTGCTTCCAATTAAACCTGTTGGACTATAACCTGGTGTTGTGTGATTTTTAACTTTGTACTCTCCAGTCCAACACCGGCACCTCCAAATAATAACAATTGAGGTCACCATGAAGGTCCTGCTTCCTTGACCTCACTCGTTGCCTGAGGGATGGTGACTCTCAAGTTAAACCAGCTGGCTCTCTCTAATGAGGGTGCAGCCCTTTGGGTCTACAGTGAAGTTACTTGATCCCCCCACAGATCCATCCACTACTTGTTGTCTGGCTAAATCTCCATTTAGCTTCAACTCGCCTGCAAACCATCTACAACTGCTTAAATCAGCAGCTGTGTAAAGACCCCTCACAATGAATGTCAGATTACCTGCTTTCAAAAAGTGCAGCAATCCCTTGATTTCTAAAATAGTTATTTTTCTGTTTCAGTCTACAATCAAAACAACAGAAAAATAAAAAGGCAGTCATTACACTAGCAGCTCAGTGAACTATCAAGGCAGAGAAAACAAGGGTACAAACCAAGCATTTACAATAAGGTGGAAAGAAAGAGTAAAGACGCAATGCGATAGCTCCTTGGATGCAAAAGGAAATACAGATTAAAACAAAGAACAGAAAAAACGCAGGTTTATGAGAAATGCCAGGGACTTAATGCAATAGAATTGGATAATATATAAAAAAAATGAAATTATAAAAGATATAGTGAGTTTGAATATGCATATTGAGGAAACTAAAAGAGAAATTAATCTTTTTATCCGTCGATAAAAAAAATGAACAGATAGCTAAAGGACTAGTAGAACAGAAATGGCAACCTCCCGTGGAGATAGAAGGCATGACTAAAGTTCTCCAGAATTATTTTGCATCCGTCTTCAAAAAACAAGAGAACAGAGTTTATTTTGCAGTAGAGAAGGGACCAGTAGAAATATCTGATACAGAAACAGAATTAGTTTGCAAGGATACATAAAAGTTGATAAGTCACTTGGTCCCACAGAGGAAGCTAAGTTGTTGAAGGAAGCAAGGATGAAGCTAACTTCAACCTTTCAATCTTCCTTGAATCTGGGAGTGGTGCCAGAGGATTGCAAATGCTTTATTCCAATTTGAAAAAGGGAAATCGAAGATAACTGGCAACTAATTGGCAAAACAGCAATGGTGAGAAAGTCACTAGTGACTATAAAGATAACATTAATCCTCCCTTGGAGAAACTTAGATTATTCAGAAATCTGAAAGACCTGGAACACAGTATGAAATAATATGAATGGAATCAGGTTCCATAGGAAACTGCAAAAGAAAATTCTATAAACCAAAGGAGGCTGCGGATAGTCCATCACAAATATATTTAAGGTTGTGATATCCAGACCTTTACATTTTCAGAGAAAAAAGAAAATAGCAAACAGGCAGGAAAATAGGGTTGAGGCAGAAGATCAATCAATGTGTGTTGGAGAAGGCTCATGGGACAATATGATCCATACCTACTCCTAACTAACAAACTAAATGTTGTAAAGGGAGAAAGTGTAAGTTCCTCTGATTGTATGAGTTAGCAGGGGTCCATTAGTTAGCCCCATTGACCTCACCATGTGAGCATTGTCCCAGCGTCAGTCAGCAGAAAATAAACTTTAGTATAAATCCTCAATGGCATTTCCACTAATGCCATGAAGGAGGCTCAATTTAGTATTATTCAGATGGCAATAACCACTTTTGTAGCACAGATCAACAGAAGTAAATTTCATAAATGCATTTTTGTATCCAAGCGAAGAGTTCTGCCATGTATCCTCCCTCCTGTCAAAGTATGCCTTTTTGATGTGAGTATATTTATCATCAAACTACAGGATTGGGAACGTAATCCCAAAGTCAAAGTCAATTGTCACTGTTACAAAAGTGATTGTAAGAAATTTGCCAGGAATTAAAAGTGAAAATTGTACCTAACCTAAGTGCTGAACTTGCAGATGTCACTTTAGCTCCAGCAGGCAAGTCCAAGTTGTGGTAATCAGCAATTCAGACCAAAATTGGCAACACCTGGTATTATGAACTTCAAAGCCCTCTCTGTAAATCACTCCATCATTTTCAGTGTGGATTCCTTCTCTTGCTACCCATCCACTGTTTTGCTAGAGTCTTCAGTCTACACTCACTGTAGAATTTGCTTCCTGCACCACCTCCCCTTGCAAGCTCTCACCTTACCTTCAAAAACAAATCTTGAAACTTTCTTGCAACCACATCAACACCACTCTTGTAACACCTTCTCTAATTCCTGCTTGGTGCCCAATTGTTCCAATACATATATGTGAAAATCACTATACAAAAACAAGAAACATTTCAGTCATGCTACTTTTGCTTCTGAATCAGAAAATAGAAGGGTTTAAGTCACAATCCCAGAGACTTTAGCCTTATGATTTAGGATGACATGCACAACTGAAAGAATATTGCACTGTCTGATCTGTCAGGTAAAAGATTCAATGGCAGTTATTTTAAAGAAAAGCACAAACGTTCTCCTGATGCCTGACCATCATCAGTCTCTAAACTAACACCAGCAAACCAGGTAAATGGTTTATTAGTTGACTGCCATTGGTGAGAGTTTGCTACGTGTAAATTGGTCGACGTGGTCACACGTTACAACAATGGCTGCACGGTAAAAGCATTTCACTGGCTGTAAAGGACTTTGCACTGTCCTAAGTCATGAAGGGTTCCTTTGGAAATGTGAGGTTTTTTCCCCCATTCTTTACTTAAATACAACTAGTTCCTTAAAAAAAATGGCACAATAGACTACAGAATGCACCTAAAAGTTATCATAAAACACTTTTGCAATGATATGATCCTGATGCCTCTTTACCAAAAATCCTATGCTACGCGCATACAAAACAAATAAGTTCTGAATAAACCCCAACAGTTTTCAACAAAGGTTACAGTAATATTACTGGAATTACGCGTTTAAAGACCGAATTCAAATTTTACTCATCGATATTTCGGCAAATTTGGTTATTACTCATAGCTGTCAACCAAATCACCGACTTGAGAAAAAAAACATTTTAAAAAGTTTCTTTCAATTTCTAAAGTAAAACCTCAGTGGCCGCAGAACATCTGCCACCAAGCAAGGTCGGTCTCCAGCTTCTGTTTCTTAATGTACATATGGGAGGACTACAGTAAAATATAAATCATTATCTTTGAGGAGGGCAGGTCAGCTCTAATCAAAGGCAAAGACAGTTCTCATTAAGAGTTGGTCCAGTTCTTAATTCAACTTCAATTTAATTAGCTGACTGATCTTTGACTAACTAATGCATTTGATCACTACATTCGAAACACATCCTCGCCAAAGTATTTCATCAAAAACAATACATGTCCCTATCATAGACCATGAAGGCAACTTAATTAGGTACAATTGTTTCAAGCAGAATTATAACCTACCTTTGATCCACTGGGCAAAGTATGTGCTCTTCCATCTCTTAGCTAGCAAGATAGAACACAGAACATCTTTAGTCTGTAATCCACCAGTGCCACATATTGCAAATGTGATGATGAACTCTCGTTCTCATTTTGAGTCATAGAGAAGGTTTATGACAATTCTCTAATCCGTGTCTACGGCACAGCTGTAAATGTAAGTTTGCTCCAGATGTTTTTAACCAACATGCGGTATCTATCTAAACAGTGGAAACATACTCCCATATAGTGCAACTAGTGTTTCTCAGACATTTGTATGGCATGTTTGAAAAATCTCACACATCTCATGCTCAACAATCTGTGGAAATGGCTGCATGATTGACACCACTTTCACAAACATTCAGTCTCTCCATTACTGATGCTCAGTAGCAGCAGTGAGTTTCATCTACATGATGCACTGCAGAAATTCACGAAAGAGCCTTAGACAGCACCTTCCAAACCCACAATCACCACCAACCAGAACAGCAAGACAGCAGATTTATGGGAGCATCACCAACTGCAAATTCCCTTCCAAGCCACTCACCATCCTGACTTAGAAATATATCACTGTTCCTTCAGTGTTTCTGGGTCAAAATCCCAGAAATCTGTACCTAATGGTATTATGCATTAACTTATAGCAAATAAACTGCAGCATTTTAAGAAGGCAGTTCACCACCTAGGCAGCAATGCAAACATCCCATGAAAGGATTCTTTTAAATCTGTTGGTATTTTTACACATTGTTGGCATGTACAAACTGAAGGCAATGTTCAACCCATTTACCTAGACTGTGTTCAGTTGGTGAAAATATTAGATAGCAAACTACACTATAAATTGGTCGAGGGTGCAAGAATGCCTATGGCCTAGCTCTTCCTTCCTTCAAGGCAGGCTTGCACAGCCAATTGGCAAAGTAGTCATTTTCCTTTTGGATAACTCTCTTTTATATTATAACTTGGTTACTTGTTAAAGCGTTTATAGTGTAGACAATTCAGAGACTGTAGCTGGATTATATCTCCTCTCAATTCACAGACTTCAGAAATGTTTAGAGAGCTCTTAAATAGCAAATTATTGAAAACTCTACACACAGTATTTTGAACAGTTTTCAATGCTTTCTATAAATTTTTATCAAATCAACTGAACAAGAACTGAATATTTACCTAAAAATTTAAACATTGGTATGTGAAATCTTCCTCCTTTAGTCTCCCCTGATAGTTCTGGCTCTTTGTTAGGTTAAGATTTCACACGCACTAGTAGCCTGCTGAGCTGATCGTTATTTACAAGAGAGCCTCAGCAATGAATCTCAGCAACCAATTCAACCACATGTTCCATGGAACTTCATATAATTCCGCCTTCATCTGACTTCTACTTATTCATTATTTACACTTCCAACAGGACTTTCTAGCTACCACAGCACTTGTTTTATCGTCGTTAATCTATAATCAAAAGCTGTGTTCTACGAAGAATGATATTTATCTCTCTTTTCTTATCACATCAATATTGACCTCAGCTAGTGTGAATCTAACTTTAGCATTTGGTACTTATTACTCACCATTTTAGCTGAAAAATTTTTTTTTGGAACTCAAAGCTGCTATAAGCCATCAAGTCGCTTAAGCTGACTCTATTCTACGTCATGGCTCATCATCTACCTCCGTGTCATATTCCTGCATAACCACGTTTTCCTTTAATGTCTCTAGTAACTACAAAGCTACCTGTCTTGAACTTACACCATGATTCAGCTTCAACAGCCCTTTGGAGCTCAGCAAGGGGGGAATCCTTGGAATTCTGAGTGAAGCAGTCTAGAACCAGGAGAGACAGTCTCAGAATAAAAGACAAGTTTTTTAAAGACTGAGATGAGGAGGTACCTCCTAACTCAGAGGAGGTGAATCCTTAGAATTCTCTACCCTAAAAGTTTTGCAAAAGCTCAGCCATGAAGTAAATTCAAGACAGAGCCATTTAAGAAATACTCTGCACTTACATTTCTCCTACCAAAGTGGATGACCGCACATCTCTTCCATCTCTTACCACTCAATCTATCTAAACCCTCTTGAAGCCTTGTAGTATCCTTCGTACAACTCATATTTCCACCACCTTTTGTATCATCTGTAAACATGGAAATATTAAAATTGGCTCATACATCCAAATCATTGATGTCGATTATGAACAGCTGGGGCCCAAGCACCGATCCTTGGGATACCCCATTAGTCACAGCCTGTGAAGCTGAGAATGGCCTCTTTAATCCTAAACTCTACTGCCAGTCTGTTAACCAACCCTCAATCTCCGATAGTATACCATTCCAAATCACATGCTTTCATTTTGTTTACTAACCTCTTGAGCAGGACTACATCAGAAATCTTCGGAAAATCCAAATACACCACATCTGCTGATCCCACCCATCAGCTCTGCTACTCATCTCTTCAAACATTTATCAGATTTGTCAAACATGATTTCCCCTTCATAAATCCACACAGAATCTGCCCAATCAGTCAATTATTTTCTGAATATCAATCATTCATGCCCTTTGTTATGTTCTGCTGTTTTCTCTTCAATTAAAGTCAGGGTGATAGGTTTGCAGTTTCCCTGTTTTTGCTCTCCTTTCTTTCTGAAACTTACTCACATTTGTAACCTTCCAATCTGCAGGAACCTCTGCAGAATTAACCAAACTTTGAAAGATGGTCATTAATTCATCCACTATCGCTGTACATATCTCTTTCAACCCACTATGGTGAAGGTCATGGAGTCCCAGGTCATGTTAATGTCAACTTTCAGTCACATTAACATCTCTACTACTTTACAAATACCAACTCCTTTGAGTTCCCCATTCTCTAGACCCTTGGCTCTGAACTAGTTCAAGGAGACTTTTTGTGCCTTGCTCTGTGAAGGCAGGCACAAAGTACTTATTTATTTCTCTAATTCCTATATTTTACATACTTATACAGCTCCTTGCAGTAATCTGGAACTTAACATTTCTCTATCACTTCATGAAAAATTTTCCTCATTTCTGAGAATGTGAACTTTTGAGTAGTCACTGTTCAATCTGTACTTTTCTACAGTCTTTACCCCTAAGCAACATATCACACCTGTAAGTCTATGCTAAAAGTATTTTAGATTAGAGGAATTATCAGACAATTGTAAAAAAGGATCCAAGTGATTTACGAGAGAACTTATTGTGGTTACTTTTTAAAACAAAAACACAGGTTAAAACGTTCATTATATCTGCCAAAGTAACCCATATATACACAGGCTGTGAAATTTCACGATATATGTGTGGTTAAAGTATTCGCTGTTTTAAAGTACAGGAGATGCAAAAATGAATAGTGACAAGAGAACTTTCAATAGTCAAAGCACATTAGAGTAATGCCATGTCTCAAGCGTTAGCTATTCTCTGAAACTTCAGTCAATTACTTTGGTGAAAGAGGTGGCTGAAGAGATAGTAGGTGCACTGGTGACCAACTGGAAGGAGGCAAATGTAACTGCACTACTTAAGACAGGGTGGGGTTACTACAGACTTGTTAGCCTGACATCTGAGGAGGGAAAAATGGTGGAATCAATCAAGGATGTGTAGGATTGGGCAGATTCAGCATGGACGTATGAAAGAGAAATCCTGTTTGACAAACGTGTTCCAGATTTTTTAAGGATCTAACTCGCAAAATAAATAATGGGGAACCAGTCAAAGTCGTGCAATGGCATTTTCAAAAGGCATTGTTTGAAGTCCCACACAGGAGTAAGTAGGTTGAAAATAGAACACATGAGATTGGGATTAACATACTGGTATTTATTTAACATTGGTTAACAGACAGAAAATGGAGAGTTGGGACCAATGGGCCATGGTAAAGCTGGCGAGCTATGACTAGCGGGCACCACAAGAATAAATGCATTGAACATCAATGATTTGAATGTGAGGCCCAAATTTAACAAATCTAAGTTCCTTGAAATTGAAGTCACAGCTAGAGTGTGTAGTGAAGGCGGCGTTTGGTATGCTTTCCTTTATTGGTCAGTGCATTGAGTATAGGAGTTGGAAGGTCATGTTGTGGCTAGGCTACTTTTACAATACTGCACACAATTCTGGTCTCCCTGCTGTAGGCAGCATGTTGTGAAGCTTGAAACTGTTCAGAAAAGATTTACAAGGATGTTGCCAGGGTTGCTAGGGAGAATATAGGGAGGTTAAATAGGCTAGGGCTGTTTTCCCTGGAGCGTTAGAGGCTGATGGGTGATCTGATAGAGGATCAATAGATAACGTCTTCTCCCTGGGGTGGGGGAGCCCAGAACTAGAGGGCATAAGGTTTAGAGTGAGAGGAGAAAGATTTAAAAGGGACCTAAGGGGCAATTTTTTCACACAGAGGGTGAAATGCATGGAATAAGCGGCCAAGGGAAATGGTGGAGGCTGATACAATAACATTTAAAAGGCATCTGGATGGATATATGAATAGGAAGAGTTTAAGAGATATGGGCCAAATCAGGAGTTGGGTGGTCATGTTGCAGCTGTACAGGACATTGGTTAGGCCACTTTTGGAATATTGCATACAATTCTGGTCTCCTTCCTATCAAAAGGATATTGTGAAACTTGAAATGGTTCAGCAAAGATTTACAAGGATGTTGCCAGGGCTGGAGCATTTAAGCTATAGGGAGAAGTTGAATAGGCTGGGGCTGTTTTCCCTGGTCTGTCGGAGGCTGAGGGGTGACCTTATAGACATTTATAACATCATGAGGGACATGGATAGGATAAATAGACAAATAGACAGACTTATAAGATAATCAGAAGGTTAGATAGGGTGGACAGGGAGAGCCTTTTTCCAAGTATGGTGATGGCAAGCATGAGGGGGCATAGCTTTAAATTGAGGGGTGATAGATATAGGACAGATGTCAGAGGTAGTTTCTTTACTCAGAGAGTAGTAAGGATATGGAATGCTTTGCCTGCAACGGTAGTAGATTCACCAACTTTAAGTGCATTTAAGTTGTCATTGGACAAACATTTGGATGTACATGGAATAGTGTAGGTTGGGATATCTGGTCGGCATGGACGAGTTGGACTGAAGGGTCTGTTTCCGTGCTGTACATCGCTATGACTCTAAATGGGACTATATTAATTTAGGATATCTGGTTGTCATGGAGAAGTTGAACAGAAGTATCTGTATCTGTGCTATACAACTCTATGACTCTATCTATGACTAAGTTTGTAGATGACACAAAACTAGTTGAGAATATTAGTTATGAGGTGGATGCATAGAGGCTTCAAGGCGATTTAGACAGACTCAGTGAGAGGGAAAGAGTTTGGTAAAGGGAATACAAATGTGAAAAAGTGGAACTTATCAGCTTTGATTGGAAAAGCAGATGTAAAGCATTTCTTAAACTTTTGAGAAGATTTGTAGCTCAGGTTGATAAGTATGTAAGTTAGCTCACTGAGCTGGAAGCTTTGTTTTCTGATGTTTCCTTACCTCACTAGGTAACATCATCAGTGAGAGTCTCTGTTGAAGCGCTGGTGGTATGTCTTGCCTCTCTATTTATAGGTCTTGGTTTCTTAAGATGGGTGATGTCATTTCGGTTCTTTTTTTTCCAAGGGAAGGTAGATAGGATCTAAGTCAATGTGTTTATTGATGGAGTTCTGGTTAGAATGTCATGCCTCTAGGAATTTTCATGCGTGTCTTTGTTTCACCTGTTCTTGGATGTGTGTGTTGTCCCAGTCAAAGTAGTGTCCTTCTTTGTCTGTATGTATGGAAACTAATGATAGTGGGTCGTGTCCTTTGGTGCTTAGTTGGTGTTCATGCATCCTGTGGCAAGTTTCCTGCTAGTTTGTCTGATGTGTGTTTTTTTTACAGTTCTGGCATGGTATCTTGTAAATGACGTTAGTTTTGCTGGTAGTATCTAATAGATCCTTAAGGTTCATTAGTCACTGTTTAAGTGTATTGGTAGGCTTGTGGACTACCATGATGCCAAGGGATCTGAGTAGTCTGGAAATCATTCCTGATAGGTCTTTGATGCAAGGTAATGCGGCTATAGTTTTGATCGCATTGTGACTGTTGTTTGTGTTTGTTTCTGAGGAATCGGCAGATTGTGTTTACTGGGTTTTTCTTGAAACTGATATTTTTCTTCTGCTTTTTGTAGTTCTTGGGTGCTGCAGTGTGATGTAGCTCATTGAACTAATGTCTCGACGCAGCTCCTTATGTGGGTGTTGGGATGATTGCACCTAAAGTTAAGTAATTGGTCGGTGTTTGTTGTTTTTCTGTAGATAAACATAATCCTCAGAAACAAACCCAGACAAGCAGGCTCAACGCAACCAAAAACTATAGCCACATTACCTTACATCAAAGCCAGATCAGAAATGACATCCAAACTACTCATGGTAGTCCACAAACCTACCAACACACTTAACAACGACTAATGAACCTAAAGGATCCATTAGATATTACCAGCAAAACTGACATCATTTACAAGATCTGGAAATGTGTTGCTGGAAAAGCGCAGCAGGTCAGGCAGCATCCAGGGAACAGGAGAATCGACGTTTCGGGCATAAGCCCTTCTTCAGGAAACTTATGCCCAAAACGTCGATTCTCCTGTTCCCTGGATGCTGCCTGACCTGCTGCGCTTTTCCAGCAACACATTTCCAGCTCTGATCTCCAGCATCTGCAGACCTCACTTTCTCCTCATCATTTACAAGATACCATTCAAGAATTGTAAAATACACTACATTGGACAAACTAGCAGTAAACTTGCTATCAGGATACATGAACGCCAACTAGCCACCAAAAGACATGACCCACTATCACTAGTTTCCATACATACAGACAAAGGAGGACACCACTGACTGGGACAACACACATCCTCGCACAGGCGAAACAAAGACATGCATGAGAATTCTTAGAGGAATGGCATTCTAACCAGAACTCTATCAGTAAACATATCAATTTAGATTCTATCTGCCTTCCCTTGAAAAAAGGAACCAGAAATGACATCACCCACCTTAAGAAACCAAGACTGATAGAGAGGCAGGACATACACCAGTGCTTCACCGGAGACTCTCACTGATGATGTTACCTAGTATGGTGATGAAACAACAGAAAACAAACTTTCAACTTCAGCGAGTTAACTTACATACTCATTTCTTAAATATTAAGAGGAAGGGACAGTGTTGGCGTCCAATTATGCCCTCATTCAATAATTCACTTGAAATGAAGATTAGATACAGCAAGCAATTAGGAATGCAAATGATTTTCAGATACACGTGAGGATTTGAGTGTGCAGTTTTGGTCCCCTTACCAAAGGAAGGATATACTTACCATTGAATGAGTGTAATGAAGATTCACCAAACTGATTCCTGGCATGTCCTAAGAGGAAGGATTAAGTAGACTGGGTCTATCTTCTCTCAAATTATAAGAACGAGTGGTGATCGCATTGAAGTTTATAAAATTCTTAGAGGCTTCGACAGGGTGGATGCAGGAAGGATGTTTCCCCTGACTTGGGTAGGGAAGGGGGTCGCAAACCAGGAAGCAGGTTCAGAATGAGGGCAAACCATTTAGGATGAATTGAGGAGGAATTACCTTACTTACTTCAGGACAGAGATCGATAGATTAAAGAGTGCAAGGGATATGAGAACAGTGCGGAAAAATGGCATTAAGATAGAAATCCAGATAATGATCTAATGGAACTTTGAAGCAACGTCAAGGGAGTGAATGGCCTCTGCCTGCTAGTTTCTATTTTCCTGAGCATGGTTCAGGATCAGTTGACAGCTTTGCTTCAGTATCCTAGATCAAGCAACCAATTATCATTGAATAAATGGATATGCTCACCGAGTCATCATAAAGGGTGCAGCTAATGATTTCTTCTTAAAAATCGAATAATGAAATCTGATAATTATGCAGTTGAGTACTCAAGCTGTGAAGTTGCTGTTTCTTGGGTATCTTTCCTGGATCCATTAGCTTCAAACCATTTCCATCTTTGCGCTTCTGAAATAATCCAACACACACAAAGCCAAATTCAAGGTATCTGGGTAGGGAAAAACTGCATCAGAATGAGAGATTATTATTATTTTTAGGCAGCAATTCTCCAATACTAAATGGATACTGGTGCAAGCCAAATTATATTTCCAGACAGCCAGAATCATGCTCTAAAACTCAACCCTTCGGCTAGAATTTTCTCCTGAAAAGCACCCACACCCCTTCCGCTCCCATAAAAACCAAGTACTGTGCAGGAAGGTCCAGCGTTGAAGTACGGACCTGCCACCATATGGGACCCTTCAGTGGTCAATCAACCACCAATTAAGGGCTTATTTTCACCACATGCAAAGTGGCAGACTCCTGAACTAGTTAAATTAAGTGGTCTAACTGCTGGCTTGGACAGAATGGTGCTTGACAACCACACACGCCTCCACTCCACTATTACCATCAACCCTCCAACTACCATCTCTTCTCATAACCAGAAACCCCACCAAACCCCCTTTCCCCACTCAGAAAAGTTACCTACACACCCCACCACTTCTGAGTTTCATTGGTGCTATGTAGTCTTTGCCACTGTACCAGGAAGGAATGTTCTAAAAAGCCCAGAGGGTGGGCACGAGTGTCTGACTAGCACTCGTCACTGTTGGGTGGTTACCCATGCGCCATGCAACCAGGCCCAACACTGAACATGGAACAACCCAGCTATGACACTGCACAGTGGTCACCATATCCCCAGGAAATTAATCCAAGAACTCACCAGCTCGGAAATGTTACAAGAACACTAATTATCAAAGAGAAAAGGGTATTGGCGAAAGGAAAAGGAAGACAGGGAGAAGAGATAAAAAAGAGGAATGTGAGGAGGCAATGGGAACAGCGAGGGAAGAGGGACAAAGGCAGCGGGAAAACAATAAAAAGGAACAAGTGTCATACTGCAGTCCATTTTCCATATTTAGCCAAAGCCTTGCTTACTGGATAAGACTGCTGTGTGCTGTCAACTCATGAAATCTAGGAATTTCTTTGGGACAGTCTAACTCCATTTCTTAGAAGAATCCAAAAAACCAGTGATGAGAGCAAACTTTGATCCAGTCAATAAATTTGGGTCAGATTTGAAACTGAGCTCCTGAGGTTTCAGTGCTGCATATTATCCTGAGCCCTGAATCGCAAGATGAAAAACCAATTTGCAAATCTGAACCAAGACGCAAAATTTCAAAGACATAAAAGGAAACATGATAAATCTGAATCGATGTCAGAGTTAAGAGGGCAGTCACTCAGTTAGTTAGTTAAACCCTGTTCTCATATTCAGCCTTATTTGGATTCAATTGGTTGGTTAAGGGTAATTTTAGGAACTGGTCAGCTCCATCCACATCACGCAAAAGAATCTGCATGCAAATCAGTTTTGAAAAAAGGACAGTTGTTGACCTTGAACAGTCTACAGGACTGGAGTTTGGATGTTACCTCTCAAACTAAAATTCTGTAACATGAGATTTCCATAACAAAATGAGACAGCACTGCCGCTTTAAACCGTAGGAGACAAGAAATTTAACAGTTTTTGTTCGCAAAGATAAAAAAATTCTGGACGGTGGGTTTTGTTAAACAACTCCCATCAGTAATAGTATCTCCTATAACTTTCCTGTAACAAAGTTTCCAGTAACATCTGATAAAAGTCACACGATGCAGCACATGAATATCCTCATGAGATCCAATACTTCAAAAGCAGTTTCTGGTGAGTAATATTCTTTGATGATAAACTCTGAAAGTGCAAAGATGTTTCACAGTCCTTTATAATCTGAATGCTATGCCACAATTCTATCTGTCAACTACTCAGTCAAAAAAATAAAAATTTGCTGATTCTGGTAAATCTTATTGTTGGCCAAAGTGACAGAATTGTGGGTTCGCAGGGTCGAATGACTCTAGAGAGTTTCTTTCTGAAAATGCAGTCAGGTAGATTTACTGTCAGACTCATTCTGCTTCCATCTTTATTCCTTCATGGGATGTGGGTGTTACTGGTTGTGCCAGCTCTTATCGCCCATCCCTAACTGCCCTTTAGAAAGTGGTGGGAAGCTGTTAGGCAGGGAATTCCAGGATTTTCATCCAGCAACAGTGAGGAAATGGTGATACAGTTCCATTTCTGGTATGGGGCTTGGAGGGGAGACTGTAGTGCATTGTGTTCCCATTAGTTCTTGTTCAGAGATTTTATGATGCACCTCAGGAGCAGGCAGGATTTGAACTCGGACCTCCTGGCTCAGAGGTAGAGACACTACCAATGCAGCACAATAGCCCTTCCATGTACTAAACAGACCTGAGACTACTTAGCTTCTGAGATCAGCCACTTTCAGACTAGTATGGCTGTGGGCAAAAGAAGCAGAATACTGATGTTTCAGGCAAAAGCCCTTCATTTGGATGATTCCTAATGAAGGGCTTTTACCCGAAACGTCAATTTACCTGCTCCTCGGATGCTGCCTGACCTGCTGTGCTTTTCCAGCACCACTCTAGTCTTGACTCTGATCTCCAGCATCTGCAGTCCTCACTTTTGCCTAGAAGCTGAATACTCTCCACTCAAAATGACATCATCTCGGTCCAAAGTGTCAGTGCTTGCTTGCAGGAACTTGCTTTAGATATTCCTTAAATCAACTTGTTCAGAGAAGTTATGACATGCCACTGGATCAGAAATGCCCGAAACGTCGATTCTCCTGCTCCTCGGATGCTGCCTGGCCTGCTGTGTTTTCCAGCAACACATTTTTCAACTCTGGTCTCCAGCATCTGCAGTCCTCACTTTTTCCTAAACAGATTCTGCACTGAATAAGGCACATTTTATTAAAAGCACACATTTTAGTCCAATAAGTATGTCATAATCTTAATCTGCCTTTAGGGAGCCAAATCAAACACATGCAGGTTTAGGACTGTTTTATAATGAAGGTTTAGACCATGTTTTTATGGAACAGTATCAGTGGGTTCATCCCATTCACTTCCCCCAGAGGTGTATAGTGGGCTGGCTGACACAATGGCAATTTGCAAGATGGCTCATGAACCAGGTGAGAGGGTGGACAGATCCACAGGACATGGCACAAGAGGACCTGGTGAAGAGCATGAAGTATGTTTACAACCAGGAGACTGGCACCTCTTCTTATCCCATTCTTCCTGCAGACTACTGGAAGAGGTCAGTGACCAACAACTCCCATGTTTCTGAAGACCCTTATTAGGCTTCCAATAAAGTAGAGGCGCACATAGTCTCTTTAGATGATATTCTCACAGAAATTCCAGAACATACATTGGTGAAGTCCTGATATGTCCCAGAAAGTCACCCAATGTGTTTCTAAAGTCCTCCTCAAACTTAAAGCAGGAATAAAAAGTGATATGCCCTTAAGTAGCTCACAAAACTCTTTGCAATGATGTCCTCATTCCTGGTCAGCTGGTGGTTGTTAAACAAATTGTTATCTGCCAAAATGACATGCAGTCTTTTTAATGAATACTTGTAAGCAATATACATGTCAATCAACCCCTTAAACACCCCTGTGGAAAACTGACAGCAAAAGCATTGAAGCCAGCACAACCAAGACGATGTCTTGTGCTCAACACTTGCGAAACCAGTTCAGCAGCTTAAGATCCCACCTCAGCCATTTCCTTATCAATTAACTATTAGACCAAAATCACCTCACCCCACTGGAATTTTCAGCTTTGGGAAGGAGCAACTAAAGGCAAAATTGAACATGAATGATGCTTCCTTCCAAATATTAATTCCCTCTAATTCATTTTGTATTTGTTTTATTGTTATGTTATTTATGAAGAATTAGAGACTACATGTTATAGGAATTTATCTCCTGGGGTACCAGATATTATTGTTTCACAGAGGTCAATGTGCTATGCGGTGGTATAGCACTAATAGTCTACCAGCCACATGGAGAGCTGTAAATAATGCACTCCATGGAGCTCCAGCATTTTTGTGTCTATAATGTGCTTATTTCAAACTAGAACCAAGAGGCATTTAGCTCAGTTGGCTGGATAGCTGATTTGTGTTGAAGAGTGATGCCAATAGAGTGGGTTAAATTCTCCCACTGGCTGAGGTTACCCATGAAAGTCCCACCTTCTCAACCTTGCCCTTTGCCTGAGGCATGGTGACCCTCGGTTAAACTCACCACCAGTCGTCTCTCTCTAATCAGAAAGCTCTAAGGTCCAGTAGGACAATGGTGACTTCACCTTTTAAGGGGAAACCAGAAAACAAAATAGCATTGTGGGTCACTGTTAACTTTAAAAATGGTGTACAGACTGTTGTTAAGAGAATGATGTTGGCAGGCACGCAGGAAGGTGTTGCTGAGGATAATGCTATGAGCAGTACTCCAAAGTTTGGAATACACAAATACCAGAGTACAAGAGCAAGGAAGTCATGTTGAACTGATAAAGGACTGTAGGTTAGCCTCAACTAGAATTAGTTCTCGTTCTGGGTGCTACACTTTACAAAGGATGTGAAAGCATTGGAAAGAGGTTTTACATTAATGATTCCAAGGATGAGGAATTTCAGTTATAAAAGTGCTGAAGAAGCTTGGACTGTTAGTCTTGAAGATAAAACTGAGAGGGGATTTGACTAAAGTATTCAAAGTCATGAGGGGCTTGGATGGGATGAATCAGGAGAAAACAGTCCCACTTGTGAAAGAATTGAGGGTAGAGATTTAAATTAATTCATAAAAGCAGCACATTAGTCATCTGAGGAATATCTTTTTCCCAGAGCCAGCAGTTTAAGTCTGGAATACACTGCTGAAAATGTGGAAGAGGTATGTTTAATCAGGACATTCAAAAAGGGAATTGGGGGTTATTTGGAAAGGATCAACATGCAAGATTATGGGAAAATGGTCATTGGAAGAGCCAGTGCAGAGCTATGAGCTAAATAGTCCCCTCTGTAAAAGTTCTGTGGCAAATCAGTTTATTACAATATATCAATGATCTAAATCTTGTTGTGCAGGCAACCATTTCAAAGTTTATTGATGGTTTAAACTCAGACACTGGAAACTGCGTAGGACTTCAAAAGGACACAAAGGATATTGATAAGTTGTTAAAATGGACAGAGGTTTGGCAGATAAAATCCAATGCAGAGAAATGTACAATGACACATCTTGTTAGAAACAAGATGGAGAGGCATTTAAACTAAACACAACTGTGCTAATGAGGTTCAGGAGCAGAGGGACCTGGGTGTGTAATGCGTCAGTCATTAAAAGTGACAGAACATATGGAGACAGTAGTCAACATAGCATACATAATTCTAGGCTTTAACAATAGGAGCATAGAGTACAAGAGCAAGGAAGTTATGCTGAATCTGTATAAGTTACTGGTTAGACCTCAGTTGGAGTTTTGTATTTAGTTGTGGCCATTAGACTTCAGGAAGACTAAATTGGAGAGTCAGGTAAATGTTTATGACAATGGTTTCTGGAGTTAGAATCTTCACTTGTGAGGACAGATTGGAGAAGCTGAGACTGTTTCTTTTAGAGGTGAAGGCTGAGAGGAATCTCAATAACGATGAGTCTGGGAAGACAGAATCCCAGTTGTAAAAGGTTCAAGAGCGAGGGGGCACGGATTTAAAGGGTTCTGCAAAAGAAGCAAATCCAATGTGAGTTAAAAAAAACTTTCGGCATGGAGGTGTGATGGAGGTAGGTTCAATGGAGCGATGCAAAAGGGCATTAGATGGAAATTTGAAGAGAAGTAATGTGCAGGGTGTTTGTGACTAGACAGGAGAATGGTACAGGTTGTTCTGCTTTAACAGCGGGAATTGGCTAGAACGTGATTGACGAATTGTGAACGTTGTTTGGATAATGTGAACTTTCCACTGAATGGGTACAGTGATTTTCTATTAGCGACCTCCTACAGCATGATTTTCTATAGAGGAATACAACTGTTGTGTTATAGCAAAATGAGGTACAGTGCACAATACTGCACATTTGGAGAGCCAGTTGAGACATGATGGGCTGAACAGCATCTTTCTGCACTGTAACAATTGTGATGCAAAGTTCATAATTTTTAATCCAAGTGTAGGTGAAACAAATACCAATACTTCCCAAAAATTACCTCAAAAGTCAATCTTCCCTCCTGGATTCCATTCTTTTTTCACCAGTTCCCAGATATAAACTTCCCCTTTAACATTCACTTAATTTACTGTCACTCTCTCTGCCCTGCAGCATTCAGCTTACAAGAGCCAACCTCTGTCCAAATTCACACAACCAACTTCCCGCTGCCTGACTGGACTGAGCTACTTACTTCATTCCACTTAGATGCTTTGAGTAAAGAATAATTCAATAAGTTGAAAAATAAATTCCCTTCAACATTTTAAAAAATCAATTCAAATGGTAAGCCTCTTTAGCTGTTCCCAGGCCTTTTCAAATCAACTGGTCAGAAATGTTATTACACCCCTCTAGAACAGGTGGAACTTGAACCAGGGGTTACATTTGAATTGATAATGTACGGGCTACAATATAAAGAAAATGCTTCTTTTGCTCATGATAGTTTAGTGACCAGAGCTTTAAACCTGGTGGTATCGAATTCAAATGCATCCGTGGTAAATGTAATATTGAAGTTAGTAAACTGAGTTATTTATGGAGCAGGATGTTACTGTGTCCATGGTGGGGGATGATATTCTTTCTTCTTCCACACCAACGGTACCTTTACAAAAATCCGTTTGTATACAGGCTTTCCGATACTATTGGTGGCACACATCAATAAATATTCTTAATATTGGTATGTATTTTGCACATTGATAGAAAAGGTAAGAGGGAAAACTTCTTATTTATCATTCAGTAACGTTTAGTAAACAATGCAGTCTGTCAAAAGAGGTGGTTGAGAGGTTGAGAGAGTTGGGGAGATATATATCAAAGATATACATTGAATCTGACACGGAGGATGGAGTCCTGGATTCAAGAAGGCAGCTCCCCCCACTTTTTCAAGTATAGGAATTGGGACGTCATGCTGCAGCTGCACAGGACATTGGTGAGGCCAATTTTAGAATACCGTGTTCAATTCTGGTCTCCTTGCTATAGCAAAGATGCTGTGAAACCTGAAAGGGTTCAGAAAAGATTTACAAGGATTATGCCAGAACTGGAGGGTTTGAGCTGTAGGGAGAGGTTGAATAGATTGGGGCTATTTATTGGGACTGTCAGAGGCTCAGGGGTGACCGTACAGATCTTTATAAAATCATGCGGGACATGGGTAGGGTGAATAGCCAAAGTTGTTTTCCCTGGGTAGGGGAGTCCTAAACTAGGCAGAGGTTTAAGGTGAGAGGGGAAAGATTCACAAGGGACCTAAGGGGCAACTTTTTTCACACAGAGGGTGGTAGTGTATGGAATAAGCTGCCAGAGGGAGTGGTGGAGGCTGGTATAATTACAACATTTAAAAGGCATCTGGATGGGTGTATGAATAGGAAGGATTTAGTGGGAGATGGGCCAAATGCTGGAAAATAGGACAAGATCAGTTTAGGATATCTGGTCGGCACAGATGGATTGGACCGAAGAGCCTGTTTCCATGCTGTACAGCTCTATGACTCTATAATCAGTGAGGGGCACAAAACGCTGGCTGAGTCTGTGGTGTCTGCATCCCACAACTGAAATAAAATATATGTTAAATATCATGTTCTGCATACTATTTCATTCATGCTCAGCACCAACCCAGGTCCATATTCCCAGAGCAGGAGCTGTGCAATGAACCTGTGGAGCTCTTCAAAGACAACCAGTCCCCTGATGATGCACCAACACATGACTCCAAAGCAGTAAGTCCAGCTTCTCCATTAGGAAGCATGGCACACAGGGGTGGAGCATGTCACAGGTCAGCAGGACTGAAGGCAGAGATAGCAGCCTTGATTGGAGGACACCGGACACTGGAGGCTCTGCTCGAGGCTGGGCCAAGGTGCTGAACATCAGGGGTCAGATATTAAGCTGGTGTATGGACAGCAGGCAATGGCTGGCCACTTGCTGTTGAGGAAATGAACCCTTGGCTTATGAGCCCTCTGCTGAGGATATTGCTTTCTCCAAAGTACATCCATGTGTCCATCCCCTTTATTCAGGCTGCTGCTGCTGAGCTGGAGGAAGCTGCACCAGCCCCCACAGAGGTCAGACCTACCTCCGAATACATAGGGCCCATGGCATCACGAGGTCTCACAGGCAGTAAAATAAGGTTTGATGACCCTCAGAGGTCTCCATTTGTAATGAGTTGCATTACAAGTTTCTGATTCGACACAAATCAGCCATTCCAGGCTGAAGCAACTGCTCCGGTTGGGATAAGCATCTCCACTGTTGCTGACCACAGGTTTGTTAGTTTCACCCTTTACACTGCTCCTGTCAGGTCAGTTTCACTCGCCAACTATGTGGTGTTTCAGACTAACCCTCCCCAACCCAGCAGGTTGCATAAACAAATACCACTGATGACACAAAGCTGGCTCGAGGATATAGAGATACTCCAGTGTGATTTGGACAGGTTAAGTGAGTGGATTAACACATGGCAGTTGAAGCATAGTGTAGATACAGGTGAGGCTATTCACTTTCATAGCTGAAACCAGAAGACCGATTATTATCTGAATGGCAATAGATTGGGAAAGGTGGAGATACAATGAGACCTGGTGTCCTTGTACACCAGTCACTGGAAGCAACCATGCAGATTGAGCAGGCAACGAAGAAGTCAAATGGTATGTTGGTCTTCATTGCAAGAGAGTTTGAATACAACAGTAGAGATGTCTAACTGCAATTGTACAGGGCCTTGGCGAGACCATACCTGGCGTATCGTATGCAGTTTTGATCTCCTTATCTGGGGCAGGATGTTCTAGCTATGGAGGAATACAACTAAAATTTACCAGACCAATTCCTGAGATGGCAAAACTGCTGTACAAAGAGAGACTGGATCAGTTTGGACTATATTCATTGGAGTTTCAAAGAATAAGTTCAGAGATGGGGACAAACGTACAGCTGCACACTGCTGGCAAGGAGAGATTCAGTGTTCAAAAGGCTTTTGAATACCTTTTAAACTACCACAATGGCTTCTGTCCAGTCTGGATCCCCTGGACAGAACTTTGATCTTGCCCTTGTCAATCTACCTACTGTAGATGTGTCCATCCAGGACAGTACTGGTAACAGTGACCAACACACATTCATCTATGGATAGGAAGTCCCACTTAAGACAACATCTGTATGAGGCAATACCACTGTGTTAAATGAGACAGACTTGTATCAGATCTAGCCACTCAAAACTGGGCAGATATGAGGTCCTATGAGTCTCAAAAGCAACAGAATTGTACTCAACCACAATCTGTAACTTCAAGGCGCAGTATTTCCCCATCGACTTGCAGTCTAAGGAAAGTTGGAAATGAGCAGGACTCAACCAGACTACTTGTCTGAGATTTTCCCACTAGGCACACTCTAAAAACTCTCTCCATCGGGCCATATCTTTGAATGATATTGTAAAGAGTAAGTGAATGAGGAAAAGAAGGGACACACATATGGACCATTTGGATAAAACATTGTAATAGTGGGTTGGATGGAAAAGTCATTACTGGAGATGCTCTGGCTGTGATTGGAAAGGCAGAGTGAAATTGATCATGGAATCCCAAATAGACAAATAGGCATTTTGAGGTGACGAAGGGCTTTTGCCCGAAACGTCGATTTTGCCTGTCCTCGGATGCTGCCTGAATTGCTGTGCTCTTCCAGCACCACTAATCCAGAATTTTGAGGTGACTGTCAAAGGCTAAGGAGAGGTCAAGCAGACTTAGAATGGCAGCTTTTCTTCTTCTCACTTAATTTCATTTGCTATTAGCCTTACTTTTCTTCAGATGCTCTGGCTGTGATTGGAAAGGCAGAGTGAAATTGATCATGGAATCCCAAATAGACAAATAGGCATTTTGAGGTGACTGTCAAAGGCTAAGAAGAGGTCAAGCAGACTTAGAATGGCAGCTTTTCTCCTTCTCACTTAATTTCATTTGCTATTAGCCTTACTTTTCTTCACCTGCTTTCGCTTCTCAATTTCTCCTGTTCTTTTTCCACCTTAATTCTTTGTCTACAAGCCCCTTGCCTGACATCTGCCATATGACTAACTGTATGTCTGCAAAGATTCTCAAGACATTTGAAATTGGGCAGGAAATTGTAACGATTCAGAACTGGATATACATGTTGGATTCAGCTTTCCTGCTCATATCTGGAGGAGGATGGGGGATTCCCGTTGAATGTGAGATTCCCCTGAGATACATAAACAGGAGAGTAAGCATAAAAAGGCAGCAATTATGACTCATGACAAAGTGCTGGTTAGATCACACAGCTTAAACATGTATAATAGAGAATATAATTAGATACAATAGCTAATTTCCTTGATTTGTGACTATTTCAATATTTTACCAATCATTTAAGGTAATCTGTAGCTAGAAAACTGGCATCTACCTAGTTACACGTAAAATTGTCCAGTTAAGTCGTGTATATAATAGGCAAGTCAAATCAAACCTCACCAGTTTACTCCAGATCAAAGTGATCGAAGACGTTGGCAACACTTATCAAGCAGCACCTACTCAGCAATAACCTGATACTTAATGGAGGTTCCGTCATAGCCAGTCAGCTCCTACCTCATTATAGCAATTCTCCAAACATTGTCTACAAAGCTGAACTCCAGGGATAAGATGACAGTGACTACCCTTCATATCCAGGTAGAATTTGACCAAGTGTAGTATCAAGAGGCACTAGCAAAACTCAGTCAATGGGAATTCGGAGAAAATTCTCCCAAAGGCTGGACTCAGACCAGCACACAGCAAGATGGTTACAGTTATCGCAGGCCAATAATGATGCTCAAGACATCACTGCCAGAGTTCCTCATGGTGGTGTCCAAGGGTAAACCATAATCAATAGCCAGTTATTATAAAGTCAGAAGTATGGAGGTTCATTGAGGATTATAGCAACACTGCAACTCAACAGGTACAGAAGTAGTCAATGCTCATCTACAGGAAAACCTGGACAATGTCCAGGCTTGGGTTGATATATGGCAAATGACTTTCACACCACACAAGTCCATTTTGAACAAGAAAATCTAACCACTATCTCTTGACATTTAATGGCATTACCATCACTACGTTAGAGACAAAAAAAAACTGTAGCTGTTGGAATCCAAGGTAGACAAGCAGGAGGTCCTAAAGAAGGGTTACACCTGAACCGCTGACTTCTCCACCTCCTGATGCTGCCTAGATTACCATCACTAAAGCATCCAGTATTGATATCCTGTGAGTCACTGTTGACCAGAAACTGAACTAAACTAGCCACACAGATATAGCAGGTTAAAAGTGCAGGCCAGTTGCTGGGAATTCAGCTACAAATAACTTACCTTCCAACTCCCCAAAGCCCACCATTTACAATGTACAAATCAGGGGTGTAGTGGACTATTCTCTATTTACCTGGATGATTGTGGTTCTAACAGCTCTGAACCTTATTACATCCTTGGTCCAAACATGGACATAAGAGCTGAATTCCAGGGTGGGGCTGCTTTTGATTCATTGTGATATCACGGAGGCCCAGCAAATCTGGGGTCAACAGGAATTAAGGGGAAAGCTCTCTGCTGGTTGGAGAAACACCTGGCACATTGGAAGATTATTGTTGGGGGTCAGTAATCTCAGCTCCAGGAAATGTCTGCAGGGGTTCCTCTGGGTAGTGTCCTAGGCCCAACCAACTTCACCTGCTTTATCAATGACCTTCTCTCCATCATAAGGTCCAAAGCGAGGTACCTCACTGATGACTGCACAAGTCACAACTCCTCAGAAACTGAAGAAATCCCAAATGCTGCAAGACCTGGACAATATCCAGGTTTGGGTTGAAAAGTGGCAAGCCAAATCTTCATCACACAAGTGCCAGGTAATGACCATCTCCAACAAGAGAGAATCTAATCACTGCCCTTGAATTCAATGGTATCAGCATCACTGAATCTGCCCCACCAATCACATCCTGGGGGTTACCATTGACCAGAAACTCACCTGGACCTGTCTTCTAAATACTGTGGCTACAAGAGCAAGTCAGAGGTTAAGAAAACTGCAGTAAGCAACTCACCTCCTGATTCCTCAAAGCATATCACAAAGCAGAAGTCAGGAGTGTGATGGAATACTCCTCACATGCCTGGATGACTGCAGCTCCAGCAATGCTCAAGAAACTTGACACCACTTGCACAAAGCAGCTCACTTAAATGTCACCACAAATATCAGCTGCCACCATTACCGGCACTCTGCAGGAGCAGCATGTACCATCTACAAGACGCACTGCAGAAATTCACTAAGGCTTCTCAGATAGCATCAACTGTACGTGGAACCAGTCTTTTACTGTGGCTCCATGACACCACACTGAATCAAAAGCAGCCCCACCCTGGAAATCAGCTCTTATGTCCATACTTGGACCAAGGTTCAGAGCTGTTGGAAATACAATTCTGCATCTCTCTTCCTTATAATACAGTAGACATATTTATTCTACAATGATTTCAGTGGGTCAAGGAGGCACTTTCTCAAGGGCAGTTAGTGATGCGCAATAAACGCTGGCTTGGCATTGACACCCACATACGGTGAAAGAAGAAATAAAAACTATGCACATCATTCCGCACTTCCTCTCTGATAGGACTCAAAAAAGTTTAATTGATGAGATTTTTGTACCCTTTTTCCCAAATTTCTCATTTTCCTAAAATCAAACTCTCTATCTGGCTTCCTTATTTGTCGATTTCTTTCGTGAACATGGTGGTTGAGCAGACAAGACCCACAACCAGCCCTACGGAGAGCAAATGTTCATGTTTTCTCAAAGGACAGAAAAGGTCCAGTGAATCTTTGTCAGGATGCCAAGTGTCAAATCAACAACCTTCTTCTTGGTCCACTGCACACATTCAACCCTGACTTAGCAGAACCCAGCTGACTGCATATTTGAACTGCTACACCCAAGAATATCCTAATACAGACAGGAAGACCAGCAGCTGAAGATAAACTGCAAGCATTCAATGGAAGCTGTTTATTCAACCTATAATGCAGAGTTATGCATCAGTAGCTTTTGTTGGCCTGCTCTACAAGCAGAGCTGCATTTCTTTTTGAAAATTAGACGTTTAAAAAAAATGAAGAAATACTCATGTTGTTCAATGTCTCATTGGATAAATACATCAATCTGTATTGGTAGGGAGTCGAAGAAAGAATGCAGAATTCAACTGCAGCCAATCCTAAACTAGCTGTTCCAAGTCAGACATGCAATGCACTTGTATACAAGGACTGGCTAGAGGGCGGAAAGGTTAATGGCTTTCGTGCTCGAGTGCATAGTGTTAGCTGGTCTGGAGTGCATTTTTAAATATATTTGTTCCCAGGATGTAGGCATCATTGGCTCGGCCAACATTTATTACTCATCTCTAAATAACTCAGAGGACAATTAAGAGTCAACCACATTGCTGTGGATTCAGAGTCACATTTGGCCAGACTTGGTATGGAGGATGATTTCCTTCCCTAAAGGGGATTCACCAATCAACAGTGATTACATGTTTGTTTATTTTTAAGTTTTTTTATTATTAAGTTTTTTTATTATTGCATTCCAATTTCACCCCATTGATTTGAACCCTGGTACCCAAATCTATGACCTCGACCAGTGACATTGCCACTGCACCACCAACCTCTCCCTTAGTGAGAACTAATGTTAGTGATGGGCAATAAATGCAGGCTTGGCATTGACATCCACACATGGTGAAAGAAGAAAAAAAAAACTATACACATCATTCCGCACTACCTCTCTGATAGGACTCAAAAAGTTTAATTGATGAGATTTTTGTACCCTTTTTCCCAAATCTCTCATTTTCCTAAAATCAAACTCTATCTGGCTTCCTTACTTGTCGATTTCTTTTGTGAACACGGTGGTTGAGCAGACAAGACCCACAGGCAGCCATACTAAGAGCAAATGTTCATGTTTTCCTGAATAAGAACCCATCCACAGTCATTGGGTCAGATCAGGACGAGCAGAAAGTTCAAGGAACGTCATCAGAGCATCAGTGACAAATCAGCAATTGAAATTTTGAGACACGGGAACAGCAATTAATACACAAAAGAATGTGAGCCAGACGTATTGGCAGACTGTTATGAAACTTGAAAGGGTTCAGAAAAGATCTACAAGGGTGTTGCCAGGGTTGGAGGATGTGAGCTATAGGGTGAGTTTGAATAGGCTTAGGCTGTTTTCCCTGGAGTTTCGGAGGCTGAGGGGTGACCTTATAGAGGTTTATAAAATCATGAAGGGCATGGATAGGGCAAATAGACAAAGACTTTTCCTTGGGGTGAGGGAGTCCAGAACTAGAGGGCATAGGTTTAAGAGGAGAAAGATATAAAAGAGACCAAAGGGGCAACATTTTCACGCAAAGGATGGTACGTGGTTGGAATGAGCTGCCAGAGGAAGTGGTGGAGGCTGGTACAATTGCAACATTTAAAAGGCATCTGGATGGGTACATGAATAAGAAGTGTTTGGAGGGATATGGGCTGGGTGCTGGCAAGTTGGACTAGATTGGGTTGGGATGTCTGGTGGGCATGGTTGAGTTGGACCGAAGGGTCTGTTTCTGTTTCTGTGCTGTACATCTCTGACTTTAATGCCAGAATTACAAATCAGTATCTATTTAGAAATCAGTTGGGGGTGAGAAGTCATGATTGTGTTGGAAACGGTCAATAATTGTGATTTTCCCCAATTAATGGCCAGAGGGAGGAAGAGTCCTCCATCGAATTAAAGGATTGGGTGAGCGCTTTTGACCTGCTTTTGTAGCCACAGTATTTATATACTGGTCTAAATCAGTTTCTGATCAATGGTAACCCCAGGATGTTGATAGTGGGGATTCAGTTCAAGGTAATAGCATTAAACAATGAGACGATGGTTAAATTCTTTCTTGGAAATGGACAACGCTCACCACTTCTGTGGCACAAATGTTTCTTGTCACTTATCAGCCCAACATCAAATGCTGTTCAAGTCTTAACTGAATTTGGACACATTCTGGTTTAGTGGTGCTGGAAGAGCACAGCAGTTCAGGTAGCATCGAAGGAGCAGCGAAATCGACGTTTCGGGTAAAAGCCCTTCATCATGAAGGGCTTTTGCCCGAAACGTCGATTTCGCTGCTCCTTGGATGCTGCCTGAACTGCTGTGCTCTTCCAGCACCACTAATCCAGAATCTGGTTTCCAGCATCTGCAGTCATTGTTTTTACCTCGTTGAATTTGGACACAGACTGCTTCAGTATCTGAGGAGTAGTAAACTGTGCTGAACATTGTGCAATCATTGGTGAACATCCCAATTTTGACTTTATAATGCAGGGACAATAAATGCTGAAGCGGCTGAAGATCGTTGGATATTTGGATCAAGGCAATAAATGAATTTGGGAACTGGGTGAACCTACCAGAAGGTAAACAGAGCAGTGAGCTAACTTTTGTTCAGTAAATGCCATTTAATAATACTGTTCATGAAAATCTCCTTTACATTGCTGTCTACCAACAGTCATAACTGAATTGGATTTGTCTCAATTGTTGTGGATAGGATATACCTCAGCAATTTTCCAAGTTTCAGGATGGATGCCAGTTTTTCTAAGCTTTATTGGAATAGACAGACATGGGGAATGACCAGCACAAGTCTACTGTACTGCTACTGAGATGTTCTTGTATCCAGAACACAAAGTGGTTTCTTAACAGTACATGGAGCAAATTGAATTGACTAAAGACCTAAGAGGTTAGAAAGTAGAGGAGACCATAAGCATTTCTGCCTGAAGATAGCTCTATCTGCTCCAGTCTTGTCTTTTGCGCTGATGTGCTGGGCTCCCCTCGAGGATGGGGATATTATACAGCCTCCTCCTCCTCCTATGAGTTTTTAAATTGTTCACCACTGGATGTGGCAGGACTGAAGAGTTTAGATTTGATTTGTCTGTTGTAACTTTGGTTAGCTCTGCCTGCCACTTGCTGCTTATGCAGTTCAGGATAAACGCTGTCCTGTGTTGGAGCTTCAGCAGGTCGATACCTCATTTCTAGATATGATTAGTACTGCTCCTGGCATACCTTCCTGCACTTTTCACTGAACCAGGCCTGATCCTCCAGCTAATAACAATGACACAGTAGGATATGTCAGGCCACGAGGTTACAGATTGTAGTTGAATGCAATTGTTCTACTAATGATGATGCACAGTGCCTCATGGCTCCACTGAGTTGAGTTGCTGGATCTGTTAAAAATCTCTTATTTATACTAACATTGACAATAGACAATAGGTGCGGGAATAGGCCATTCAGCCCTTTGAGCCTGCACCGCCATTCAATATAATCATGGCTGATCATTCCTAATCAGTATCCTGTTCCTGCCTTATCTCCATAACCCTTGATTCCACTAACTTTGAGAGCTCTATACAACTCTTTCTTAAATGAATCCAGAGACTAGGCCTCCACTGCCCTCTGGGGCAGAGCATTCCACACAGCCACCACTCTCTGGGTGAAGAAGTTTCTCCTGAGCTCTGTCCTAAATGGTCTACCCCGTATTTTTAAGCTGTGTCCTCTGGTTCGGCACTCACCCATCAGTGGAAATATGTTTCCTACTGCCAGAGTGTCCAATC
>NC_057712.1:117888467-117950672 GCF_004010195.1 Chiloscyllium plagiosum
CCACTCACTTAACTTGTCCAGGTCACCCTGTAATCTCCTAACATCCTCATCACATTTCACCCTGCCACCCAGCTTTGTATCATCAGCAAATTTGCTAATGTCATTGCTGATACCATCTTCTATATCATTGGGTATACAATAAATCAAGAAACAAGAGATGCATGTAATCTGGATAATAAATGATAATGGGTGAC
This sequence comes from Chiloscyllium plagiosum, assembly GCF_004010195.1. NCBI lineage: Eukaryota > Metazoa > Chordata > Chondrichthyes > Orectolobiformes > Hemiscylliidae > Chiloscyllium > Chiloscyllium plagiosum. The sequence goes on from NC_057712.1 coordinate 117,888,662, forward strand.
TCTAATTTACATAGAGTGAGTTAACCATGTCAGCACAAACACTGTGGACGATGGAGTGGACACGATATGTGCTTCTGAAACAGTATGTTGAAGAGCCAACTCGGGATCAGGCCATTTTAGATTCAGTTTTCCAAATGAGAAACAATTAATTAGTAACTTGGCTGTGAAGGAGTCTTTTGGAAATAGTGACCATAAAATGATCAAGTCATTCTGAAACTGGAATCTTAAATCTGGGTAAAGGATGCAATGACAGTAGGACAGCAAGTTGGTTATGGTGAATTGGGAAACACAGCTAAAGATTTGATAGTGGATAGGCAATAGCTAGTATAAAAATAAACACAAGATCCACAACAGATTGCATTCCTCTTAAGCATAAACACTTAAAAAGGAAAGGAGGATCGACTGTGGTTAATGACTGCATTAAAATAAAAGAGGTGGCTTATATGTAAGAATGTCACAAATAGTGGCAAGCCTGAGGACTGGGAGCAATTTAAGATGTTGCAAATTAAACTGATAAGACAAGAAAATAAAGAGAACATGAATGCATGCCAATGGGAACATGAAGGTGAATTATAAAACCTTTTATTCAAATAGGAAAGTTAATTAATTGGCAAGGACAAATGTAGGAGCAGGAGAATTTACTGTAGAGAGCAGGAAAATGCAAATAAGCTGAACATTACATCTATCTTTGTGGAAATAGACATGGAAAATTGCCTGGAAATACTCAGCATTTGTGAAACTGAGGAATGAAAAGAAATTAACGTTAAAGAGATGGAACTTGAAATATTAGCCGGAAAGAAGGTAGATATATCTCCTGTAACAAATCAGCTTGATCCCAAAGTGCTGAAGGAAGTACCTATAGAGTTGGTGGACACATTGGTGGTTCTCCTTTGTAATTCTGCAGATATCAGGAAAGGCTCTTGCTGACTGGTAGGTAGAAAATGTAAACCCACTATTTAAGGAGAGAGGACAAAAGGAAACATACACAATCCTGAAGAAACTTGATCAGGCTGAATGTTGAAAGAACGTCTCTCCTTGTGGAAGAATCCATCAATCGATGTTAGGATAATTGGCTTATGGTTAGTCACTGTTTTCCTACCTCGCTTTTTGAATTAGGATGTCATATCAGCAGTTTTCCAATCCTCTGGCACTTCTCCAGAATCCCGTAATTTTCATCCAGTATTTCTGTTGCTACCTCTTTTAGGATGTAATAGCAGAACATCTGGAAAATCATAATCTAATCGGGCAGAGTCAGCAATGCTTCATGAAAGGGAAATAGCGTCTGACTAATTTAGAGTTTTTTCAGGAAGTCTCAAACAAAGTGGATAGAGGGGAACCAGTAAATTTGTTGTATTTGGACTTTCAGAAGGTACTTCACAAAAGGTTAAGTCATAAGAGTTTATACTGTTGGATAAGGTAAGAATCCACAATATTGGCATGGATACAGAATTGGCTCATGGGCAGGAAATGAGTGGGTTTAAGGGGTTCTTTTTCTGGTTGGTGACCCATGACCAGTTTGGTTCCACAGAAATCAGCGCTAGGACTGCAACTTGCAGGAAATAAATGAATGTAGCCAAATTTACAGACAACACAAAACAGATGGTATCCCTCTCAAAACCTGCTATTCAAAGGGTCATAGAGTCATAGAGATGTACAGCATGGAAACAGACCCTTCGGTCCAACACGTCCATGCCGACCAGATATCCCAACCCAATCTCGTCCCACCTGCCAGCATCTGGCCCATATCCCTCCAAACCCTTCCTATTCATATACCCATCCAAATGCCACAGGCCTCCAGTCTGAAAACCAACCCTCTTCCACCACCCTCTGTCTTCTACCTTTGAGCCAGTTCTGTTTCCAAATGGCTAGTTCTCCCTGTATTCCATGAGATCTAACCTTGCTAATCAGTCTCCCATGGGGAACCTTGTCGAACGCCTTACTGAAGTCCATATAGATCACATCTACTGCTCTGCCCTCATCAATCTTCTTTGTTACTTCTTCAAAAAACTCAATCAAGTTTGTGAGACATGATTTCCCACACACAAAGCCATGTTGACTATCCTGAATCAGTCCTTGCCTTTCCAAATACATGTACACCCTGTCCCTCAGGATTTCCTCCAACAACTTGCCCACCACTGAGGTCAGGCTCACCGGTCTATAGTTCCCTGGCTTGTCCTTACCACCCTTCTTAAACAGTGACACCACTCAAAGAGTTTAGAGAAATATTGATCGGTTAAGAAAGAAAGTGGGCAGAAAGTTGGTGAGTGGAGTTAGAAAATGTTAAGTTGTTCATTTTGGAAGGGAGAATATAAGAACAGAAAATTATTTGAATAGACAAAAACAGCAGAAAGCTGCAGCAATAGGCAATAGGTGCAGGAGTAGGCCATTCTGCCCTTCGAGCCTGCACCACCATTCAATATGATCATGGCTGATCATTCTCAATCAGTATCCTGTTCCTGCCTTATCTCCATAACCCTTGATTCCATTAACCTTAAGAGCTCTATCCAACTCTTTCTTGAAAGTATCCAGAGACTTGGCCTCCACAGCCTTCTGGAGCAGAGCATTCCATAAACACCCACCACTCTCTGAGTGAAGACGTTTCTCCTCAACTCTGTTCGAATTAGCCTACTCCTTATTTTTAAACTGTGTCCTCTGGTTCGGGACTCACCCATCAGCAGAAACATGCTTCCTGTCTCCAGAGTGTCCAATCCTTTAATAATCTTATAAGTCTCAATCAGATCTCCTCTCAGCCTTCTAAGCTCAAGCGTATACAAGCCCAGTCACTCCAATCTTTCAGCGTAAGATAGTTCTGCCATTCCGGGAATTGACCTCGTGAACCTACGCTGCACTCTCTCAATAGCCAGAATGTCTTTCCTCAAATTTGGAGACCAAAACTGCGCACAATATTCAGGTGCCGTCTCACCAGGGCCCTGTACAGCTGCAGAATGACCTCTTTGCTTCTATACTCAATTCTTCTTGTTATGAAGGCCAGCATGCTATTAGCTTTCTTCACTGCCTGCTGTACCTGCACGCTTGCTTTCATTGACTGATGTACAAGAACACCTAGAACTTGACTCCATTTAGGTAGTAATCTGCCTTCCTGTTCTTGCCACCAAAGTGGATAACCACACCTTTATCCACATTAAACTGCATCTGCCATGCATCCATCCACTCATCTAACCTGTCCAGGTCACCCTGTAACCTCCTAACATCCTCCTCACATTTCACCCTGCCATCCAGCTTTGTGTCATCAGCAAATTATTACTTTTAATGCCATCTTCTATATCATTAATGTACATTGTAAAAAGCTGCGGTCCCAGCACTGATCCCTGTGGCACACCACTGGTCACCGCCGGCCATTCCGAAAGGGAGCCATTTATCACTTTGTTTCCTGTCAGCCAACCAATTTTCAATCCATGTCAGTATTTTGCCCCTAATACCATGTGCTCTGTCCCAGCACTGATCCCTGCGGCACACCACTGGTCACCGCCGGCCATTCCGAAAGGGAGCCGTTTATCACTACTCTTTGTTTCCTGTCAGCCAACCAATTTTCAATCCATGTCAGTATTTTGCCCCTAATACCATGTGCTCTAATTTTGCTCGCTAACCTTCTATGTGGGACTTTGTCAAAGGATTTCTGAAAGTTCAGTTACATTACATCCACTGGATCTCCCTTGTCCATCTTCATACTTACATCCGCAAAAAATTCCAGAAGATTAGTCAAGCATGATTTCCCCTTCATGAATCCATGCTGACTCTGACCTATCCTGTTACTGCTATCCAGATGTATCGTAATTTTGTCCTTTATAATTGACTCCAGCATCTTTCCCACCACTGAGGTCAGACTAACTGGTCTATAATTCTTTGTTTTCTCTCCCTCCTTTCTTAAAAAGTGGGACAATATTAGCCACTCTCCAATCTGCAGGAACTGATCCTGAATCTACAGAACATTGGAAAATATCACCAATCTATCCACGATTTCTAGAGCCATCTCCTTCAGTACCCTGGGATGTATACCATAAGGTCCCGGGGACTCATCAGCCTTCAGACCTAACAGTCTCTCCAACACCATTTCCTGCCTAATATAAATTCCCTTCAGTTCAGGTCCTTCAGCCACTATTACAACTGGGAGATTGCTCGTGTCTTCCCCAGTGAAGACAGATCTAAAGTACCAATTCAACTCTTCTGCCATTTCTTTGTTCCCCATAATAAACTCACCTGTTTCTGTCTTCAAGGGCCCAATTTTAGTCTTAACCATTTTTTTTCTTTTCACATACCTAAAAAAGCCTTTACTATCCTCCTTTATATTTTTGCCCAGTTTACCTTCGTACCTTATTTTTTTTTGCGAATTTCCTTTTTAGTTATCCTCTGTTGTTCTTTAAAAGCTTCCCAGTCCTCCGATTTCCCACTCATCTTTGCTATGTTATACTTTTTCCCTTTTGTCTTTATATGGTCCTTAACTTCCCTCATCAGCCACGGCCAGCCCTGCCTCCCCTTAGGATCTTTCTCCTTTTTGGAATGAACTGATCCTGCATCTTCTACATTATACCCAGAAATACCTGCCATTGTTGTTCCACTGCCATCTCTGTTAGGGTATTGCACCATTGAACTTTGGCCAGCTCCTCCCTCATAGCTCCATAGTTCCTCTTATTCAACTGAAATATTGTCACTTCTGATTCTACCCTCTCCCTTTCAAACTGCAGATTAAAGCTTAATGTATTGTGGTTACTACCTCCTAAATGCTCCTTTACTTCGAGGTCCCTAATCAAATCCGGTTCGTTGCACAACACCAGATCCAGAATTGCTTTCTCCCTGGTAGGCTCCAGCACAAGCTGTTCTAAGAATCCATCTCGGAGGCACTCCACAAACTCCCTTTCTTGGGTCCAGTACCATCCTGATTCTCCCAGTCTACCTGCATGTTGAAATCCCCCATAACAACTGTAGTAACATCTTTGCGATAGGCCAATTTCAGCTCCTTATTCAACTTGCACACTACATCCAGGCTACTGTTTGAGGGCCTGTAGATAACTTCCATTACGGTCTTTCTACCCTTCGAATTTCTCAGCTCTATCCATACTGACTACATCCCCTGATTCTAGGTGCCCCGCGCAAGGGACTGAATATCATCCCTTACCAACAGGGCCACCCCACCCCCTCTGCCAGTCAGTCTGTCCTTATGATAGCACGTATAGCCTTGAATATTCATTTCCCAGGCCCTGTCCACTTGAAGCCACGTCTCAGTTACCCCCACAACATCGTAGCTGCCAATTTCCAAATGGGCCTCAAGCTCATCCACCTTATTTCTAATGCTTCATGCATTCATACATAATATTTTTAATTTGTTACTCCCCTCACCCTTCCTATCAATCCCTATTTCACATGACCTTATGGCATGATCCTTTTTTAAGTTTTCTGCTCCATTGATTCCATTGTCTTTCTTGACTTCTCTTGTTCTAACTTTCACTTTAACTTCCTTCTTAAACTTCCAGTTTGTCCCTCCCCCCACCCCACTATTTAGTTTAAACGCAGCTGTGTTGCAGTGGCAAACTTACCTGCCAGATTGCTGGTCCCCCATCTATTAAGATGCAACCCGTCCCTCTTGTATAATTTATCCTTACTGCTAAACATACCGCTAAAAAAAAATTTTTAAATAAGGAAGTTATGCATGAAACACAGTAAGCTAGCAAACAAATGAAGCAGGTAATCAGGATGGCTAATGGAATGGCCCCTATTTCAAGGGGGTTGGAGTATAAGAGTAAAGAAGTCTAACTGCAACTGTACATGGTGCTGGTGAAACCATATCTGGAGTACTGGGAGCAGTTTTGGTCCCCTTATTTAAGGAAAGATACCTTTTCATTGAGGCAGTTCAGAGAATGTTCACTTGATGATCTCTGGTGTGAGGAATGGTCTTACGAGTACATGCTGAACAGGTTGGGACTCTATTCACTGGAGTTTAGAAGAATGAAAGGTGGTCTCATTAAAACAAAAAGATTAAGGGGCTTGGCAGGGTAAATACTGAAACGATATTTCCCCGCATGGGACAGTCTAGGACCAGAGGTCAGAGTCTCAGAATAAAGAGGTGCCAATTTAAGACTGAGGTAAGGAGGAATTTATTTCACTCACAGTTGACTCTTTGTAACTTCTTGCCACAGAGAGCTGTGGAGCAGAGGCCTTACATATTTAAGGCTGAGACAGATTCTTGATCAGTCAGGGGAATCAGTGGTTATGGGGAAAGGGTGGGAAAGTGGACATGAGGAGTTTTAGATCAGCTGGATCCTATTGAATGGCAGAACAGGTTTGTGGGGCCAATCAGCCCCTGGACAAGGAGCTGAGTCACATTACCATTACAGCACCATCTCCTCTTCAGTGGTACTGGGCTTTGGTTCCATGGACAAGGGGAGTCTTCTGGCTCTTCAGCCAGATTTCACCAAGACCACTTCACTCCAGATTTCATTACAGCCTTGGCCCAAACAGAAGCTGAATTCTGGAGGTGAGCTGGGACCATCTGGCCTTGGCACCAAGGCATTTTATGGATGAATGTGACTTCAAGGAATCTGAGTAAAACTGTTAAAGTCTGGAGGGCAAACACTCCACTAGCGTAGCAACCAGTAACTCATTTCCCTTGCCACAAGTCACAGTAACAGTGGGAGTTTTTGGTTGCCTCAAGTATTAAAGCAACAGCAAGCCCTTACAACCCCAAGGGCCTAGGTATACAGTGGCAATGCCAGTACACTGGCATCCCCTATTGTGGTGTAGCAAGTGGGCTTTGCTGTCACTCCTGCTGCGTATACACACAGTCATAACAAGATGAAACCTGTAGGCGAAGAGATGGGTTTCTGTACTGATATGACTCAAAGTTTAATTGTGAAGCTGAATCTACATACTGCTCATTCTGAAGCCAAACATTTGCTGTAACTGGGGGCTTATGTTGGCTGGGTGGTGTGAGACTGTTTTTTTGCTACGGAGAGGTTGTTGGTAGATGTATCATTGCTTTAAGTGCAATAATACCCGTCATAACGAAATGCATAGCCCGCAGATTGTGTGTGATATTACTTTGATGAAATCGACTTGAACCTAAAAATACTGCACAGAAAGACAGAATACATTATACACAGAATAATCCATTAATGTCAGCGGTGATGATGTTGTTGTTATGCTCACTATAGAATGAACTTGTTAACCAGTTTGGCTGATCGTCAGTCAGTGTTCTACAACAGCGAGTCAGAGTTCCACAACAGCCAGTCAGTGTTCTACAAACTGCCAAACAAGTTTTACTAACATTAGATTTAGCAGCGGCAGGAGCGATCAGATAATAGCAGGAAGATAAATCATCGTTCTTAACTTACAAAATCTTTTTCAAAACAAATCAGATTATTACAACACAGGAGATCATTCAGCCCATCATATTTGTGCCAGAGCTCTGCAGGAGCAACTCAACGTGTCCCACTCTCCCACCTTTTCCTCACAAATCTGCAAATTATTTCCTTTTCAGAATATTATTCCATTCTTTTTTAAAAAGTCCATGATTCAATCTAGTTCCATTGCACACAGAATATGCATTCCAGACCCTAACCACATGCTGCATATCAAAGCTTTCCCTCACATTCTCCATGGTTCTTGAACAATTCACCTTAAATCAGTGTCTTCTGGTTTATTGACCCCTTCAACGATGGAAAGGATTTCACCCCACCTTCTTTTTCCACACTTCTCCATCAAATCTACTCTCAGCATTTTCAAGAACAAACTCAGCCATTCCAATCCATCTTGATAATGAATGCTCTTATCCTTGAAATCATTCTTAAGTCTTTTCTGTCACTTCTCTAAAGTTCTCGAATACTTAATGGGTGGTGTGGCATTTCACTACATACTTCACCCCAAACTGTCGGAAGTTATGCCTTTAAACCATACAGTGCAGTGTGCATTGCCATGGAAGGAACAGATGAGACAGCGGAACATTGGTAGAGAGCTAACCTTCCCTAATGTCTCGTAAAGTCTTGCCCTCCTGTCAGTAGGACCAACCATCCTCCTCATATGTAATACACATTTTCACTGTCATAGGTAAGAATAATCCAGAGATTTAAAAAAAAAATTATTCATGGGATATGGACATCACTGGTTGATTGCCCATCCCTAGTTGCCCTTGAGAAGGTAGCGATGAGCTGCCTTCTTTAACTGCTATGGTCCATGTGCTGTAGGTGGACCCCCACTGCTGTTTGGAACAGAGTTCCAGGATTTTGACCCAGTCACAATGAATATATTCATTTTAAAGTTCGGAAGGTCGGTGGCTTGGAGGGAAATTTGCAGGTGGTGGTTATCACACATATCTGCTGCCCCAGTCCTTCAAGATAGTAGTAGTCATGGGTTTGCATAATATCTCCCATCTTTTGCATGACTGTCGTTGCTACTTTCAAGCCATGCAGTGTTCTCACTGTTGGGTTTATGTTGTCTAAAATCTGTCCAGCCTGAAAATGAGAACAGAAGTCTAGCTTGTCTTGAACAGAAGTTTCTTTCATTCTGGTGATGTTGCATTTGTCATTCATGCAGAAAGGCAGTATCAATACTCAGGGATTACCTCTTCCTGTAGTCTATTTGACCCAGCACGGAGAGTCAAGAAAACAAATACTTATGGCACAAGGTGTTACATCTCCATCCTTGACCACAATAAGTAACACCCAACTGGAAGTGGTTGGCAAACTATGCTACCGAACAATCAATTTCTGGATGCAGAATACATGCAATTTTGACCAGTCCACAAAACGTGCATGGGATAACTTCAAGCTGACCCTTTGGACTAAAATTCTGGTCCAGTAGGCCTGGGCTCTCAGAATCTTATTGAGTGGCTGTTAAACATCAAGACTTACAGCTGTCAAGAAAGGAAATGGAACGGCTTTCATGCTCACTGTTTCCAGTGTAAAATTTTAAGTAGACTTGAAAAGGAAATTTTTACAAAGCCGCAGGAAAAAGAGGGAATGAGGTGGACCAGGACTATCTGGACAGATGTCACTGAAGCAGCACAGGCATAGGGAGTTGAATAATCTCTTTCTCTTCTGTGTGATTTAGAAATATTAAGTGCTTTGTAGTGAGAAGCAATGATTGATTTGTTCAACCCATGGTCTTAGGTTGTTGGCAGAGTCAGGAGGGATGTTGCCAACTGTATTTGTTCACAAAGATGTTAATGCTCCATCTCTAAAGTAAGCTCATTCCATCAAATGGACAGTGGAACAGGTCAGGGAGTGAGACTGTCAATACAACTTCTTAACTGTAGTAGTATTTAAGTAATTATGGAAAATGTACACATTTAATTGTGGGGGAGAACAGTTATTCTAAAAAATATTTTTTTTTTTCCTCTTCCCCCCAATATTACTCAAAAGCGTGGAATCTGACTATAACTCTCAGTGAAAATTCTAATATTGTAGCATTGCTACTACTGGGCTTTCCCTCCCTTCCATGCAGATTGAGGGATTACATCAAACATGAAATTATGCAACAACTTTCTCAGAACATCAGTCAAATTTTAGATAAATCAAAATCTACAGTCTAACCATAAACAATAAACACCATTACATGTGTATACCAACATACATATACAATGATGATTAGCCATTTAGCCAATTACAATTGGGATCATTCTTGCCACTCCCCTTTGTTTTTAAGTGCAGTGATCAGATATGCAAAGAGTAATCCAAGTATTGTCTAGCTGATGAACTATAGAGGTTCAGGATAACATCTTTGGTCTAACATTCCACTGTTCAATGTCACTCAACATCTTATTATTATTATCTGTCTGAAGGAATGCCTGAGAGCTAATGGAATGAGGAAACAGACAACAGATGAAGAGTTAACTGAGTTTGAATTGGCTGTACAAATATGAGGGGCTAGTAATCAGCACTGCAAATATTTTATGAAACGTGGTCAACTGAAATAAAACTCTAACAGAAAAGTGTGAACTTGAATTCTGTTTAAATACAGTTGTTACCTTTTGGAGTATGAGACATTCTATTTGTTTACTTTAATACCATTTTCAAGTGTCAAGACATTAAAAAAAAGTGACAATCACTCCCAAGTCCCCATGATATTTTTTGCTTTGGCATGACAGAACTGGAGTATGAGTAATAAAAGACAGATTTTATTGAAAGTTTTCATCGTGCACTCAGAACAATTTGCAAACATACCAATGCAAGATGAAATCAACATTCATGCCACCAAGTGCCAGGCAATGACCACTTCCAAGAAAAGACAATCTAATTACCAGCCCTTGACATTTAATTTCTTTACCATCACTGAATTGCGACTATCTGCATCCAAAGGGTTACCTTTGACCAAAAACTGAACTGGACTAGCCATATAACTATGGTGGCTACAGGAGTCAGTCAGAGGCTAGGAATCCTGTAGCGACAAACTAACCTCCTGACTCCCCAAAGCGTATTCACTATCTACAAGACACAAGGTCAGAAGTGTGATAGAATACTCAGCATTTGCAGTTTCAACAACACTTAAGAAGGTCAATACCATCCATGACAAAGCAGCCCACTCGAAATGCACCATTTCCGCAAACATCTACTCACTCCACCATTAATGCATAATAGCAGCAGTGTGTACTATCTACAAGATGCATCAAAGATCTTATGACAGCATCTGCCCAATCTATGTCCACAATCATCTCGAAAGATAAGGGCAGAAGATAGATGGAATTTCCTTGGAAGTGACTTGGAAAAAGATTGCTGTTCCTTCAGTGTTGTTAAGTCAAAATTTTGGAATTCCTTGCTGATGGCATTGTGGGTCTACCCACATTAAATGAGCTGCAATAGTTTAAGGCAGCAACTCACCACCACCTTCTCAAGAACAACTAGGAATGTTCAATTAATGTTTTCCCAAACAGTAATATCTATATCCCAAGTGAATAAAGAAGATATAGGTACATGCTTCACTTCTAAGTTTAGATCACATCTTGAGAAGAAACACTCAGTTGCATCAAGGAATCAGAATTACATCACAGATTTTTGGTTCTTCATTCCAAATGAGGCATTCAATCCTCATCCGGAGAGGCACACTCAAATGTCATTGTTTCATCTTCACAAGGATCCATTTATATTCTTCTTTTCTAAATATTTAAAGATTCCCTTTGACAGAATGTGATAACTATTGACACAAAAACTTCCCTTAATTTAAGTTTTCATGTTCTGATAACCCAACCTTTATTTCTCCAGCTTCTATCCACCTGGTTATCAATTTACTTTCACAAGTTTTCACCATATGCCCTTCAGAATTTTTAACCAATAGATCCTCCTCATTCCTGCAGTTAAAAACAATCCTCCTCTTATTGAGATTTTCTTCAAAGTCATATGAATAATACAAGTCAAGGGGATCTTTATAGTGATTGCACTTTGGCTCAAAGTACCCCATGTAAACATGTAGGTAGATCAGAGAGTGACTATAGAAAGTTTGGATGGCTATTGTCAAGGATTGTAATTTATTGTGAACTGAAAGGAAATTCCAGAGATATCCCTTAAACTTTCCTCCGCTGTATAGGAATTGGACATAAGTGATTGGAAGTAGTGATTGAAGACGGAACATGACAAGTGAAGGCCTTCAAAATTTACCATTGATTTACCTGGAAAGCTCAACAACTCAATGCCACATACATTCGTAAATTAATGCAGACTCATCGTTGTAAGAGGTTATTGGCTTAATGGTTTGAAATCTCTCTTGACTATTGAGGGACAGAGAGAGCAACAAGGAGCACTTAGAAGTTGTGGAATGTTTGTGATGTAAACAAAACACATTTTCATTATTCACTTTTTGTGTCTCTTGATTGATGTTGTATTCTACTCAACTGACAACACTTTGTTCAAAAGTCAAGGGTAAGACTACTTATCAGAGAATCAGGGAACATGGTCTGTCTCACATAGAAGGCAATAGAAATTTTCTATCCCATCCTTAAAAAGGTACAGATGTTGAGGCAACTGAAGCTTTTAACTTTGAGATTATGCAAGAATATGAAGGGATATAGGGCTGAAGGGAGTAAATGATTAGATTCCTTACAGTATGAAAACAGGCCTTTCAGTCCAACAAGTCCACACCAATCCTCTGAAGAGTAACCCACCAAGACTCATTTACCCCTGACTAATGCACCTAACAATATGGGCAATTTAGCATGGCCAATTCACCTGACCTGCATATATTTTGAAATGAGGGGGGAAACCGGAGCAAACCCACGCAGACACAGGGAGAATGTGCAACTTCACACAGACAGTCACCCGAGACAGGAATCAAACCATGATCCCTGGTGCTGTAAGGCAGCAGTGCTAACCACTGAGTCATCGAGATACCCAAATGAAATTGAGGTACAACTGATAGAGCAGGCTCAAGTGGCAGAATGACTTACTCTCATTCCTTTGTTCTAACTGGAATATGACTTTTTCAATGTTTCCAATGATTTTGTATTTCGCTCCTGTTACCTTGTGGAAATGTTGAAGGGAGGGGTTGAAGGGCATGCTTTGTCTGTTGTTGAACTGAAGCAGTTGGAGCAAGCTTGCAATGCAGAACAGGTACATGAATCTAGTGATCAAAAGCAGAAAGCTGGTGAAGAACTGTGGCAAAAGTCAAATGTGTGTTCTAATTTAAAGATATACACAATGCGGTGACACAAAAAGAGAATACTATCCACTACAAAATGCATTCCCACTGATGCTGCACCACAACGCATTTTTAAAAATATTAGTGCAGTGATTTAAAGGATGTGCGTACAATATATGTCATTCAGATTTGTCAAGATTGAGGGAGTGTCAGGATACCAGATGCACAGGACATTTTTTTTGTGTTTGTTCCTCCTTTTCCACTGACTCAGTTGTTCCACTTCAAGACAGGAAAAATCTGGCTCAACTGAATTGAGCAAGATTTCTCTTCCTGCCAGCTTAACAACACAAGTCAGCTTGCTACAGGTTCCCCTCCTTCAGACCAAAATCCTCAAAGGCAACTCAAGTTAACCCTTTGGTGCCAGTCCCCTCAGAGTAAAGGATGTAAAACAAAATTTGAACATCCCAAAAAAGAAACATTTGTATATCTCCATGCTCTCTTTCCTTCTTGCACAGACAGGCATTTAACAGAGGACAAATTCAAAATGGAATGTAATTTATTAAAATTCTGCCTGAGGTTAACATTGCAGTTAAATTCCATTTACAAAGGTGGGTGGCACTCTGTTTTTGCTATAGAGAAGCAGAAATCTCATGTATGTGTAGGAGGAGAGAATACTATACCCCCAGTCAAAGGAAATGAATCATTAAGGAAACAACATTCTTTATGGGAAAAGTCAGAATATATACTGGCTTTTTCAGAAATATAAAGTTTTCAAGAAGGAGTAGGCCCTGTGGCTAACAGTACCAAGGGAGCCAACAGCAAGGTGCCCTTATGCATATGCCATCTGCTGGATACACCAGGAGGGCTGGGTTGGGGACGCGAGCTAGGAGGAGGCTGCTTTATAGGTGGGAGGAGACTGCAAAAGGATTGGGGATGGACGAGACAGAGGATGCAATGTGGATGGGTTGAGTGATGGGCAGGCAGACGAAAGGAGCATCGAGAGACAAAGTTTGAAGAATTTTTCATAAACTATATCAGAAGAAGATTGCAAGATCATTGGCTGGGGAACAGGAGAAAAAAAAAGACCCTGAGACAACCAACCAGTTAGCAACAGACAGGTGAGTATTTCTAACGTACAATGTTTAAAGTAAAAAAATTGGTCTTTAGTTTCAAATCATACAGTGTGGAAGCATTTGGACTATCCAGTTCATACTGACCCTCCGAAGAGCATCACACCCAGACCCACTCCCCTACCCTATACCTGTAACCTCATGTTTTCCAAGGCTAATCCAGTGAGCCTGCACAGCTTTGGACTGTAGGAGTAAACCAGACAAACCCACGCAGACACAGGAAGAATGTGCAAACTCCACACAGACAGTTGCCAGAGGGTAGAATTGAACCCAAGTCCCTCGTGCTGTGAGGCAACAGTGCTAACCACTGAGCCACCATGCCACCACTGAATGTTTCAGTAACGTTTAAGGTATATGTAGGGAAATGTCAATAGGTGAGATTTAATATTCTTTAAACTAGAGCAAATGAACATGAAGAGTGGATGAAGGTTTGCTCGCTGAGCTGGAAGATCTGTTTTCAGACATTTCATCACCATTCTAGGGAACATCAACAGTGAGCCTCTGGATGAAGCACTGGTGGCATGGCCCGCTTTCTCTTTATGTGTTTAGGTTTCCTAGGGTCGATGACATCATTTCCTGTGGTGACATCATTTCCGGTTCTTTTTCTTAGGAGAAGGTAAATGGGATCCAAATCAATGTGTTTGTTGATAGAGTTCCAGTTGGAATGCCATGCTTCTAAGAATTCTAGTGCATGTCTTTGTTTGGCTTGTCCTAGGATGGATGTGTTGTTCCAGTCGAAGTGGTGTCCTTCTTCATCGGTATGTAAGGATACTAGTGAGAGTGGGTCATGTCTTTTTGTGGCTAGTTGATGTTCATGTATCCTGGTGGCTAGTTTTCTGCCCGTTTGTCCAATGTAGTGTTTGCTAGAGTTCTTGCAAGGTATTTTGTAAATGACATTAGGTTGGCTTGGAAATAATGGATCCACAAGGTGTCATCTTCCAGAATTCAGCAGATTCTGGAATAACACGCGTTTCAGCAGCACAACTTGGCTGTAGCATCGCTGAAGAATTAGGGAATGGTATTTTCGAGACCGCTTACCTCGGTTTACAATGACTCGATCCAAGCAGGGAACGGTCCGCGTGCTTTGTTCTGCGCATGCGCCTATGTCAGCTGCCGACAGAGTAGCTTTCTGTGAGAGATACTGTACAGAGAGCAGCTTTCTTACATTTTCTAAATATACTGTGTTAAATGTACTTTTGTTTCGTTAATAAATATGACTTCAACCTTCATCCAGGCTGTGCTATACTTTGCGTTAGACTTGTGTGTGATTTTTGAATGGTCCTGAGTGATATTTTGTTTGCTGGTCTGTGTCAATCCCACATTTCCCCATAGGCCCCATTACTTCTATTAAGCGAGGTTTCACTGCAACCTAACTAGTTGTAGGAGAACTACCTGTAGTCCCTGCAGAGTTGAAAGTGGCAAATGTAAACCCGCTATTTAAAAAAGGAGGATGGGATAAAACTGGGAATCACAATCAATTAACCTAACATCAGTAGTTGGGAAAATGTTACAGTTGACTATAAAGGATGCAATAATTGGGCATTGAGAAAATTTCATTGGAATTACACAAAGTTTAGATGGATTTGTGAAAGAGAAATAATTTTCAACAAACCTGCTGGAGATTTTTGGGAACACAACTAGTAGAGTAGATGAGAGACAGTCAGTGAATGCTGTGTATTTGAATTTTCAGTAAGCTTTTGATGAAAGTCGCAGAGAAGAGTTAGTGTAAAAGATTGAAGCACATGGCACTGGAAGTAGTTGAGAATTGGTTACCAGACAGGAAATGGAGGGGCGTGGGGGAATAAATGTGTCTGTTTCGGAGTGGAAGGCAGTGATAGGTGGGGTACCACAGAAATCAGTGTATCAGCCCCAGCTATTCACTACATATATCAATCATTTGGATGAGGAAATCAAACATAATATTTCCAAGTTTGCAACGATGCAAAACTAGGGAAGGATTGAGAGTGGTGAAGAGGAAGTAAAGATGCTTTGAGGTGATTTAGACAAATTGAGTGAGTCAGCAAATACACGGCAGATGCAGCATAACAA
This sequence comes from Chiloscyllium plagiosum, assembly GCF_004010195.1. NCBI lineage: Eukaryota > Metazoa > Chordata > Chondrichthyes > Orectolobiformes > Hemiscylliidae > Chiloscyllium > Chiloscyllium plagiosum. Next base: position 117,904,417 of record NC_057712.1, read on the forward strand.
GAATAGATGCGAAGTTACCACTTTGATAGGGGAAAGAGAACGGGAGAATATTATTTAAACAGAGATAGATTGGGAAGTGTCATATTCTGGATTAGAGTGGTGCTGGAAAAGCACAGCAGTTCAGGCAGCATCCGAGGAACAGGAAAATCGATGTTTCGGTCAAAAGCCCTTCATCAGGAATATTCTTGATGAAGGGCTTTTGCCCGAAACGTCGATTTTCCTGCTCCTCGGATGCTGCCTGAACTGCTGTGCTTTTCCAGCATCACACTAATCCAGAATCTGGTTTTCAGCATCTGCAGTCATTGTTTTTACCCTGGGAAATGTCATATAAAGAAGTAAATATTCTGATACACCCATCACTAAAAAGCAAGCCTGCAGGTGCAGCGGGAAGTTAGGAAGGCAAGTGGCATGTTAGTCTTTATTGCAAAGAGATTTGAGTAGCACATAGAACACAGTACAGCACTGTACAGGCCTTTTGACCCTCAATGTTGTGTTGACTTTTTATACTACTCTAAGATCAGACTAACCTATCTTCCATGTGCCGATCCAAGAGTTAAATGTCCCTAATGTATCTGACTCTACTAGCACAGCTGGCAGTGCATTCCACACCCCCACCATTTTGTGTAAAGAATCTACCTCTGACATCTCCTCATAACCTTCCACCAATCACCTTAAAATGATGTCCCTTGTGAATGCCATTTCTGCCCGAGTAGAAAGTCTCTGGCTGTCCACTCTGTCTATGCCTCTCATCATCTTGTACACTCCTACCTCGTAACCTCTCATCCTGCTTCGCTCTGTTGAGAAAAGCTTTAGTTCCCTCAACCATTCATCATAAGGCATACCCTCCAGTCCAGGCAGCATCCTGGTAAATCTCCTCTGCCCCCTCTCCAAAGCTTCTACATCTTTCCGATAATGAGGCAATTAAAACTGAACACAACATTCCATGTGTGGTCTTTCCAGGGCTCTATAGAGCTGCAGCATAGCCTCGCGGCTCTTAAACTCAATCCCTCTGCTACTGAAAGCCATCACACCATACACCGTCTTGACAACCCTATCAACTTGGGTTGCAACTTTGAGGGATCTATGGACATGGACCCCAAGATCCTTCTGTTCCTTCACACAGCCAAGTCTTTAACCCTGTATTCTGCATTCAAATTCAACCTTCCAAAGTGAATCACTTTACACTTTTCCAAGTTGAATTCCATCTGCCACTTCTTAGCCCAGCTCTGCACCCTGTCAATGTCTCACTGCAACCTACAACAAACCTCCACACCATTTACAACTCCACCAACCTTCATGTCATTGGCAAACTTACTGACCCACTCTTCCACCTCCTCATCCAAGTCATTTATAAAAATCACAAAGAGCAGAGGTCCCAGAACAGATTGCTACAGAACAGCACTGGGCACCAAGCTCCAGGCTGAATAGTTTCCACATACTACCACCCTCTGCCTTCTATGGCAGCCAATTCTGTATTCAGATAGCCAGATTTCCCTGTATCCTATGCCTCCTTACTTTCTGAATGAGCCTACCATGGGGAACCTTTTCAAATGCCTTGCTAAAATCCATGTACACCACATCCACTGCTCTACCTTCATTAATGTGTTTTGTCACATCCTCAGTGAATTCAATAAGGTTTGTGAGGCATGGCCTGTAATTCCCAGGATTATCCCTATTCCTTTCTTGAACAAAGGAACAACATTTGCCACCCTCTCATCATCTGGCACTACTCCAGTGGACAGTGAGGATACAAAGATTGTTGCCAAAGGTGCTGCAATCTCTTCCCTCCCTTCCCATCATAACCTAGGGGATATCCAATCTGACCCAGCCTATTTATCTATCCTCATGAATTTCTAAATTTTCAGCACATCCTCTTTAACATATTTGAGCATACCAGCCTGTTTCATGCAGTGGAGGAGCAAAGATGTCTTACTGCAGCTGTACAGGTCCTTAGTGGGGCCATTGTGGGCAGTTCTGACATTGTCCCTGAAGGAGGGATGTTTTGGCCCTGGAGGGATTTACAAGTATGACACCTAGACTTTAGGGGTTACATTACAAGGAGAGATTAGACAAATGAGGCCTTTATTCTTTAGGTTTTAGAAGATTAAGGGGAGATCTTTCCATTTGTTAAATTTCTAGAAATACCACTGGAGTCTACCCCCTCCCCACCAGGGGGCACTATCTAAGGAGAAAGACCACGCCATACAAAGCACTTCACATGCAGAGTGCAGTGGAGGTTTGGAACTCTCTTCTTCAAATGCAGTTGATACAAATTCAATTGTTAAGTTTAAATCTAGGATAGACAATTTTTGTTATTATGGAAGGGCATCAAGGGCTATGGGTGCAAGGCAGGCATATGAGATAGGCCATAGATCAGTCATAATCTTATTGAATAGCACAACGCACACAAGAGGCTGAATGGCCTATGCTTGTGTTATGTTCCGAAGGCTCACCAGACAGAGTCCTGGGTTAGCAGGTTTGTTGTACAAAGGAAAGATTGTGTTGTTTGGGCCTGGATTCATGGGGTTTTATAAGAAGAGTGGAGATCTAATTGACATTTATAAAATTCTGACAGGGCTAAATAGTCTAGACGCAGAGATGTTGTGCTCTTGGCTCGGGAGTCTGGAACAAGTGTGATGAAACAGCTCCTTTAACAAGGTTATGTGGTCCTTGGCTTTTTTTCCCCCCAGAGAGGTCATAAATAACACAGACTCGAAAAAGTCCGGGGTTAAAGGGCTTTAGGAGAAAATGAGGACTGCAGGTGGACATCAGATTCGAAGAATGTGGTGCTGGAAAAGCACAGTCAGTCAGGCAATATCCGAGGAGCAGAAGAGTAGACATTTTCAGCTTAAGCCTTTCATCAGGAATGAGGTGGGGCTGAGAGATAAATTGGTTTGGGGGGGGGGGGGGGGAAAGAGGGAGAGTGATAGGTCAGAGAGGTGGGTGAAGTGGATAAGTGGAAACGAAGATAGACAGGTAGGGTTTTAAGGCCAATTTGATAATAATTAACTTCATCAGATGGTTACTGCCTCAGGCAGAAAGCTTTCAAGTTTTAAAAAGAACACTTGTATAATGAAAGGGGAGCGGCCAGTTCTCCTAGCTCAAGTTCTCTCTGGCTTGTTTTTTTTTTAAAATCCGCAGTGGAAAGGCTGCTGGACCCACAGAAGCAGGTCGAGGCCAGTACTCTCTCTCTAGCTTCTATCCTGTAAGAATCCGTGGTTGATTTTACCTTTTGTGGCAAGGGGTGTTTATGGGGATTGTTGCAGTATTTGGAACAGCATCATTAAGTTGGGAATGATCTGTTGGGTTTTGGAGAGTTTAAGTTATTCTTTATTCTCTTCTCTTTTGCATTTAATTCATAATCTTGGAAATAAATTGTTTTGTTTTTAAAAAAGTGGTTCGACCAGCTGATTGTCTCCTGGAATATTCACTTTACACCTACTTAACACAACGAGCAAAGTTAGGGTCGGGGCTACCTTCTTGAAATGTTTTGATGGGTCTGGCCTGCTCCATAACACAAGAGATCAGTCTCACGATACAGACTAGAGCAGTTAGGACTAAGATGAGGAGAAATACGTTCACTGAGACAGTGGTGATCCTATGGTGAGCTATGAACCTGTACTCCAAGGTCTCTTTGTTCAACAACACTCTCTAGGACCTTACCGTTAAGTCCTGCTAAGATTTGCTTTCCCAAAATGCAGCACCTTGCATTTATCTAAATAAAACTCCATCTGCCACTCCTCAAGGTGGAGGAGGCCAAGACACCAAATGTATTTATGAAAGAAATGGATGTATTTCAAGACACTACATGTCAACGGGTATGGGGAGAGAACATGAATATGATGTGATCTCAATGAATGGTGGAGCAGATTCCATGGGATATATGGAGAAGTGAAGAGAGAAAGAAGTTTTACACCTGTCAGTAAAGGAACAGTCAAACAAACAAACAACAGGTCAGCTAAATGAGAGGCACGGAAACTCAAGTAATGAATCGACTTTCAATTCCAAATGGATTGAATTTTTAAGTTCCACTATCGGGCCATGTGTAATTTGAACTCATGTTCTCAGAATCATAGAGTCAGAGAATCTTAGAGATGTACAGCACAGAAACAGACCCTTCGATCTAACACGTCCATGCCAACCACATATCCAACGCAATCAACTCCCATTTGCCAGCACTTGGTCCATATCCCTCTAAACCCTTCCTATTCATATACCCATCCAGATGCCCTTAAATATTGTAATTGTACCAACCTCCACCACTTCCTCTGGCAGCTCATTCCATACAAGTACCATCCTCTGCATGAAAATATTGCCCCTCAGGTCCCTTTCATATCTTTCCCCTCTCACCCTAAACCTATGCCCTCTAGTTCTGGACTCCCCGACCCCAGGGAAATGACTTTGTCTGTTTACCCTATCCATGCCCCTCATGATTTTATAAACCTCTAGGAGGTCACCGCTCAGCCTTTGATGCTCCAGGGAAAACAGCCCCAAACTGTTCAGCCTCTCCCTATAGCTCAAATCCTCCAACCCTGGCAAAATCCTTGTAAATCTTTTCTAACCTTTCAAGTTTCACAACATTCTTCCCATAGGAAGGAGACCAGAATTGCACGCTATATTCCAAAAGTGGCCTAACCAACGTCCTGTACAACCGCAACATGGCCTCCCAACTCGCGTACTCAATACTTTGACCAATAAAGGAAAGCATACCAAATGCCTTCTTCACTATCCTATCTACCTGTGACTCTACTTCCAAGGAGCTATGAACCTGTATTCCAAGGTCTCTTTGTTCAACAACACTCTCTAGGACCTTACCGTTAAGTCCTGCTAAGATTTGCTTTCCCAAAATGCAGCACCTTGCATTTATCTAAATAAAACTCCATCTGCCACTCCTCAGCCCATTGGCTCATCTGGTCAAGATCCCGTTGTACTGTGATAACCTTCTTCACTATTCACTACACCTCCAATTTTGGTGTCATCTGCAAACTTACTAACCATAGCTCTTATGCTTATATCCAAATCATTTATGTAAATGACAAAAAGTAAAGGACTCAGCACCGATCCTTGTGGCACTCCACTGGTCACAGACTGGTCCAGTCTGAAAAAACAGCCCTCCAACACCACTCTCTGTCTTCTACCCTCAAGTCAGTTCTATATCCTAATGGCTAGTTCTCCCTGTATTCCATGAGATCTAACCTTGCTCACCAGTCTCCCATGGGTAACCTTGTCGAATACCTTACTGAAGTTCACATAGATCATGTCCACCGCTCTGCCCTCATCAATCCTCTTTGTTACTTTTTCAAAAATCTCAAATCAAGTTCATGAGACATGATTTCCCACACTCAAAGCCATGTTAACTATCCCTAATCAGTCCTTGCTTTTCCAATATGTGTAATTCCTGTCCACCAGGGTTCCCTCCAACAACTTGTCCACCACTGACGTCAGGCTCATTGGTTTACAGTTCCTTGACTTGTCCTTACCACCCTTCTTAAATAATGGTACCATGTTAGCCAATCTCCAGTCTTCTGGCACCTCATCTATGACTATCGATGATACAAATATCTCAACAAGACGCCCAGCAATCACTTCCCTAGCTTCCCACAGAGTTCTAGGCTACACCTGATCAGGCCCTGGGGATTTATCCACCTTTTTGCGTTTCAAGACATCCAGCACTTCCTCCTCTGTGATATGGATATTTTTCAAGATGTCATCATCTATTTCCCCACATTCTATATCTTCCACGTCCTCCTCCACAGTAAACACTGATGCAAAATACTCGTTTAGTATCTCCCCTATCTCTTGCGGCTCCACACAAAGGCTGCTTTGCTGATCTCCTTTGGATTGCTAGTCCAGTAACATTACCATTACCATTAATACCCCTTAGAACAAGCTCATTCATCACAAGGAGGATAGAGCCTCTTGACAATTATTCCGTTATTGAACTTTACTGAATCGGGCACTCACACATTCAGCAACAACACCAATCTTTCAATAATTTTTAAAAATTTACTTCATTCACAACATGACAGCATCGCTGGCTAGGCCAGCACTCACTGTCCATCCCTAATTGCCCAGAAGGCAGCGAAGAGTCAAACACATTGTTTTGGGTCTGGAATCACATGCTGGCCAGACCAGGTAAGGATGGCAGTTTCCTTCCCTGAAGGACATTTGGGAACCAGACGGACTTTCCCAGCAATCGGTAATGGGTTCATCGACATTGTTAAAAACTTTTAATTCCTTTTTTTTTATATAGAATTCAAATTCCACCATCTTCTATGGCAGGATTCAAGGCCCCTAGAACATTAACTGGGTCACTGGATTAACAGTCTAACAATAATACCACTAGGCCATCGCCTCTCCTGCTCGTAAAATGAAAGATGGGTGCCAGGGTGAAAGTGTGTGCTACTCACTGCCTATTATCCAGACATGATAATGGTTTTGACTGAGTGCTAAATCACATTTAAGAAACCAGGTCATTGCCATTAGAAGAGGTGGGGCGGGTGGTAGAAATCTATTTCAAACACTGACTTTGGTGGAGATCATCAGTATCGGAGAATTTCTGCTGGGATTTCACTGTGGCACAGGGAGTAGTAATGTAGATACAGAGACTAAACTCACCTTCTCTGGCAAGGGAAAGACAGTGCAGCGATTCATTTCTACTGACAGTTCATTGGTCAGGTGACAGACCAATTGACATCTGCAGTCGACAGAAACGACCAGTCTCGGGACTTGAGCAGTATTATTTATTGACGCATCTTCAGAGTTGTGGGTGGAGGATTCTACGCCTAGGTTAAAAACAAGAATAAAGTTAAAAACAATGACCATATTCTGTTTTCTGAGAAAGAAAGTTCTAAAATCTCAAATCCACCCACACTAGTGAGAGAAAATCTTATGAAACGCACAGCAAGAAGCCAATTTCCAATTGCAGGCTATGGGAACATAGGTACGTGGAAGAGGAGTGTTCTGTGTGCTGAAAATATTAAAGACAATTACAAGCAGCAGCAACTAGCAACACCTGCATAACAGTACAGATGTGAAAAACAGAAACTGCCATAACTACAAGCTAAAGGGTATCGAAAGTCTATATTACTGGTGTTTCAGACTTTAGGATGCTATGTGAAGTCAAGGTGAAAACAACAATTGTTAACTGACTGATGGAAGCAAAACAAACTCTAAAGGCACAGTGTCAACAAGAGTAATATTGTGGTCAAGCTTTTATCTGCTAAAGCACCAAGCTGTCAAATCTCTTTTCTCTTATTAGGATGCACCTTGGGGGCTCTTTCTGTCTATAAGCTTTTGGTTACCTGTTCAAATAGCCCACGTCAAATATTGTTTAATGCAGTTGCTATGAGGTCCCTACAAGGTTTGTCTTACTGTATTAAAAGCATTGTACAAACCTTGGGCATGGTCAAGAGAATTGAAGGAATTGAGAGATCTCACAGGGTGCTAAGGTTGGATGGGATAACAGAGATAGGAAGACAAGAGGTTATGCAGGAAATCGTAAGATGGGAAGTTCAAAATCAAGATGTTGCTGCACAAGGAGCCAACATTGGTCAGTGAGAAGAAGGTGGAAAATGGGAGGCTGGTTGGAAGAGCCAAGGACTGAAGTTAACTTGCTAAAATAAATTCCCAGGATGTGGACCTTGTTGGCTGGGATAGCCATCCCAGTTTGTCCATGAGAAGGTGATGGTGAGCTGCCGTTTTGAAATTATGCAGTCCTTAAGGCATATACTTGTCTTATGCGCAGAGATTGAGCATTTTAGCCTGTACTCACTACAGTTTAAAAGAATGAGAGAAGATTTAACTGAGGTATATACGATGCTAAAGGGATTGACAAAGTAGATGTGGAAAGGATGTTACCTCTTTTGGGGCAATCTAGAATGAGGGGTCACAGCTTTAGGCTAAGGACTGGCAGGTTTAAAATAGATTAGAAGAAATTACTTCTCTCAAGGGGCCGTGAATTTGTGCAATGCACAACCCCAGAATTGATGTATGTCAAAACACTGAATAAATTTGAGGAGATCGATAGATTATTAGTTAGAAATGGGTTGAAGAATTAGAGTGTGTGGGCAGAAGAGTAGAGTTGATGCCAAGATGAGATTAGCCATGATCATGTTGAATGGTGGAGCAGGCTCGAGGATTGAATTGCTTACTCCTGCTCCCAGTTCTTATATTTTGCACATAGGGATACCGACAGTACTCTTAGGAAGGAATTTTAGGGTTTTAACTCAGCAACAGTGAAAGGAATGGCATTCCTAGTCAGGATGGTGTGTGGCTTGGAGGGGAACTTGCATGTGTTCCCTTGCATCCAGTGCCCTTGTCCTTCTTCACGGTAAAGGTTGTGGGATGAAAGGTACAGTTGAAGAGCCTTGGTGAATTTCTGCACCTGGTAGATGGTGGACAGGTATTAGGCGACAGGAGCTGAGTTACTCTCCGCAAAAATGCATGGGAAACTCTTCAAGAGCAGAGCACAGGAGCTGGAGATGGAAGAATCTGCTGGAAATTTTTAACATAGAACCCAGTGCGACCAAGAGACACATTCGACAGATACTCCAATAAAAGGGATTAATCATAGTTAACTGCTTATATTTTTTAAAAATTCAAAATCAATTTCACTGAGCCCCAAGGGATCAGATAGCCTCTCATCTTTGTCGTTTAAATATTCTCATGTTTGTATCTTGATCGCAGATACAACCAATGGCTCTATGTTATTTTCATTACAGTGGCTTTTTGCACAATGATGTCTTCATAGCAGAAGAACACATTCTGATTTAGGTCAGTGCACAATCAATTAGGTCAGCACGTAATGTGGTTTTTCAAATAGGGATACTGACTGTGAAATTGGTTGCATTGTTACCAGACTAAAAATGGATCAGGACTTTTAGTGAGAGAAATCACAAATAAATTTTGACAGGAAATAGAGGTTATTTAACAGCTGAACCAACAGTCATAGAATCATAGAGATCTACAGCACGGAATCGATCATGCAGTTATAGTATCCCATTGCCGCCCCCTCCCCTTCCCCACGATCCCTTTAACCACCCAGGCCACATCCAGCAGCCTCTTGAATATATCTAACGAACAGCTCCCTGTGGTATGAAATTCCACAGGTTCACTACTGAGTGAAGAAACTCTTCCTCATCTCCGTCCTTAATGGTTTACCCCTTATTCTTAGACTGTGACCTCTTAGTTCTGGTCTTCCCCAACATTGGGAACATTTCCTGCATCTAGCGTGCTTCACTGATATCCTTTCGGGAATGAAATCTTACATTTTTACCTGGTCTGGACTACATTTGACTCTGGCAAAAGTGAGGACTGCAGACGCTGGAAATCAGAGTCTAGATTAGAGTGGTACTGGAAAAGCACAGCAGGTCAGGCAGCATCCGAGGAGCAGGGAAATTGACGTTTTGGGCTAAAGCCCTTCTCTAGACCCACGGCAAAGTTGTTGGCTTGTAAATGCCCTGTGAAAAAGGCCACTGTTTCAAGGACAATTAGAAACAGGCGACAAATGCTAGCTTCGCAAGTGACACCCTTTCGGCAATTCAAGAGATACAAGGCTTGAACAGGAACAAAGAACTTAAAAGCAGGATAGGCCATTTAGCCAAATCAGCTCGATCTGCCATTCAATAAGCTTATGGCTGTGGTCTCAACTCTACTTTCCTGTTTATTCTCCCTAACCGTTGATTTATTCAGACTGCTTCATAATATAAGCCCTATATCCCTTCTCTGAACTGCTTCTAATCAAACTGTATTTTGTTCAAAATCAGGTGGTGACCACAACTGTACTCCTCCAGATGTGGGCTTACCAAGGCTCTGTGCATTTTATATTCTTGCTTCTTATATTCCACTCCATTCACAATAAATCTCAAGATGTTGAATGTCTGTCAGTTTGCAGATAACAGGTGTTTTCTTTCATATAAGTGTATGTTGCTTTTAACAAGCAGCAATGAGCTCAAGTGAATATGTGAAATTGGTTATTAGCATAGCTATTAGCACACTCAGTACTGTTCGCCAATGGCTGTCCAATAGCAAAGATGCACTTAAAAGTAGACATTTTGTTTTATTTTAAAAATGCAGGCTGGTTCAGTACAGACAGTACTATTACAAGGAATATGCAGCTTGGTTCAATCAGCTATATGGCCAGCAAGTACTTGTACTATAGAACCCCTCAAGTAGTCTACTTCTTTCAGCCATGTTTATTATGCTCATTATGAATTACAGCCTTTTACTCTGTTATACGTGAGTTAACATCGCTGAGCTCCAGTAGGATTAATGTCCTTCAAAATGACTTTAACAGCATTGCCCAATCTCTAGGCAAAAAATGTGGTGTTGGAAAAGCATAGCAGGTCAGACAGCTTCCAAGGAGCAGGACAGTTGGCGTTTCAGCCTGACCTGCTGTGCTTTTCCAGAGCCACACTTTTTGATCTGATCTCCAGCATCCACACTTTCTCCTTATCCAACCTCAAGTCACACAATATCTAATAGTTATAGAGATGTACAGCATGGAAGCAGACCCTTCAGTCCCAACTCACCCATGCCAATCAGATATGCTAAATTAATCTAGTCCCACCTGCCAACATGTGGCCCATATCTGTCTAACCCCTACCTGTTCATATACCCATCCAGATTTCTTTTAAATGTTGTAATTGTCCCAGCCTCCAACACTTCCTCTGGCAGCTCATTCCATACACGTGCCACCCTCTGCATGAAAAGGTTGCCCCTTAGTTCCTTTTTATATTTTTCCCTTCTCACTTTAAAACGATGCTCTCTAGTTTTGGAAATGCTACCCTAGAGATAAGACCATGGCTATTTACCCTATCCATGCACCTCATGATTTTATAAAACTCTTATAATACCATCCCTCAGCCTCCAATGCTCCAGGGAAAACAGCCCCAGCCTATTCAGCCTCTAGAACTCAAATCTCCCAACCCTGGCAACATCCTTGCAAACCTTTTCTGAACCCTTTCAAGTTTCACAACATCCTTCCCATAGGAGGGAGACCAGAACTTACTGTAGTATTCTAAAAGTAGCTTAACCAATGTCCTGTACAGCCCCAACATGACCTCCCAACTCCTATACTCAATGCTCTGACGAAGAAGGGAAAGCATATCAAACGCCTTCTTCACTATGCTGTCTACCTGCAACTCAGCTTTCAAGGAGCTATGAACCTGCACTCCAATGTCTCTTTGTTCAGCAACACTCCCCAGGACCTTACCATTAAGTGTATAAGTCCTCCTAAAATGCAGCACCTCGCATTTATCTAAATTAAACTCCATCTGCCATTCCTTGGCCCAAGACCCATCCTGAGGAAGGGCTTATGCCTGAAACGTCGATTCTCCTGTTCCTTTACCTGCTGCGCTTTTCCAGCAACACATTTTCAGCCAAGACCCATCTGATCAAGAACCAGTTGTACTCTGAGGCAGCCTTCTTTGCTAGCCAATACATCTCCAATATAACAAAAAGCAGTGGACCTAGAACCAATCCTTGTCACACACTGTTAGTCACAGGCCTCCAGTCTTAAAAGCAACCCCTTACCACCACCCTCTGTCTCCTACCTTCAAGCGTATCCAAATGGCTCGTTTTCCCTGTATTGACCTAATCTTGCTAATTAGTCTACCATGAGGAACCTTGTCAAACGCCTTACTGAAGTCCACATAGATCACAGCCGCTGCTCTGCCCTCATCAATCCTCTGTTACTTTTACAAAAAACGCAAATCAAGTTCGTGAGAAATAATTTCCCACATACAAAGCCATGTTGACTATTCCTAATTAGTCCTTGCTTTCCAAATACATGTAAAACCTGTCCCTCAGGATCCCATCCAATCACCTGCCCACTACTGATGTCAGGCTCACCGGTCTATAGTTCCCTAGCTTTTCCTTACCACCTTTCTTAAACACTGGCACCATGTTAGCCAACCGCCTGCGGCTATCGATGATACAAATATCTCCGCAAGGGCTCCAGCAATCAGTTCCCTAGCTTCCCACAGAGTTCTAGGATACACTTGATCAGATCCTGGGGATTTATCCACCTCTCTATGCATTTTGAGATGTCCAGCATCACCACCTCTGCATTATGGATATTTTTCAAGATGTCATCATCCATTTCCCCAAGTTCTCTACCTTCCATATCCTTTGCCACAGTAAACACTGATGCAATATGTGTTTAGTGTCTCCCCCATCTCCTGTGGTTCCACACAAAGGCTGCCTTGCTGATCTTTGAGGGGCTCTATTTTCTCTCTAGTTACCCTTTGCCAAAGCTATCTCACATCCTCTTTTTGCCCTCTTAATTTCCTACCCCTACTGCCTTTATACTTTTCTAGGAATTCATTTGATCCCTGCTGCCTGTACCTGAGATATGCTTCTTATTTTTGACCAAAACCTCAACTTCTCCACTCATCCAACATTCAATACACCTACTAGCCTTGCCTTTCATCCTAACAGGAACATACTGCCTCTGGACTCTGGTTATCTTTTTGAAGGCCTACCATTTTCCAGCCGTACCTTTACCTGTCCCCATGAACTTTTGAAAGTACTTGCCTAATACCATCAAATTTAGCCTTCCCCCTATTTAGAACTTCAATTTTTAGATCTGGCCCATCCTTTTCCATTACTATTTTAAAACTAATGGCATTATAGAACATAGAACAATACAGCATAGAACAGGCCCTTTGGCCCTCGATGTTGCGCCAACCTGTGGACTATTCTCAGCTCGTCCCCCTACACTATCCCAAAATCATCCATGTGCTTATTTAAGGATTGTTTAAATCTCCCTAATGTGGCTGAGTTAACTACATTAGTAGGCTGGACATTCCATGCCCTTACCACTCTCTGTGTAAAGAACCTGCCTCTAACATCTGTCTTAAATCTATCATCCCTCAATTTGTAGTTATGCCCCCTCGTACAAGCTGGCGTCATCATCCTAGGAAAAAGTCTTTCTCTGTCTACCCGATCTAATCCTCTGATCATCTTGCATGTCTCTATCAAATCCCCCCTTAGCCTTCTTCTTTCCAATGAGAACAGACCCAAGTCTCTCAGCCTTTCCTCATAAGACCTTCCCTCCAGACCAGGCAACATCCTGGTAAATCTCCTCTACACCTTTTCCAATGCTTCCACATCCTTTCTGTAATGGGGCGACCAGAACTGTACACAATATTCCAAATGTGGCCTCACCAGCGTTTTATGGTCGCTAGCTCCAAAGTGTTCCCCCACTGACACCTCAGTCATCTGCCCTGCCTTATTTCCCAAGTGTATGTCAAGCTTTGCACCTTCTCTAGTAGATACATCCACAAACTGAATCAGAAAATTTTCTTGTACACACTGAAATTCCTCTCCAACAAGCTCAGAACACTATGGTAGTCCCAGTCAACATTCAGAAAGTTAAAATCTCCTACCATTACCACCCGATTATTCTCACAGATAACTGAAACCTCCTGACAAATTTGCTTCTCAATTTCCCACTGACTACTTGGGGAGTTCTACAGTACAAGTCGATAAGGTGTGGTGCTGGAGAAAGCATATCAAGTCAAGCGGCATCGAGGAGCAGGACAGTTGACATTTCAAGAAGAACCCGGGCGGCACGGTGGCACAGTGGTTAGCACTGCTGCCTCACAGTGCCAGAGACCCGGGTTCAATTCCCGACTCAGGTGACTGACTGTGTGGAGTTTGCACGTTCTCCCCGTGTCTGCGTGGGTTTCCTCCGGGTGCTCCGGTTTCCTCCCACAGTCCAAAGATGTGCAGGTCAGGTGAATTGGCCATGCTAAATTGCCCATAGTGTTAGGTAAAGGGGTAAATGTAGGGGAATGGGTGGATTGCGCTTCGGCCGGTCGGTGTGGACTTGTTGGGCCGAAGGGCCTGTTTCCACACTGTAATGTAATCTAATCTAATCATAAAAAAAACATTGATTCTCTTGCTCCTCGGATGCTGCCTGACCTGCCATGCTTTCTCTAGGACCACACTTTATCAACTCTTGACACTCGAGCATTTGCAGTCCTCACTATCTCCGAGGGTCGATAGTACATTCCCAATACGGTGATCATCCCTTTTTTATTTCTTAGTACCACCCAAGTAACTTCCCTGGACATACTCAAGAATTTCCTCCCTTATTAAAGCCAAAATGTTATCCTTTATCAAAAACGGCACTCCCCCATTCTCTTGCTTCTCCTTTCTGTCCTTTCTATAGCAGTTATACCCTGGAACATTAAGCTGCCATTCCTGGCCATCCCTGAGCCACATCTCTCTAATTGCTATGATATCCCAATCCCATGTTCCTAACCATGCTTTGAGTTCATCTCCCTTACCTGTCAGGCCTCTCAAATGGAAATAAATGCAGTTTAATTTATCTGTCCTACCTTGTTCTCTGCTTTGTCCCTGCCTGCCCTGACTGTTTCACTTGCTCCTTTTCCCAACTGTACCAGTCTCAGATTGATCTCTTTCCTCACTATCTCCCTGCCTAACCTCCTTCCCGTCCCCACCCCAACCTTAATGGCTTAAATCCTCCCAAGCAGCTATAGCAAAACTCCCTGCCAGTATATTAGTCCCCTTCCAATTCAAGTGCAATCAGTCCTCCTGAAAATGGTTACTTCTACCCCAGAAGAGATTCCAATGATCCAAATGTATGAAAGTGGATTAGTTTAACAAGACTGTTTCGGAAATCGCGCACTTTAATCCTACACACATCTTCATTTTACTTTTCTAGCTTGCCAAAGCAGATCTGATGAGCACACACGGGGAGTCTAGGTCAATGTAAAAATCAAGAAGTTGGTTTATTATTCATTCTCATGCTTGGTCAATGCACTAATTAGAAAGTTAGATTTTTTTTCAGACATTTTGCTACATACAAAACATTCTCCCTCTTTTTTAAACTTACTGCTTCCTCTCTTGATATTGTGGTCAAAGTGCTTGAAAAGCTTAAAAATGGTTACAACCCCTCATTGAGGCCTGAGGGAGTGGGCTGATGTACAGGGCCTATGAAAGCAGAGGTTTGTCCAAGCAGATGGACTATTGTTATAACTCAGTCAAAGTTCCACAGTGAACAATGCTATCTTGGAGCTCTCAACCTCAACATTTCAGCATGCAACCCAAACCATGGTCCCGACCTTGGCTATGGGACACCCTATTCCAAGAGGTGGGTTCAGCATAGGTGTATTTCATATTTATTGCAATATAAAGTGTGGAATTTCCCTTCATCATGATTCAATGTGTACACATTGTGTACAAAGGGTGGCACAGTGGCTCAGTGGTTAGCACTGCTGCCTCCCAGCACCAGGGTCCCAGGTTCGATTCCAGCCTTCGGCGACTGTCTGTGTGGAGTTTACACATTCTCCCCGTGTCTGCGTGGGTTTCCTCCGAATGCTCCGGTTTCCTCCCGGAGTCCAAAGATGTGCAGGTCAGGTGAATTGGCCATGCTAAATTGCCCATAGTGTTAGGTGCATTAGTCAGAGGGAAATGGGACTGGGTTGGTTACTCTTCGGAGGCTCAGTGTGGACTTGTTGGGCCGAAGGGCCCATTTTCACACTGTAGGGACTCTAATTAATCTTGGGAAAAGAGTTCCTACAGCCCAAATGGAAAACCCACTATCTCTACTCCCCCACATTCCTGTCAGGAACTTCTGTCAACGGCTTGAAAGTTGATATCAGATGTTCCCAAAATAAAGCTTTACCTGGCAGGTAGAACACTTGAGTTCTGCTGTGGAAGAAGAGGCCAGCTTTTATTAAAAAAATAATTCACAATGCCAGTGTTCATGTTCCACTCTCACTTCCTCCAATCTTCTCATTTAAACCTACTACCACCACCATTTATTTCTTTTTCCTTCTAATGCTCACCTAGCCATCCCTTAAATGCATCTATATAATGTTAATTCTATCTCTTCTTTGTGGGAAGCAAGTTCCACATCCACTTCAGGGAAAACCTCCATATTCCATCATAAATTAAAAACTTTTTTCCCTTCTAAGCATGATTTCATTGATTGGCAGGGCAGACTCTATGGGCTGAATGGCCGATGTCTGCTCCTACATCTTATGGTCAAAGGATAACACAATAAAATTTAGGAAGGTAGTTGGAAACTTGACAGACTAAGTGTTGACTGGTTGCTTCCCTGGCTGCAGAGTCCAGAATTTGGGATCAAGATTTTGGACACAAAGAGTCAGGCTTTTCAGACTGGGACAAGGATAAATTTTTCTCCCCCCACTGAGTGGGTTGTCAATCTTTGGAACTCACCTCTTCAGGAGTTTGTAGACCTTCAGGAACTGAGTGTACCAAGGCAAAGATCAAAGTATGCTTGGACTGCAAAACAATCAAAGCATATAGGGATTTGGCAGAAGAGTGAGGATGAGGCTAAGTATCAGCTGTGATCTGACTGAATAGAGGTGTAAGCTTGAAGAGACGCAAGGTATACTCCTGCTCCCATTTGTTATGTGCTTGTGTTTCCACTTGTGGGGAAGTTCCCAACTTCTGGTCTTGCATGTTTAGTTGCAGCAATGGAAGTGAAGACCAGCACACAACAAATCACAAAAAGGGAACATCTTTGAATTTTATTCATCCAAAAAGCAAGGAAATTCTTTATAAAGAACAGCCAAACAGTGACAAAAAGAATAATACACCAGCCACAGCATAGTGGCTAACACTGATTCAGAAAGTTGTGAGTTAAAGTCACATTTCAGGGACTTGATATTAAATCCAGGTTGACTCTACTGCAGCATGGAGAGAGAGCTGCACTATGGATGATGTTGTCTTTCAATGAGACAAAAGATTGAAACCCCTTCTGCCTCTTAGATGGGACACAGGCACCTGTTTAAATAAGACTAAGGGAGTGCTCCGTAATGTCCTGGCTAATATTTATCCCTCAAACTACTTAGATTAAAATAGATTCTTATCGAATACATGATTCTTTTCAGGAGAATATTGCACACTATATGACTGCTACTGTTTCTACATGACAGCAACTACATTGCAAAAATTTGTCATTTGCTACAAAGTGTTTTAGGTTGTATAGACACAAGTCCATTCTTTGTCACAAGAAGATTTCAGTTAAGTGGAAAATAAAAAGAAAATGAAGGTTCTACAATCTGCCAATTTTGAGAACTTAAATACAGAGTAACACTAAAACAAATCTCCAACATAACAGCTCTTTGTTTTACCAAAAAAAAATTGCTCACAGTTGAGTAGTTAGATGCAATTATACTTGTTAATTGCTGAAAATTAAAGTCACATTTCTGTTGGTGTATTGGCAAAACAACACAGCTATAGCTGAGAAGGGTAGTCTGAAAGAGAAGGACTTTTGATGTGCACGTACTGTTATAATATAAGCAGTCATAGCAGCCAATTTACACACAATAAGATCTAATTAATGATCTTGAACGAGTAATAGAAACTGGATAAGATCTAGGAGAACTAGGTTCTCTACATACAGTTCATGCCTAACCAAGCCCCTTTGTCAAGATAAAAACAGACCCTTCACGTTTTGGAAAAAAACACAATGCTAAGTAGTCTCAGTTACTCAAGAAGTGGGAAGGCATAAAGAAAATTCCAAAAAAAATGCAGATTTACAAATGATCTTTTGGATGTAAATTGCAATTTTGCATCGGAATATTCAAAAATAGAAATTGTATTTTTCATATGAATGGCATTCTGCATTCATTGCAAATCTGTCAATTCTAATTTAGGGAATTTTGTGTTTACAGCTCTTGCTGATTTTACATTATTTTTATTTTATCCTTATATCAACTTTGGTTTGGAGCTGTGATCTTAAGATGACTTTCAGACTGTGGGTAGCAGTTTGTGTTAAAAAGAAAACAGATCAAATAAGCTTTTGTTTATTCATGAGGCCAGGTCTGATAGTTAAATGTTGGTTAGTTTTTGATCAAGGTTCTGCAGATATCTCATCACTGGGGAAAAGCATTTTGTTTAAACAGATAGCAAAGCTTGACTATTAACGAGCTGACGAAGAGTGTCTGATGAAGAGTCATCTCGACTCAAAACCTTAGCTTGCTCTCTCTCCATGGATGCTGCCTGACCCACTGTGATTTCCAGCAATTTTTGTTTTCAGTGGTGAAGGTGGCATTTGGCTGGCTTGCCTTCATCAGTCAGAGCATTGAACACAAGAGTTGGGATGTCATGTTATGGCTGTATAAGACATTGATGAGGCCACATTTGGAGTACTTCATGCTATTCTGGTTGCCTTGCTATAGGAAGCATGTTATTAAACTGGAAAGCTTGTATAAATGACTAACAAGAATGTTACTGAGACTGGAGGGCTGGAAGGAGAGGCTGTATTACCTGGGATGGCTCTGTGGAGCATAGAAGGCTGACAGGGGAGCTGACAGAAGTTTAGAAAATCACGAGGGCGATGGATAAGGTGAATTCGACTGACTACATTAACTGCGTTTTCATACAAAATACTTTTTCCATTATTCTTGTGAAGACATTAACCTACTTAACACATACAAAAATTCAGACTACAGGAGATAACCATACTTATTAACTATTTATTTCACAGTACAATTTCAGCTCTTTCTACAGAAAGGAATGACTTGCTATCTTAAAGCGTCAGGACAATCCTCATCCAGCGTCAAGGTTATATTGCCTGAACAATAGTAAACAAAGATGGCCATCTTAAATGCTGTCAATAGTAATTTCCAAAAATAACATGCTTTCATTTAAATTAAATTTTAATTAAAGTTAAAACTAAATTTTGTTTCAGAGGGAAGACTTTGCAAACTCAAAATGCTATCTTTTTTTTTTACTCCTTATTATGCCTTTCCCACAGTCGATTTGAGGTGTGATCTCCGAGGTTTCTGAAGCATTTTGCCCAGAAGCCATCTGTTAACCCACGTGGTCAGGAGCTTTTGACCACACTTTTCTCAGAAAACAAAGTCAAAGTCAGTGAAGAGCATTAAAGTAGCTTGGCAATCAATCATACTTGTATGAAAATGAGCATCAAGACACAGCACACAGAAACTGAAGTTTTAATCACTCGTTGAACCATGACCACTGACAGTGCTGCAAGTGTCTGGTTCCAAAATATTGACTGATTGAGAACTGCCTACTCCAGCTCATGGAAGGAATGAATGTTTTATATAACAAAAACCATTGAATTGAGCAAGCAGATAGCATCCCCTTCAGAGCTGAAAACGGTACTGCAGCACTGAAACCATTTGAGGTGTGAAATAATAAGTCCAAACTTTGAAACGGTTTTCATTAAACTTCACACACGCATCATCCTAGTCAACGGTGCCCACATCCAAGAATTGAGTGAGAATATGGAGGTGGAGATGAGGAATACATTGACAGACACCAAGACATGAAGGTGAGGAGAGAGGTCATTAGTGAAGATGAAGTGGTCATAGGTTGGAACTGAAAAAGAGGGCATGCTTGCACAGTTGGACAATGGAGGAGTGGAGAGGTGTTAGACAAGAAGGGAGAGGCTGACAATGCCAAAACCTGCAGAGTGACAGAGGAGGTAATAACACACCAGCACCACTGTCCCAGAATGTCAGTTCAAAAAATACAGAGACTCGCATATATTTAGTATGCTTCATGACCTCAAATATTCAAATGAATGCTAGAACAAGGTTAACTGTAATTCAGTTGTAAAGTTTATCGAAAACAAATGGTTGCTTTTCATTGACTGAAAACAATCCATCAAGACCTGACAACAACAGATGGCTTGTTATTTGTGCTGGTCAATAAACAAAAGTTCTGAAAAATTGACTGATCATTACCATTTTCTTGATTGGTCAAAAAGGCTGACTAGGTGACAAAATACAGCTTCAGTGAAGTTATTTCAAGTGAAAATTTGAGAAGTTGGTAAATAAATAAGAAACTTATCTTGTCTAAGATCAGGAGATGTATTGATTTGAGGGCAGCAGGTGGACTAAACTCCACACTCCACTCCGACCCATCACCTTCACTCCCATCTTCACCTACCCGTCGCATTCCCAGCTACATTCCCCCCAGCCCCCACCCCTCCCATTTATCTCTCAGCCCCCTTGGGCCATCCCCTCATTCCTGGTGAAGAGCTTATGCTTGAAACGTTGATTCTCCTGCTTCTCGGATGCTGCCTGTGCGGCTGTGCTTTTCCTGCACTACACTCTTCTAAACTGGATGTTTGCTGTATGAGGAGGCAGCAGTGGAATAACAGTAATATCATTGAAGTAGTAATCCAGAGTGGGCCCAGACTAATGATATGGCGACATGGCAGCTGGTGGAATTTAAATTCAATAATGATGACAATAAAACTATTACTGATTGTCACCAAAAAAAACACCCACCTCATTTGCTGATGTCCTTTGTGGAGGGAAATCTGCCATCTTTACCTGGCCTAGCCGACATGGGACTCCAGGTATACAACAGTGACACTTAACTACCTTCTAAATGAGCAAGCACGTCACTCAGTTTCAGGGCAATTTGGATGGGTATATGAATAGGAAGGGTTTGGAGGGATATGGGCCGGTTGCTGGCAGATGGGACTAGATTGTGTTGGGATATCTGGTCGGCATGGACAGGTTGGACCGAAGGGTCTGTTTCCATGCTGTACATCTCTATGACTCTATAATTAGTAAACTTTGTCAGTGTTTAATAAAGACTGGTATCAAAAGAACCGAATTGTCAAAACACAACTTAGATGGATCAATCGAGTTGAGGTGGTTTCTGTGAAATCAAGTATCTTGCCAGTTCTTTGTTTTGAATTTAGTTTTAGCTAGCAAAAAGGGTTCTTGTTCTTTGCAACAAAAGATTGAAAAGTGCTGTATCACATTTATGCAGAAGTGTGTCTCTGAAAGGTGAAAATACATTTGCAAAAGATTACTTAAAATTTACATGGCTGTAACAGCAGCTTTCTATGAGGCAAGTTTACTCAGGAGTAAAATCAAATCAATGCTCCCATAGGATACATCAACCATGACCTAACTGAACAACACAAGGAGCTGAATGGCCTACACTTGTTTGTTCCTAACCCCTTGCCCGTACAGAACTCTCTCAACATTAGGGTGAATAAGACAATCATCTGTACCACCACAATGTACAAGAATAACTTTTATTGGGTTTTATCTTTGACCAAAATTGCCATCTATGCTCACACTAGTGATTTATCATTAAACCTAATGTATGATCTAATATGAAAAAAAATGACACAATACACTATAAAGGGTCAGTCAGCAGTCAACTTAAACTGAAAACAAAATAATAAAAATGTTTAAGCAATTACTTCTGAAGTTCACTAACATTTATACACAAATGTATAATTTACTGTCAATAGCAAGCAATGAAATCTTCCCTTCCTCCACCTCCACAGTCAAAAGATAATTCAAGTCATGTTTCATGAACATTTTAAACTAAGCTCCTTTTTCTCACTTTCACTCTGTGAGATGGGTGCTGTATAAAGATGACACAGAAAAGCTGAGCAGAACACTAATCCCTACTTCAAGGGCACTGATGAAGGGTCCAGATCTTTTTGGGCGCTTGAACATGAGTGACTGATGTAATTAGACAGGACATTTCGGAAGGATCATTCAGTGAAAATACATGGGTTGAAATTCAAAGAAAGGGATGATCACCTTGATAGGATGTACTATAAGCCTCCCAATAGTCAGAGGGAAATTGCGGAACAAATATGTAGAGACACCTTAGATATACGTAACAATAATAAGGTTGTAATAATAAGAAATTTTAATTTTCCAAACATCGACTGGGACTGCAAAGAGTTAAAAGTTTGGATGATGGGAAATTTGTTAAATGTATTCAAAAAAAATTTCTTTATCAATATGTGAATGTTTCTACTACAGAAGGAACAAAACTTGACATTCTCTTGAGAAATAAGGCAGGACAAGCCACTTAAATGTTAGTAGGGAAACACTGTGGGACTAGTGATCATAATCTAATTATTTTTAAAGTAGTTACAGAAATGATTAAGTCTTTCATAAAAGTTAAAGATTTTAATTGGAGTAAGGTAGTTTTAATGTAACGAGATAAGAACTTTCAAAAGTTGATTTGGAGTAGACTGCAGATAAAGGGTTGACTGACAACTGGGAGACCTTCAAAAGGTGTGATAACAAGCGTTTCAAGGCATTATGTTCCTGTTGGAGTGAAAAGATAAGGTCAGTAAGATGAGGGAACAATGGATGGATAAAAATGTTGGGGTTTGGTAAAGGCAGCTGGGATCAAATGAATCTTTTGAAGAGTATGAGCAATGTAGGGACATCCTTAAGAAGAAAGTCAGGAAGGCAAAGAAAGGATATGGAGGTAGCTTTGGCATCTAAGGTTAATGATAAGAGCAAGAGAGAAAAGAGAGACAGGGTAGGGTTCCTTAAAAGATCATCAAGGTCATCTTTGTATTGAACCTCAGGAGTTGGGCGAGTTATTGATTGAATATTTCATGTCAGGTTTTACTGTGGACAAAGAAATAGAAACTAGAGAACTCAGGGAAATAAATGATGTTTTGTAAACAGTTCATATTTCAGAAGAGGAAGTTCTGGAGATGTTAGACAACATAATACCTTGGTCCTGATCAAATGTATCCCAGAACGTCATGGGAAGTTAGGGAGGAAATTATTGGGTCCCTAGCAGAAATATTTGTTTCATCTATGATCACAGATAAAGTGCCGAAGGACGAGGGTGGCTAAAGTTGTGCCTTTACGAAAAGCTGTAAGGAGAAGCTGAAGAACTATGTACCTGTGAGCCTGACATCAGTGGTGGGTACGTTGCAGGAGGTGACTCTGAAAGATAGGATTTACATGCATTTAGAGAGGCAAGACAGACTAGGGATAGTCAGCATGGTTTTGTGCGAGGGAAATCATGTCTCTCAAACTTGATTGATTTTTTGAGTAAGCAATCAAAAATATTGATGAGGGCAGAGCAGTTTACTTGGACTTTAATAAAGCCTTTGACAATGTTTCACATATTAGACTAATTAGTAAAATTAGATTACATGGGATTTGTCAATTGAATGCAAAGTTGTCGGTTATGGCAGGAAACAGAGGGTGGTGGTGGAGGGTTGCTTTTCAGATTAGAGGCCAGTGACCAGCAACATTCCACAGGGATCGGTACTGGGTCCACTTCCGTTTGTCATTTATATAAACGATTTAGATGAGCATATAGGAGGTATTGTTAGCAGGTTTGCAGATGACACCAAAATTGGTGGTGCAGTGGACAATGAAGAAGGTTATCGAAGATTACAAAGAGAGATCTTGATCAACTGGGTCAATGGGGCTGAGGAGTGGCAGAAGCAGTTTAATTTGAGTAAATGTGAGGTACTGCATTTTGGTAAAATAAACAATGGCAGGATTTATGCAGTTAATGGCAGAGTTATAAAACAGAGGCATAGGGGCTCAGGTACATAACCACCAGATAGACAAGGTGGTTAAGGCAGCATTTGGCACACTTTGCCTTCATTGCTCAAACCTTTGAGTATAAGATTTGGGATGTCATATTGAGGTTGTACAGGACATCGGTGAGGCCTCATCTGGAGTACTGTGTCTAGTTCTGGTTACCCTGTTATCGGAGGATATTATTAAAGTGGAGAGGGTTCAGAAAACATTTACCAGGATGTTGCCGGGAATGGAATGTTTGAGTTATAAGGAGAGGCTGGATAAGCTGATACCTTTTCACTGCAGCGTAGGAGGTTGAGAGGTGACTTTACCAGGGTTTAAAATCATGAGGGGCATAGGTAAGGTGAGTGGCAAAGGTCTTTTCCCTAAGGTGGGGGAGGCTTCAAGACTAGGGGGCAAATTTTTAAGGTGAGAGGAGAAAGGTTTAAAAAAAAGGGGACATGAGGGGCAACTTTCTATTTTTTTTTACACAGAGTGGTTAGCGAGTGGAATGAATTGCCGGAGGAACTGATAGATGGGAGTACAATTACAATGTTTAAAAGGCATTAAGATAAGTAATAGGAAAGCTTTGGAGCAATATGGGCCAAATGCAGACAGGTGGGACTAGTTTAGTTTGGGAATATGGTCGGCATGGACTGGTTGGACTGAAGGGTCTGTTTCCATGCTGTACAGCTTTATGACTATGCACAAAGAAATAAGATCTGATCTTATCAAAGGCTTAGGATAATTATAGTTGCAGAAAGATTGAGTGAATCAGAGTGCATGCGTCACTAAACAGAGGATTAGTGGTTCTGGCAGCAGACAGGAGATTTCAGATTAAACAGAACTGAGAATTTCAACAGCAGAAGTACTGGTGGTGTTTAACTACCTGTATAACAATAGAGAAGATTCAAAATCAGTTAAACATATAGATGTTACACTGAATATCGAATAAAACATGTAATTTATTGTATCAGCACAGGCACTGTGGTCCAAATAGACACCTTGTATTGTATGACTGCATTATTTGACATATACATTGCAAGCAAGTACTCCCAAAATTTCTATTTCTGTTGAATTTTGATGCTCAGTCAGTTCAGGGATGGCAGTGAATAATAGAACAATGATTCAGTGCTGAATTTGGCTCATTCACATTGAGGGTTAAATAGTTCAGATTTCCAGTGACTGTAGTAAGAAATAGGAGGTTCTGGTTATTCAGACCATAAAGCCTATTCTGCCACTCACTAAGGTGATGAATACTCTAAATACTCTGGACGCATTAACCTACTCGTTAACCTAAAATCTAACTCAGCCTTGAAGTTGAGTGACCCAGCCTTCTCTGCTTTCTGTGAAAAGAGATTTCCAAACAAACGCCAATCAGAAGAAACTTAAATGGGAGCCACCTTTATTTAATGTGCACCACTAGTTCCAGGTTTCCCTACAAAAGTCTAACATTTCCCTCACAGGAAAACCCCTCCGTCTCATGTATTAAACAGTGACCCTATTCTAAATTGTTTCTGAGTGATGAAAATATACAGTGCCTGCAAAGAGATATAGGTAGTCAAGGTACCAGGTTGAAGACCTTTCATGAGAAAGAAAAGTTCTTCGAGGAGGAGCAGACTTTCAGATAGTAGACACAGAGAAAGGAGTGGGGATAATGGTGGGAAACAACAAAATAGGCATCCTGTAATTGGATGGGAAACATGACGAAGGGGTAGATGGTGAAAGCTAAGGTAAATGGCATTAGAACAAGTATTAAAATAAAATACATATCTGGAGAAGGTGCAAACAGAAAGGCAGGGATGTAGTGACCTGAAGATAGATTTGCCCCAAACTTCAAACTGACAACCCGTGTTCCACTCATGGGGCCATCCCTTTTGGCTTCAAACGTGGCCAACACACCTTATTTCCAGGACTCCATCTCCAACTTGCTTCTGAGACAGCACAGTTGCTGGCCTCATCTGAGAGAATTAGAATTAGGTTTATTGTCACATTTACTCATGTTCCAAAAGAACAGGTGTACAGTGAAAAGTGCACAATGTCACCAACACGCATCACCATCTTAGGTACAAAGTACCTGGGTACAAAAAAAATAGAAAAAAAATAAATTAAAAAGTTACACTATATCACAGATACACATATAATTAGTTAGGAAAATAAGAAGCAAAAAGATAGTCTTTCAATAAGGGCGCCAGTAAAGGCTCTGCCAGTTCCCAACTGGGTTGCTCCAGGTTGCTGGTCGCCTCTGGGTTGTGGGGTGGGGAATGTCCCTCTCAGGAGCCAGGAATCCGATTGGCAGAGAGGAAAATGCTAGATAGGACCTTAATCCTTTTGGGCTTTCCAAAAATGGCAGCAGCAGGTTAATCAGTGATCCCTCAGCTGCTGGATGGCTATCCTGCTGTGACCATTAAATGACTGACCAGCTCTACAACAAAGTCGAGAGGAGAGCTAAAATCAGTAAGTAGAAATTTCGAAGCTGAAACTCATCACTGAAAAATACCCAGGGAAGACACCAAATAATTAATTCAAAATTAATCTCAGGAATAAAATTTGCAAACACCAAATACAAGCTCTAGTAAAAGGGGTGGGTGAAATATATTTTAATACTATTAAATAAAAAATGGTGCATTTACGAAAAAAGATAAACATCAGGTAGAATTTTAAAGATGCTGCCCACAAAGAACTTTAAAAATTATCATGAAGGTCTATGATTTGAAGACGCCAGTGTTGGACTGGGGTATACAAAGTTAAAAACCATGCAAAACCAGGTTATAGTCCAACAGGTTTATTTGTAAGCACTAACTTTCGGAGCACTGCTTTCCACAACCACCTGAAGGAGCAGCGCTCTGAAAGCTAGTGCTTCCAAATAACATGTTGGACTATAACCTGGTGTTGTGTGCCTCTTAACCATGAAGGTCTAATCCCGGTCAACATTCCAGTTACAGTTTCAGTCAGTTCTGTTGTAAGGACACTAAAATCAATCAATGAATTAGTCACCATGCCTCCAGGTCAAGCAATGACTGAAGTCAGCCATCCTTTTTCAGGTCCTGTTCACTGTCGCAAAAGCCCCTAGTCAATTTGGGTGAAAGGTGCTGAATGAGGACAGGAATGGGTGGAGATGTTTTGTACAGGCAAATGTTGGCTATTTGTATATACATATAAAATGAAGGGGCAGGCGAGTAATGGAGTTTCATATTGTATGATGGCACATCATTGGTATTGGACCATAATTGAGAGATCACGTATGGGGAGTCCCAATTTCAGCCAAGGTGAGCACCAAAGACAAACAGGAAGGGAGAGAATGAAGGTAGCAGACTCTAATTCACTGACTGAATCCTGATTCCAATAGCAGGCTGTAGAATTCCAGAGGTCTACTATCTCATTCAGGCACAAAATGGGATGTCACACAGGAGTCTAAGAAACAAAGAAGTAAGCAATAGGAAAATAAAACACCAAACATCAGTTCAGAATGAAAGCTGTGAACCACTGCGCACCAAACTGTAGATGATATGTGTCAAAACATAAAACCACGGTCGCAATTTCCTTCAACTTCATTAAACACATCACACGTTTAAAGAGGAAGACTACTTGAGGGAGTTGTCACGTAATTCGAAATATTATCAAAGTCAGAAAAACATCTGTAGACCTCTGGTGTTTGAAAAGCTTTGAAAAGATAACTAATTATTGCCAGCTCAGTGGGTTCCGAGTGTTGTGGCCAACATTCAATCCTCAACAATCAGATAAATTAGTCATTCATCTGAGTTTATGGAACCTTGATGCATGCAAATTGGCTGTCACATCTACCTTCATAAAAAGTGATTAGTCTTCAGAAGTTATATATAGTGTTACAATTATGAGGTTTATATAGTTGATATATTTTGGCATTGTGTCGTTATGGTGAAATGAAGAGGTCATGTGACCTGTTCTGACATCCACTTGACAGTCAGCCTGGATGGTTTGATTGTTAGAAATTTAAAAAGGGCCCAGATTATATTACTGGGTTAAACATGTAAGGTGCTTACACTTGGAGGCAATGACAACAGCCTGTGTGCTAACAGTGAATACACTATGGTCTCCAAAGCTGTAGAGAAATGCTGCCAGTCAGGTTGTTAACGTCTTTGCTTCAAATTGCCTTACTTCCAAGATAAAAAGTTGAGATAGAGATGACAAGCAGTCTGCTCCAATAAAATAAACAGCTTGTGAGGCCTTGGGGATTTTAAAAAAAAGTATGGAACAATAGCAACAGTCTGAATGGGTGAGATCAAGCTCCCACCGAATCAGGATTTTTAGTTTTAAACTTTCAGTAGCAGTTGCTGCTGAGGTCTTGAAGCTGGATGTGGAAGATGTTTTTCCTCTTTGTTACAGCTAAAAGCTGGGGTTCTCTTCCTGTTGCTAGAATTGAATGTGAGACAATCTGTTTTACTGAATCTGCCTTGGCCAGCAGTCTCTACATGTGATGTCACTATATTGGAATAGTTGCTGTTTAGTAGTTAAATAATCTATTATTCCGTTAATTCTTCCAATTTCTTCTTTGTGTTGGGGTCTTTTATCTATAGTGTATGAATAGATTGTGTTTTGCTTCAAGACTGGTAGCTTGACAAATCATCGTGCATCCAGAATGCAATGCCTGGCACTTGCCTTTAACCGAAAAACATGACAGTGTCTTCTTAATGTATTTTGAGTGAGTTTGGTCTGGTCTATAACACCACTCATTTTCTTTTCAAGTACGTAAAAGCAAATGGAGACATTTTGAAGTGGTGATTTTTAAAGGTGTTTATTGGTATTAAAGTGGCATACATACCTATCTCAAGAATTCAGACAGTTATACACTAATTTGCTGGGATTAACTCATGAACAATTTCACAGTAAAATTGTAAGTTTGTGAGATTGCAGCAGGACTTCAGGCTTAGGACAACCATCCCCATTACTTTTATCAATTTAAACCTTTTGATCTCATGCCTCACTTGTCACACATGGGCAAGGGTAAAATGAGCCATTTATTGATCTTTATCGAGTAACAAAGCAACGGGGCAAGGCTATCCATTATTAAACACTCAGTCTAGCTATCAATAATGACTTGAACATCATTGCTAAGAAATGGTTTTAGTTCGTAATATGTGGTTCTGAAAATGGGGTAGCACCCATTTCTCTCAGATGATTGGTGTTATTAGTATGCTAATCTGTGCAATTCTGGTCTCCTTCCTATTGGAAAGATGTTCTGAAACTTGAAAGGGTTCAGAAAAGATTTACAAGGATGTTGCCAGGGTTGGAGGATATGAGCTACAGGGAGAGGCTGAACAGGCTGGGGCTATTTTCCATGGAGCGTCGGAGGCTGAGGGGTGACCTTATAGAGGTTTACAATATTATGAGGGGCATGGATAGGATAAATAGACAAAGTCTTTTCCCTTTCCATGCTGTATATCTCAATGAATCTATGACTCTATATCATCTTGAGCACATTAACCAAAACTATTTGCTGGTACTGGCTTTATCCTCAAGCCATCTTACCAGATTTAGGACGAAATCTGCAAACACAGACATCAAGATACAAGGACCATCTAGGCTAACACTCAAGTAGAGTACAAAAGGAGCATTTTATTGTTAGCTTTTGAATAATACATAAGTGGCCATTCATCTCCACTTTTAGAACATAAATCAGGCCACCGCACTAGTTGGAGAAGAAAGGGACAGCGATCTCCCATGTCCTGGCCAATATATATCCTTCAATTGGCACCATAAAGAACAGATTAGCTGATCATTTTAACATCATTGTCTACAAGAGTTTGCTGTGAGAGGGTTGGTTGCTGCTTTTCCTACATTGCAAAAACAACTATGCTTTTCAAGAAAAATATTACATTAGGTTGACATTCAATGGCATCCTCTACATTGAATCCCCCACTGTCAATATCCTGGTAATTACTGTTGACAAGAAACTGAACTAGGAGAGAGTGCGGCCTGCAGATGTTGGCGATCAGAGTTGAGAATGTGTTGCTGGAAAAGCACAGCAGGTTAGGCAGCATCCAAAGAGTAGGAAAATCCTGGAGCCCTTCAACAGGAATGAGGCTGGGAGCCTTGGGGGTGGAGATATAAATGGGAGGGGGGGGCAGGGCTGAGGAGAAGATAGCTGAGAGTGCAGTAGGTGGATGGAGGTGGAGGTAAAGCTGATAGGTCAGAGAGGGTGGAGCGGATAGGTGGGAAGGAAGATTGACAGGTGGGACAGGTCATGAGGGCAGTTCTGAGCTGGAAGGTTGGAATTGAGGGGAGGGGAAATGAGGAAACTGGTGAAATCCACATTGATGCCCTGGGGTTGAAGTGTTCAGAGACGGAAGATAAGGCATTCTTCCTCCAGGCATCAGGTGGTGAGGGAGTGGTGATGGAGGCGGCCCAGGACCTGCATGTCCTTGGCAGAGTTGGGGGGAGGGGGTTGAAATGTTGAGCCACGGAGCAGTGGGGTTGATTGGTGCAGGTGTCCCAGAGATGTTCCCTAAAGCGCTCTGCGAGAAGGCGTTCAAGTCTCCTCAATGTAGAGGAGACTGCATCGGGAGCAACGGATACAATAAATGACATGTGTGGAAGTTTCACCTGCACTTCCTGCAGAGCTCTTTAGAGAAGATCTCCGGGACACCTGCACCAATCAAACCCACCACCCAGTGGCCAAACATTTCAACTCCCCCTCCTACTCTGCCGAGGACATGCATTTTCTGGGACTCCTCCATTGTCACTCCCTCACCACCCAATGCCTGGAGAAAGAATGCCTTATCTTCCACCTCAGGACCCTTCAACCCCATGGCATCAATGTGGACTTGACCAGTTTCCTCATTTCCCCACCCTCCACCTTACCCCAGTTCCAACCTTCCAGCTCAGCACCATCCTCATGACCTGCCCCACCTGCCAACCTTCCTTCCCACCTATCCGCTCCACCCTCCTCCCTGACCTATCATCAACCTACCTCCATCAACCTATTGCACTCTCAGCTACCTTTTCCCCAGCCCCACTCCTCTCCTATTTATCTCTCCACCCCCGACGCTCCCAGCCTCATTCCTGATTAAGGGCTCCAGCCCGAAATGTTGATTTTCCTGCTCCTTAAATGCTGCCTGACCTGCTGTGCTTTTCCAGCAACACACAAGGAACTGAACTAGACTAGCCACAGAAGTACGGTGACTAGAAGAGAAATTATGCAGTGAGAAACTCATTGACTCTCCAAAGCCTGTCCACCATCTACAAGGCACAAGACGGAATGCTCCCCACTCACCTAGATGAGTGCATCTCCAACCACACTAAACAAGTTTGATACCATCCAGGACAAAACAACCCACCTAACTGGCACCACATCCACAAGCCTTCAATCCCTTCACCAACAATGTTCAGTAAAAGCAGTGTCTACCACCTACAGGATCCACTGCAAAAATTCACAAAAGCTACTTATACAGCACCTTCCAAACCCACAATGTATACCACCTGAGAGAGTAAAGGCAGCAGATACATTGGAATATCACCACCTGCAAGTTCCCCACCAAGGCACTCACCATCCTGACTTGAAAATATAACAGTTCATTCAGTGCCATTGGGACAAAATCCTGGAACCCTCCTGACATTGTGGATGTACCTTCACCAAACTGTAGCGGTTTCAAGAAAGCAGCTTACCATCACCTTCTCAAGGGTGACAGAGGGACCTGCAATAAATGCTGACCCAGCCAGTCATGCTCACATACCAAGAATTAATTTTTTAAAAATTAGCTGTAAGGCACTTTGGGATGTCCGATATTGGTGAAAGGTGCTATATAAATGCAAGTTTCATTTTTTTTATCATCTGCCTTACTTGATTGAGTTTTGTCAGAAATTAGTTGGTGTCAATATCAACCTTGAGATGGCCCTCTAAGGCATTCTTATCTATCTTTATGATGGAAAAATCCGATTTCAGGTGAAACGTGTGGCATGAAAGACATCTGTGCAAACATCTGAATCTGTTAAAACGCCACACGAAGACTTAAGCAACTAATGGAGAATACACTTGACATTAGGACTAAACATTTGGAACATGGCTGGAATCTATCTTGGGAACCTGGTCAAACTTTCCCACCAGCCAACATCACAAACAGATTATCTGGTCAGGATCACGTCTTGATTTCGATAGAACACCTGCTTCCTAAATTCTTTACAACATTTGATATTGTCTCAGTTATAAACCTTCCGGCTTTGCATTGACCTTTTTCTACCTTTTTGTTACACAAAGTAAATACAATTTTGGAGAACGTGAATACTGGTGTACTGTAGGCGATTCATTCTACTACATGGGTCCATTCTAAAGTGTCAAACAATTTGGATAGACACACTCCTTTCCTATCTCAGCTGAAGTTTACAATGAAACACCTTAGCTTGATTTGAACCTTTGTTCATTATTCTCTTCACTTACCCAGACAGTGTGACCTTTTCATACACCTTGATACACCCACTCTTGCATGGCACCAGTGATTTCATTAAGAATATCTGGTCTGTTCAATGAATACTTTTTTTGTCTCAGCTCTGAGATTTTTTTTTGAACAGTTTCCGGAGTTCCAGTGCTAATTAACCCTCTTAGTTTTCCTAATATTTAGTAATGTGGTTAAGGAAGCTATTACAAGTTAGCTATGTATGAGCTTTGATGAATTTTCACATAAGAATTAAAACATTAATTTGAAGTGCTCAGGAAAAAAAAGCATGATCAATTACCGAAAGTAAATGGAAGGCTAAGCCTGTGGATTTGACAGCAAAAGCCTGGTGACCTTTTTTATCTGATGGCTGTAAGCTGATTTTGTTTGTTGACACCTAATATAGCAAGAGTGAAAAAGTAAAGAGGTAATACAGTACCTTTTTCTGCCTTTGTTATGCAAAGTAAATACAATGTTGGAGAACATGAAAACCAGTATTCAATAGGTGATTCATCCTATTACCTGGGTCCATCCTAAAATGGAAATCACTTTGGATAGACACACTCCTTTGAATGAGTCAAACCAAAAGACAGGCCAATTATCACAGACTTAAAATACAGTCAGGTAACATTAAGTCAATTAACTTGACTGAAATGTTTGTGAAGAAAGTGGAAAATTTTTCATTACATTTGAAACGGCCACTGCATTTAGCACTGGCACAACAAAGAAAGGAGTGTTATTCTGAATTCCACCTGTGCTGACACAATGACACAGAGACAGTACTGTCAATGTTTTGTAGAAATGCACATGCAAGTGATTCTATACAAATAATGTGAGCCCTTGAGTGTTGACTAAGCGTTTTCTGAAGTGACCAAGATCCTAAAGTTAGGAAGGTGGTGACTGCATCAAGGCCCAGCAGCAGCA
The DNA here is from genome assembly GCF_004010195.1 of Chiloscyllium plagiosum. Lineage (NCBI taxonomy): Eukaryota > Metazoa > Chordata > Chondrichthyes > Orectolobiformes > Hemiscylliidae > Chiloscyllium > Chiloscyllium plagiosum. The sequence goes on from NC_057712.1 coordinate 117,937,049, forward strand.
ACAACAATGGACCCATGAGTTAGGAGCAATGTACTCGTTGGTCATTGATACAGTTGCAAGGTCAAACTTTGCGCTGTGCTCTGAAAGTCACTTCAGCATTTCTTCCAAGCCTTCTTTCTAAATTGGAAAAAAATTAATTCCTTATCTTATCCTTCACCTTTGAAACATTGCAGTCACATTTTAATCAAAGTACTTTCTTTCTTTAACCTTTTTTAAATTTATAGATGTTGGTGTCACTGGTTAAGCCAAGATTTACTGCCCCCCCCTAATTTGCCCAGAGGGCAAACACATGGTTGAGAGCCTGGAGTCACACATAGGCCAGACCAGGTAAGATAGCAGATGTCCTTCCCTGAAAGACATGGGCAAACCAGATGGGTTTTTATGACAATTAACAGTGGTTACAGGGTTGCAATTAAATAAGTTGCTTCTTTTTAAATCCCAGATTTTAATTCCAGGTCTAAATTTCTGAGGTATGAATTTTAGCTTACGTTTACACAGTACATACAGCACAGAAACAGACTAAACCTAACAAATGCCAACACAACATGAATTAAGTCTCCCCGCATCCCTATCCCATTTCATCCGATTAGCATAACCACCATTTCTTTCTCCCTCACGTGCTTTTCTAGCTTCTGTTAAATACAAATGAACATAAGAATTGGAGCAGGTCATTCAATCCCTCAAGCCTATTCCACCAATCAGTGAGATCATTGCTGATCTGTGACCTGACCCCATATACCTGCATTTGGCCCATATCCCCTAATACTTTTGCTTAACAAAAATCTCAGATGAAGTTAAATTAACAACTGATCCAGCATTCACCGTCATTTTGGGAAGACTGTTCCAAACATGTACCAGCTATTGTGTATACAAGTGCTTCCTAACATCTCTCCCGAAGAGTCTAGCCTTAATTCTCAGCCTATGCCCGTTAGTTCTAGAATCTCTAAACATTTGAAATAATTTATCTTTATCCATCCTGTCTTTTCCTATTAACATATTGAAGGCTTCGATCAAATCACCTCTTTATCTTATAAATTCTAGAGAAAACAGGCCTAATTTGCATAGTTTCTCCTCATACCTGGACTCCAGGAAATAAGCTGCCATTCTTGTAAACCTATGTCGTACTCCATCCAGGCCAATATCTCCTTCCCGATGTGTGGTCCACTGATCTTCCCAGCATTCCAAGTGGGGTCTAACCAGGATTTTTTTTAAACATAGCTGCAGTCTAACTTCTGCATTCTTAAAATCCAATCTTCTAAATATGAAGGCTTGACATGAATACCCAAGTTATTAGCTTGAACTCCTCTGTGCAAAAGACCTTCCCACATTTTTTGGGTAAAGACATTTCACCTGAATTCTCGATTTAATATGTTGCTGAATATATCAAATTGTGGGACTCAATCTTGATCCAAGAAGATCATGGAGGAGCGGATCACATTCCTACCACTAAGCCAAAAACTGAGATCAAATCCCACTCCAACACTTAATAGTCAAGGAATTTGAGCTCATAATATGGCCAAACAGGTTGAATACGTGCTTTTAAATCCTTCCAACAGATGACAATGACAGGCAGTAAAAGCAGGAGAGACTCATGGTCTGCAATTTGCAAATGCCAACAGCAAGCCACTATAGCCCCGTGCTAAGCATACCCTTGAGCCAATGCAAAAGACAACAGTCACGAATGGTACCTGAAAGGCTAGAGAGGGAGAGGGAGAGGGAGAGGGAGGAGAGAGTTTTTGTCTCACTTAAGTGGAAACATCTTCTTTAAGTGTTCCCTGCCAAACCCAATTGTCATTTTTGGACTTATATTCAGTGTCACTTGTTTTTCCTTTAGAGAAGAGAGATCTAGCAACTTCAGCACTTCCTGAAGAGTATAACCTCTCAGTTTTGGCATCATCTTCAATTCCAAAGCCCAGATCATGTGTAAAATATGACTGATAACTGAAACACCACATAAAGCAGCCCCACAGTTTTAGAATTTGTTTCCTGTCCCCCAGCTATCATTCAATCTGGGCAGCTAGATTAGCTTGCTACATGTTTGATTCAATTGAATTTAGAAGGCCAAGGGTGACCTCACTGACCTTGGATTAGAGTCAAATACAGAAGCACGCTGTCTCTAGTGGGGGTTCCAGAACAAGATGGTATAGTCTTAAAAGTAGAGTCTGCCCTTTCTGGGGAGGGGCTTCATTGTTTTCATACAGATAGCAGTGGAACTCCTGAATATTTGTGAAGGTCTCTGGATACTGGGTCGATCAAAATTTCCAAGCCGCAGAGTAATAGATGTTTTTTTGTCGGATATGAAATAATGAGGGTGGTGGGTGGTAAATGAAGCCTAGGTGCAAATCACTAATGATTTAACAGAATGGCAGAACAAGCTTAGTAGGCTCAATGGTGTATGCTTCTATATACCACCATGTTTAATGAGTCCATCCCACAAACCTATAGTTGTGTATGTTTCTATAATGCAATACACCACTTTATACCTCAGCAAAACTGAAACACTGAAAGACAGTTCACATTATTTAATAATCTTGAATAATTACTTTGTGCTTTTGTATTTCCGTACTGCAGAGAACTTATACAGCACCATTTAATGTACTAAGGTGCTTTGCAAAGGCAAAACAGATGCTGAGCAGTAAAGATTTAATTAAAATAGATTACTTAGTTTCTTAAACGCATTGTATTCTCTTCCATTTGGCCCTGGGTCAGGCTAAAAACCAAGGACTAACTTGATATTTATTGAGTCATACTGCACAGAAACAGACCTGTGAGTCCAACTTGTCCATGCCAAACAGGTTTTCCAAACCAAACCAAACCAGTCCCATTTGCCTGAGTTTTGCCCATATCCCTCTAATCCTTTCCTATTCAAGTACCTATCCAAAGGTCTTTTACATGTTGTATTTGTACCTGCATCAATCATTCCCTCTGGCAGTTTATTCCACATACAAACCACCCTCTGTGTGAAAAAAAGTTGCCCCTCAGATTCCTTTTAAATCTTTCTCCCCTCACTTTCACATTGCCTGTTTTGAGAGTTTGACATTTTTAATCAAGGTTAAAAGTATATTCTTCAATTGCAACCTACTTCACAAAACATTTCAGCACAAGAAAATCCAACTATCATCAAATTATTAATTATATCATCACCTCTGATTTTGAAGAAGTACGTCAACATTTTTAAAAAATACTATACCTAGTGAATGACATTGAACTCATTATGTTTGACCCAACATTATGTTTGGCGACAGTTCATATTGTGCACTTCAACTTCACTACCTAGTCTCTGTTTTCCTCACTACCTTCATCCCCAGTTTGGATTCTGCAAACACCAAGTTGTATAGCAGGCAGTGCGCTCAAGTTCACAATTCTGCGTGAAATATTTAAATGGCTTATCCTGAACTGGATTTTTATTGCTCTCGGCTTCCCTAATACAGAGGAGACATTTGCACACAGCCTGAAGTTATGTTAAACCCATCCCTATTTGGGATACTTCAAAGCTTTTTTTTGAGGGGGGATGGCTTAGCCAAATATACTGCTGTTGCATTATTTCAAAATTCAAGTATGTCAGTGCACTCCTGCCTGAATCATCTGTAATTTGGAGGCTCCGTGTCAATGGTACTTTCAGAATGTTTGACACTGCGTCCTTCCTTTTGTACTGAAAATAATGAAACAAGAACATGCAAACAGTCACCCGAGAGTAGAGAATTGAGTACTGCTGAAAATAGGCAGATTTGGTCAAGGCTTTTCGTCTTGCACTCAGCAGAACAATTCACAAAAAATAACAAAGGGAAAACATTTATACTGTGTGAGAGGATTCTGTTGATTGGTTGACAAGTAGACTCTGATTGGTAGAGGCATTGTCATGGAGAATGCACCAGTCAGATGATGACTGACATTAACTGCCAAACTTTGTTTAAATTGTAAACCAGGCAATTTGGCTCATATTTTGCAGGACAATGCCTTGGCCAATGACCCATTTTGTTGATCTGGAACAAGCTCTTTCCATCTGCAAAGAACAGAGCTCTGTGCATTAATATATGCAGTTTCCAGTACACTGCTACTAACAACACAAATGTTTATGACATAAATAGGAGAAATTCCAACTAGCCAAAACGTGTTCTGTCCATCAAACAAATCAGGAAGGCATTGGTGTGAACATTGGTGTGATACCAGATACATAGCCTGTATATTCCAAAGCCTAACAGATAAATTCAAACTGTAAATGCCTTCGGCTGTTCACAACAAGCAACATACTAACTGTACCCAACCATCTTGGGTTTGCAAAACACAATATCCAACACTAGTTATGATTTCATAATTGAACTACATCTGCTGAATAATCCAGAGTTTTTGAAGGATTACACTGACAACCAACTCATTCATCAGTTTCAGATTCTCTGTGTGACATTCTGGAGCATTCTATCATTAATTTCCCAGGACAATGCCTTAGCCAAGAGAAGCCGCCTGGTTTATATTTTAAATAAAGCTTGGCAGTTAACTGTCAATCAATCAGCTGCATGATGCATTTTCTGCGGCAATACCTCTAACAGGGTCCATTTCCAAACAAATCAATTCCTTCCTCTCAGTTTACGTGGTGTTTTCCCTTTACTATATTTTATGAATTGTTCTGACAAGTCTAAGACAAATAAAACTGAAATGTAGATACTGTATATCAGAAACAGAAATTGATGGAAAACCTCAGCAGGTCTGGCAGCATCAGTGGACAGAAATCAGAGTGGATGTTTCAGGTCAAGTGACCCTTCCTCAATATTGTTCTGAGAAACGGTCACTTGACCTGAAACGTTAACTCTGATTTTTCTCCGCAGATGCTGCCAGATATGCTAAGGATTTCCAGCAATGTTTGTTTTGGTGTAAGACAAAAAGGTTTGACAAAATCTCTCTCTTATCAGTAATACCCAATTTTTGTACTACCAACCTTTCATAGAATGCACATTTTTTGGACCAGAAATGCTATACGTGAGGGCTAATTTTTGTATTTCATTGTAGGTTATTTTTACTTACTGAAGTCACAAAACGTTTTCAACAATTTAAGCTGTTTTTAGAACTTGAGGCTCAACTTGAGTTGAGTGGAGAAAGTGTTTTGCTTTGAAATGTCTTAGGAAAAAAAAGGGACACTGCAGAGTTCTCTGCTTGCCACTGACCCAATGACTGCACTTGCAACAAACTGCATTAGAGATACAAACAATCGTCAGTCTGTCTGGAGCCAGCTGCAAACCCGCATACACAGTTTACAAAACTGTTTTCTTTTCTGGAAACCCACGTCGTGTAGAAAAAAGTGCCTCACAATCTGAATCTGTGACGACCATTCTGGAAATATGCATGGGGTTTTGGTCACTTTCCTCCATCACCAGCCCCCATCCCACCCCCACTCCTCTCCCCCATCGCAAACACAAGAAATTGCTACTGTCATTATGACAAATATGAAGCACACATAAAATTCTGTTCCCTTCTGAATTCTGCTGACAGCAGTTCTAGTTGGCTTGATTGTTAAAAATTAAACTGGGTCCCCAGGTGAAAAAGGAAAGGTGCAAGACATTCACATTTTGCAGGTAATGGCAGAAGCATCTATGCTGACAGAAGGTAGACTGTACATCCCCAGAGAAGCATAGAAAAAGGAGCCGGTGTGGGCCCGTTAATCCTTCAAGCCTGCTCCGCCATTCAATATGATCATGGCTGATTACCTCAATAGCCTGTTCCCGCTCCCCCCCTATCCTTTGATCCCTTTAGCCCCAGGTGCTATATCTAATCGCCTTCTTCAAAACATTTAACGTTTTGGCCACAACTGATTTTGTGGCAGAGAATTCCACAGGCTCACCATTTTGAGTGAAGAGATTTCTCCTCACTGAATCACTACAATGCCGAAGCTGGCCATTTGGCCTATCGAGTCCACATCAACCCTCCAAACAGCATGCCATCCAGAGCCACCTCCTACTGTATCCATGCATTTCCCCTGGCACCCACTGGACACTGCCTGTTATTTAGACAAAGACCTGTTTACCCCTACACTTTCTTTCCTGTCTGTCAGTTTTCTATCCATCGATTCATATCCCCAATCCCATGTCCTTTAACTCTTTTATGTCAGCATTTGTCAAAAGTCTTCCTTAAGTCCAAATAAAACCACATCCACTGGCTCCCCCTCAGAAACTGAGTAATGTCCTCAAAAAATTCCAGTAGATTTGTCAAACATGATTTTCCTTTTGTAAGTCCATGCTGCCTCTATCCGATCATGCTACCGTTTTCCATATGCCCAGCTATTAAATCTCTTATAATGGAGTCTTACATTTTCTACACTTCCAGCATTAGGCTGACTGGTCTATAATTCCTGGTTTACTCTCTGCCTTCCTTTTTAAATGATGTGGAGGTACTGGTATTGGACTGGGTGGACAAAATAAGAAGTCACACAATACCAGGTTATAGTTCAACAGGTTTATTTGAAATCACAAGCTTTCGGAGTGCAGCCCCTTCATGAAGCCAGAGTTCACCTGACGAAAGGGCAGTGCTACGAAAGCTTGTGATTCCTCACTGTCACTAAATCCTCACTAAACACATACTCAAAAGAACATATTGAGTTAATCAGCCTTTTTTTGTTTCCCATTACAAATCTCCCTGTTTCTAACTGCAAGGCACTTGACACTTGTATTCACCAATTCACATAATTGACATTAAAAAATGTATCTAAAGGCTTTTAAGTTCCTGCAAACTTACACTCTTACTCTATTTTATCTTTATTTTAATCCCTTTGTTCTCCTTTGCTGTGTTCTGATGTATGTGGTCTGATGTACTGCAGCGAGATGGAGAAAACAGCACGTGGGGGGGGGGATTTATGGGAGGGAGTCAAAAGGGGGAGAGGGCTTCCCAGTTCCGGGGTCTCCTTCTCATCTCCCCCCACCACTCCTCGGTTTGTGGGCCCTCTTCCCTTCGCTCCCCCCACTCCACCTCCGGCAAACTCATTCCTCTCCCCAACCAGTTCAAAATTGCGTACACTTCCCTGCGTACATGCAGCAATGCATTTGCACGTGATATCAAAGTCAATGCAATGCCATCAGTGTTTGGAACTGTGCATTCCCCAATGAACACAAGTGTAGTTGCACACAGTTTACGGTGTTAGCAAGCACAGCTGAATTGGTTCCACTCCTAAGTCCGCTGCTTTCTTTCTAGCCAAACTGCATGCCTCTTCCTTAGAACTAATACTATGTCTAATTTCCATTGTAAGCCATGATTTGGCCACCAATTGCAAGACCAACATCATTCATGTTGGCATGGAAACAGACTTTGAGGGGAGGGGGGGGGGGGGGGGGGGGGGGGGGGTTAGTCCATAGAAAGATATTTGCAGGATAGGGTTAGGACTGCCAATTCAAAACATACCTCTGAAAGCCTAATAGACTGACTTGACTGTGAATATGTGGGAGAGACAGAGCAATTAGAGGCAACCTTTTTCTACAGTTCAATGTCAAGAATGCAGTTGCAGCTTGCGTTTAAATTGGAAAGATCAAAATCTTGGAGACTTAGAATGAGACTGGAAGATTCATCTAACTTAAGGTAGAGAGAAAAATACATTTGAGGTTACTAGACTGAATAAAGAAAATAAATGGAAGAAAACCCTTGTGAGCTAAGAATCACTTTGGACTGATCCTGAGGGAAATGAATGCCTGAAGCAACAACATAAAAAATATAACCAAGGTGTGGGATCTCCAATGGGTTTACAAAAGAGGAGAGTTGAGTGGTGGCTAACACTTAGTTTACATAGTGAAATTGTGTTTAATAAATGTCGTATTTAGTTGGTTTGTTGAAGTAAAGGTCTCAAAACATGAAATCCGGTCATGTCAAAACTTTTCAGGATCTCAGCAGAAGTTCAAATTTCTTTCTAGAAGTTGACAATATCTACAGAGATCATACCAATGGTCTGATAACATGATACAGGTGTAGTCAGTGCACCAACTGATAAGTCAATTATTGGACTGGATGAGTTTGTCTTGGCTGCAGGGGAGTGGGGGTGGGGTGCTCAAGTGTTGGAAAAATAAAAATATCTGAACTCTCTCAGAAGATACCTTTTCCAAAAACAGGACAGAACTGACCAGTTCAACCCTCGGGAAAGGCTCAACTACAGTCAGTAATATTTGTGTCAAATGATTTTATCACCTGCAAAACATCTATCATTTTCCCGAAGCCTTGAAGCATAACTAGTAGCAGCACCATTTATTGAAAGCTGCCCAGTCAATGCTAAGACCTTGTTAAGATTTAGAGTATTGTTGCATGCGCTGTCAGGGTAACAGGGTCAGGCTACAGGGGGTGGAACATGCAGCTGCAGCTTCCAGATTTGGCACTCTTCCAAAATGGTGGGCTTGGCAGCGAGCCAAGAGAGAGGCTTGGTTTTTGTTGCTCTTTTGTGAAAATTAGATCAAAAGTGTAATTTTGCTAGCAGCACATTGCTGCGTCAGCCTGTTTGCCACCAACAAATTTAATCTTGCCAGAGCAACTCCTTTAAAGTTGAGTTCAAAACAACTCAAGTCATAGTGGGGTCAAGATAAATTCACAGAGAAATCCAAAAAAAAAATCAAAGGGATCACAGAGGATCAGTCAAGTAGATATCTGCCCAGGATGCTGCCTAAAATAAGATACATACAGTTAAGTGACCAAATGACAATAGCATTTTTGAGAAATGGCAAAACGATAGTTTACCATAAATCTGCATATAACAAGTTCTTAAACTCACCTGGAATGACTAGAGCTTGATCAGGTTGCAGAGACTTCTCAATGTATTTTGCAAATAGGGACTATTTAACGTTAAGGCAGGGAACGGCCATACACTTTCTTGCTGCTGGTTTACTTTCCAGAAGGCCTCTTAAATCTGTCAACTTTCATGCCACTTTATTGTGGCACAGGGAGCCAAAGGAGGAAACACGGCCCAAAACAGAAAAGTTTAAAATTTAGAATAAATAATTTACACAATCGCAGATTCCTCCTCCTTCCCCACCTCCAACTGATTAATAATGATAGGTACATCTCGTTCTGGTTTCTAACAATTAAAAGTATGTGCAACTTGCAGCACAGAAACAGCGTGTTCAGTTGATACATTCTATGCCAGTATTTACGAACCATATGTGCCTCCTCCTATCCTATTTCATTTGATCTGATCAGCATGTTCTCTTATTCCTTTCTCTGTCCTGTATTTATCTAGATACCTCTTAAATGCTTCTATGCTGTTCATCTTAAACACTCTAGGTCTTAGCAAGTTCCAAATTCCAGCTACTAATTGGATAAAATCAGTTTCTCTTGGCTTTCATTCCTGGATTTGTCAGTAAGTATCTTAAACTTGCAATCCATTCTTTTGGGTTCCTCCACTAGCAGGACTGTTTTCTCGGCTGCTATATCAAAGTCCATCAAAAATGTTAAAAGGATCTGTTAGGTCACCTCTTCACCTCTTTTATGAAGAGAGCGCCCCAGTCTTTTCAGTCTTTCTGGATAGATACAGAAACCAGAAAAAAAAAGAGTGCATGATACTGTCACCAAGTGTCAACTGTCAATAAAACAGCGCATGCATGACTACCTAATAAAAAGTATATAGAAGTTTGACACTAGCTAACACAGATTTCTTCAGGTTTTGCACCAGTAAAAATGACTTTCAGCGAAAGGGTAACATGTCATGTGCTGCATTTACACTGTCAATTCAGTTTATACACTAAAGCATCCAGAGAGAGTTATTATTTTACGTATGTAACTCATATGTTAGAACATTCTAATCATGATTGCAGATGAAAAATCTTACAATCAAGTTAAGCTAGTTATCTGTTGTATAAGACTCTGGTGCGAGAACTTTTTTCCACGTATGGAGTCAGCTATTACGAGGGGGTATAGCTTTAAATTAAGGGGTGGTAGGTATAGGACAGATGTTAGGGGTAAATTCTTTACTCAGTGAGTCGTGAGTTCATGGAATGCCCTGCCAGTAGCAGTGGTGGACTCTCCCTCTTTATGGGCATTTAAACGGGCATTGGATAGGCATATGGAGGATAGTGGGCTAGTGTAGGTTAGGTGGGCTTGGATCGGCGCAACATCGAGGGCCAAAGGGCCTGTACTGCGCTGTATTTTTCTATGTTCTATCTAATACTGGGCTCAGTAAGATCATCCCTAGATCTTACATCTGTCTGATCTTTCGTCTTTTTTTTTAAGATTCCCTACAGTATGGAAACAAGCCCTTCGGCTCAACGAGTTCACACCAATCCTCTGAAGAGTAACCCACCCAGACCCATTCCTCTACATTTACCCCTGACTAATGCACCTAACTCTATGGGCAATTTACAGTGGCCAATTCACCTGACCTGCACATCTTTGGACTGTGGGGGTCTTCTTGGGCAATCCATCAGGATTAACAATGACTTGCTATCAATCCAGTTCAATAGGTTGGGAGATGGTGCAGAGGTCGCTTGAAGATTAGTATTGCCAAAGGCAACTTCAAGGTAGAAGCCTAATTAATATAATGTATAAACACAGTCAATGGCCATACAGTGATGCAACTGGTAGAAAATTGCCTAAAACAAGTTAGTAAGTTCATAACAAAGTTCAGCATCTTCTTTTGCTGATCCCTTTCTGAAACAGATGAGGAAGAATGCCATTCTGACAGGATTTTCCCAATGATTGTAAACATGCCAACACATGTCATACACCACAATCCCCTGGAGCAGTTAATTGCTGGCTCAACAGCCACTTTCAAATGGAAAGATTTTAATCTTTTTTTTACCGGTGGAGAATACTAGCTGCACAGAATTAAAAGCTAAAAACAAATCCTGTTATTGAGAAGCTGTGTCCAGCCTAATAAGTATCAATCTGCGGTTTTTAATATCATTTGAACTTTACCTTTTGCCGCCTTGCAGAAATACCCTTCCTCTCCTGGAAATTGCTGCCTCCAAAATAATCAAATATATATTATTTGGCAGCTTTCTCTTTTAGTACCATTACTATATTTGTTATTGAGCAGGGCAGACCACCTCAAAACATTTCACGAAAGTAATCTGGACCCTACTTTTTCTAGTTGCTTTAAGCAGGTGCAACATGGATATTCCAGGAGGGATGCAGCTAGTCCAACCACTTAGTTTTAAACAAAACATAATTTATTTGCAAGAGTACCAAATGAAACACAAACAAAAAAAACAGAATTTTGAATAACTTAACCTCTCTGAAAACCCAACAGACTACCCCAACTTAATGACACTGTTCCAAATACTTGCAACAATTTCCATAACCACCCTTTGACACAAGAGGCAAAAATCATATGCAAGGTCTTACTGGAGAGATGTCAGAGAGAGGATCAGAGCTTCACAACTCCTGCTGAAACCAAACCAGAAAAAAATGGAGCTGGGAGAACTGGCCACTCCCTTTCATTGTACAAGCGTGTTTTTTTAAACTTGAAAGCCTTTTTCTTGACACAGTATCTGTTAGCTATCATCAAATTAGCCCTAAAACCCTTCAAAACCTAGACCTCTTGGCAATTCTGCATTTATGTTAACTCTCAGGTTAAACTACTACCAGTCATCTCTCTCTCTCATGGTCTGCTAAGGCTGTGGTAACTAAACTTTACTCAAGATCTTCAATCAAAATGCTGCCTGCTTGGTCAAGTTCAAAGTTTAGTGGGAAGATGCTGAGGTTGTTATTTGGGAAAGTTGGTAATAAACAAAGCAAAGGGCCTTCTTCACCCAAATCATTACACAATGATTTATTGCTTCGATATATGCACATACTGTAAGAGAAACAATGGATTGACAGTTTCAGCTTCACTCTAAAATTAAAACAAGTGATATTCTTACAGGAGGTGGATTCGACAACAAAATCAAAAATGCAAATTAGCTAGTCTACAGCAAAACTCACCTTATCTGCAGCTGTTTTTGTGAAATCAAGACATTACCATATTTATCCTATTCTGGGAGCGAGTGAGATGCGACCAGTATCAAAGGAAGATCGCTGTTGAAGTAGCCAAGAGTTAAACACCCTCAAATCAGAATAACTTCAGAAAAGTTAGGGAGGTGAAGGTCTATTGTGCAGGAGGAGTTAAAACAGATTAATATTTGTGAAACATAGTGCTGGACAAATTGATTGGACTAAACGTTGTTAAACTGCTGAAGTTACATCACCAGTTAAAAGGAGGTGGCTGCTGAAACAGCACACGTGCTGGTTGTCATCTTCCAATTTCTGTAAAAAAAGAGAAACAATCCCAACGGATTGAAAAGTGGCACGTGTAATCTCATTATTTCTAAAAAGGAGTGAGGGATGAAACAGCGAATTAATGATCAGTGAGTCTAATGTCACTAGTAGGGAAATGTTAGAGTTTATTATAAAGGACATGAAATCAGGTCACTTAGAAAAATACCAACAGTATCGTGCAAACTCAACATGGATTTATTAAAAGGATATCATGTTTGATAAATCTATGAAGTCTTTTGATGTAACCAGTAGAATAGATAAGGGAGAGCCAGTGGATGTGATGTATTTATATTTCCAACAAACTTTTGATAAAATTACACATAAGGCATTGGTGTGAAACATTCAAAGCAGATAGGATGGGACTAATAATACTGGCATGGGTTGTGAATTGGTTACCAGACAGCAAACAGAATGAATAGGTGTTTTTAGAGTGACAGTGGTGAAAATGCAATGATTTGAGTTAGGGGCCTTAGTTATTCACAACATAAGTCAACAATCTGGATGAGAGAATGAAATGTAATATTTCTAAGTTTGTAAACAAAACAAAACTAGGTGTAAATGTATGATGAGGGGAAAGTCAAGAGGCTTCTAGGTGATTTTGACAAGCTGAATGATGGCTATTTGGAAAGGCAAGGATTGATTAGGGATAGTCAACATGGCTTTGTGCATGGGAAATCATGTCTCACAAACTTGATGAGTTTTTTGAGTAAGTAACAAAGAGGATTGATGAGGGCAGAGCGGTAGATGTGATCTATATGGACTTCAGTAAGGCGTTCATGGGAGACTGATTAGCAAGGTTAGATCTCATGGAATACAGGGAGAACTAGCCATTTGGATACAGAACTGGCTTTTCACAGCAGAGAGCGACGCGAGCTGGGCGGAAGTGAAGTTGGAGCGCAGAGCTAATCGGGACGGTAAGTGATTGATATTTGAGTGGGTGTGTTCTAGACCCCAGGCCCTACATAGTAGGGCCTCCCTCCCATCCTCCTCCTCTAACCTAACTTTAAAGTCCACAGGTAAGCGACTCAGTGTTCTTGTTTTGGAGACGAAGTGTAGAGTAATGGCAGCGCAGGCAGTGGAATGTTCCTCCTGCAGGATGTTTGAGGTAGGGGTGACCACCGGAGTAATGGCAGTGCAGGCAGTGGAATGTTCCTCCTGCAGGATGTTCGAGGTAGGGGTGACCACCGATACTCCTGCCGACTTCATCTGCAGGAAATGCAGTCAGATTCTGCTCCTCACAGAACGAGTTAAGGAACTGGAACTGGAGTTGGATGAACTGAGGATTATTCGAGAGGCTGACAGGGAGATAGATAGAAGCTACAGGAACATAGTTATGCCAGAGAACAGAGGTAGCTGGGTAACAATTAGAGGTGGGAAGGGGAGGAAGCAGGCAATGCAGGGATCCCCTGTGGTC
>NC_057712.1:117954173-117964728 GCF_004010195.1 Chiloscyllium plagiosum
CCTAGGGAGTGTTGCTGAACAAAGAGACCTTGGAGTGCAGGTTCATAGCTCCTTGAAAGTGGAGTCGCAGGTAGATAGGATTGTGAAGAAGGTGTTTGGTATGCTTTCCTTTATTGGTCAGAGTATTGAGTACAGGAGTTGGGAGGTCATGTTGCAGCTGTGCAGTACATTGGTTAGGCCACTGTTGGAATATTGCGTGCAATTCAGGTCTCCTTCCTATCGGAAGGATGTTGTGAAACTTGAAAGGGTTCAGAAAAGATTTACACAGATGTTGCCAGGTTTGGAGGATTTGAACTAAAGGGAGAGGCTGAACAGGCTGGGGGTGACCTTATAGAGGTTTACAAAATTATGACGGGCATGTATAGGATAAATTGACGAGATCTTTTCCCTGGAGTTGGGGAGTCCAGAACTAGAGGATATAGGTTTAGGGTGAGAGGGGAAAGATGTAAAAGAGACCGAAGGGGCAACTTTTTCACACAGAGGGTGGTACGTGTATGAAATTAGCTGCCAGAGGAAGTGGTGGAGGCTGGTACAATTGCAACATTTAAGAGGCATTTGGATGGGAGTCTGAATAGGAAGGGCCGGGTGCTGGCAGGTGGGGCTAGATCTGGTCGGCATGGACGGGTTGGACCGAAGGGTCTGTTTCCATGCTCACGTCTTTATGACTCAATAAATGGATCTGCTAATGTCGCTGGACCTTCCACAAAAATACCATCACCCATAAAGATCCAAGTAATGCTGAGACAATCACTCATGACTTCTTCCATTGACTTAATCACAGACAGACAGTCATTGCCGACCAATTCCCTGTATCTCTCAACCAATATCTTCACCTCTGACTTCCAACCCTTCATCTCAAAATTAAAAGCCACTGCAACTGGCGAGTTTCTCAATTATTCCTTTACCTACACCTTTGATGTTCCTGTTCCCAGCCTACAGTCTCCCACTATCTTTACTTTTTTTTAAAAAAGTCACAGGCATGATTGATAAGGCAGTGATGAGCCACCTCCTTCAATACAACTAAATGGCTTGTTAGGCTATTTTGGAGACCAGTTAAGAGTCAACCACATTGATGTGGGTGTAGAGTCAGATCAGCTAGCATAGAGAAGAACAGTAGATTTCATCTGCTAAAACCCATTCGGGAACCAGTAGGTTTTTGCTATAATCCAGTGGTTCAATTTGGATCCAAGCTAGTCAGTGAGACAGAAAACAAGTCAACTTTCTTTGAGGATAGAGTTTATTAAGTACTCAGTCTTACAGTGCTTTCCACACACTGGACCCACTTGTTTCCTCTTTGCAACTATCTAGTCATGTAAATAATTAATTAACCTCAACCATCATCTTTATTACTAGCTATATAAACAGATTCTCCTCCTTTCTTTAAATTAATGTTTAAAGACATACAAACAATCCTTCAGCAAACAAATCAGTATTTTTAAATATATCCCATAATACAATAAATCCCCACACTCTACCTTCTTTCTTTAAAGAACAAAAAATATTAATCACAAAAGTGCCCAAACAAAAGATTATTTTATCCATGCTCTTGTATTTGTAATTTCCTGAAGCAAGCACCATTTTTCTGTAAAAACAAAAACAAGTCATGACCTGTATCAACCCACTTTAATTTTAAAAAGTCTTTTCAATCTAACATTTTTTTCATAAAATCAACCTTTCCTCAGTGACGGTCTCTGCTGAACAGACACGGTCACAAACAGAAATGGTTATCCACATAATATTCTATGACCAAACTTTCCTCAGATTGATTCTGATAAAGGATTTCCTTTTGAATATTGGATAAATACACCGCTGTGTCTATAGGTTCTACTGGTGCCAAGGTTACAGTAGCTAAAATATTTTTCAATACACTTTTTATTTTTTGTGTGTTTCCAGGCCAACGGACAACATTTATCATTCTATCTCACCAAGAATACCCGCTGTACTTGAATAGCCATCAAGAAGATTGGCATCCCCGTGCTGCGCAATGGACTCAATGTTATGTCACAGAAGGAGCCAGTGTTGTGATTCTATGTGAAGCATTGCTGAAAAGGACTAAGTCCACTCTTACAGGTTTAAAATTAGAAAATATGCACAGAAATGTAACTTCTTTAATGTTTTAATTGCTATCAAGACTTCCTCAAAAGCAGCACATTTCTTCATAATTCTGTCCCAGCTCATCACAACTAATATCAGGACTGGTTTCAGTGCAAAACCAATGTGCTTACCCAATGAAAAGTCTTAACCGATTTGTTCTTTGCCTGAATGGAAAATCGGTTCGCTATTAGGACTTGTCCAGTTTCACAGGATGTGATTAACCGTTTCCAAGTAGGACTGTTGATCCAAAGTTACTCCTGACTTTATTCTGCTTAATGCTTAACCTCATATCTTTAAATTCCAGAGATTTCCCTCACAGAAAATCAACGTGAGTCATAAAGACGCCTGCCAGTTTTTCTTTGACCCATTGTTTGGTCTGCTTTAAGCTAAATGCAACCTACTTCCAGCAAGACAGGCCAAACTGACAAAAACCAAATCAACATTGCATCATTCATCCGATAAACAAATCTGTTTACGTTTCATAGCCTCCATTCTGGATCACCTGTTCTTGAAGCGATTTCCAAAATATTTTTCTTTGGAACCTTTCACCATGCAAAGGAAAATGGAGCTTTTATATCAATTGACTTACATTTTCAGGAGCATTCTCCAAGAGCCAAGAGGATTTTCAAGATCACTTGTCCAAAAGTGGAGGAATCCACTTTAACATTCCAACATCTTTAACATCTCACCAAATTTCTCTTTGAAACCACAAATCACGAGCATGACTTTAGCCTTATATATCCCATTAGGGAGAACTTTATTCCGGGCATATCCATCTGTAGGAAAAGGCTAGCCATTCCCTATCTAATAATCCAGTGTGTACACCAAATTCTTTCCAGCTCCCCTAACTCTTTGTTTGGCATCTTTTGTCAACTTACCTCTAATTTGCTTGTAGCGACAAGAGGTTCTCACAATCTGAAGAGCTTCTAATTCTTGTGGAATTCCCAGCCATAGTCCTTGCTCCAGTCAAACAATGGCCTGTACTCACTCTCAGCTTTTTCTGGATGATCACTGCAAGATCTCACCCTTCAATGATCAGTAACCCCTTTGAGAGTTTGCAAGCCATTCCGAGGCATGCTTATTTCCAGGCCTCCTTTAGAACTCAGCCTGCATTTGCTGGCTTTCTATATTTTTACTTTATTTTGCCAATCCATTGATCTTACCTGGCCATCATCTTGCATGTTTAAACAGTGTTTGTAGCTGCCAGTGATTTTCCTTGGTTTCCTTATGATGGTGGCATGCCTCTATTTAAAAGTCCTGTCATATTACTTTTGCTTTTGGCTGCTGCCCCTTAGAGCAAATAACCTTGCCCATTCTCTGTCAACCCTTCGTCTGCCATAACCAGGTTATTGTGGATAATTGTTCAACATGTGTGTATGTGAAATGCATGGCATCTCATCACTTTCTGTGACTTGATCAGATTCTCCAAGTTTGTAATCAGTGCCAGTTAACCTCAAGGAATACACCCTAACAGTTTGTTTGCCAAGCTGTAAAATTATGGCCTTTCTTTTATTGTCTGTAACCTTACCCACACCTTTTCACTTATTCAGTCCTTTGTATTTTATATACCATGTCCCCTGGATTAAAATTTATTTTACGATGGCCTTATAGATACTGTAGGGTTAACCCTTTTTCTTTCCTGAAACATCAGCTTTATTATTTGTTTTACCATTCTGAAGAAGGGTCACTGGACCTGAAAAGTTAACTCTGATTTCTCTCCACAGATGCTGCCAGACCTGATGAGATTTTCTAGCTATTTCTGTTTTTGTTACTGATGTAATTGGTTGTCTTATTTAAAGGCAAGCACTAAATAGGAATCTGCAAGTAGAATCTTTGCAATCTTGCATGTTATCCATTCCAGATTCCATTACAGGCTACCTATCTTGCTGTCTAAGTTGATCAAAGTCTAACCAAGCCTTATGATCATTTAGTCCTTCTTACCTATAAATTTTGTCGAATTCCAAACATTCATCAGTGTCAAATTATTGAGCCCCTTGTTTTGAGGGTAGTTTACATTCGTATTTGATACCAGCAGAAAGTGACATGCCAAGGCCATACCGTACATTTTCCTTGGTAAAGAGGTAACAAATATCCACATTTTTACGTCACTTTCCCATTTAATATCAGGCTCAACTGCGCAAAACATCAGAGCAGATGTATAGCCCAACATTTTGCACTTGATCCCACCCATTCTCCTCCAAGGAAACTCCATTTCCAAACTTCTGGATGAAAAGGACTCTTAGTTTCCAATTGTCACATTTGGAAGCACAGGGTGGTTGCCTGATGTTAATTCAGATACAAGCCAATGAGACAGAAACAAAAGCACTATTACTTGTGGACAGAGTTTATTACAACTCCTATAAACAGACCACTTGCTCCCCCTTCATAGCAAACATTAAGGTTTAATTAATCTCAATCAATTGTTTAATTATTTTATATATTAACATGGTATTCTGATGGGGTCAAATTGTGTAGGGTAGAAGGTAGGTGAAAGGGGATGGGGGGCGGGGGTGGAAAAAAGAGGCTCCTATCTTACCTGACTCACTCCACAGCCATTTGACAGACTTGAATCTGTTGGCTTCAACTGCAGGCCATTGAATGGGTCTAGCAGTGCTACCAAGAGTGAGAGGCAATCTCTCTTCTGGAAATCTACAACTGGTACACAGGGCCCAAAAACAAAACAGAGGCTTCCGCCTTAGCCAGCTGCCAGGTAAATTTCCAGTAGTCATAGCAACAGCCTCAATAGTGACCATTAACTACAGTGTAATAACTACTTCTTCAAAAAGGG
This sequence comes from Chiloscyllium plagiosum, assembly GCF_004010195.1. Lineage (NCBI taxonomy): Eukaryota > Metazoa > Chordata > Chondrichthyes > Orectolobiformes > Hemiscylliidae > Chiloscyllium > Chiloscyllium plagiosum. Next base: position 117,959,056 of record NC_057712.1, read on the forward strand.
TTGTGAATCTGTGAAATTTGCTATCCCAAAGTGCGGTGGATATTGGGACATTGAGTAAATTTAAAGGAGGAGTTAGACAGTTTGTTAATTGGTAATGGATTGAACGGTTATTGGGAGAAGACAGGAAAATGGGAGTGAGGAGCATATCAGCCATGAATGAATGGTGGATCAGACTCTAATAGGCCAAATGGCCTAATTTTTAGATTAGATTACTTAGTGTGTGGAAACAGGCCCTTCGGCCCAACAAGTCCACACCGACCCTCTGAAGAGCAACCCACCCACAACCACTCCCCTACATTTACCCCTTCACCTAATGCTATGGGCAATTTAGCATGGCCCATTCACCTAACCTGCACATTTTTGGACTGTGGGAGGAAGCCGGAGCACCCGGAGGAAACCCACGCAGACACAGGGAGAACGTGCAAACTCCACACAGACAGTTTCCTGAGGCGGAAATTGAACCCGGGTCTCTGCCGCTGTGAGGCAGCAGTGCTAACCACTGTGCCGCCCTAAAGGAAGTCGTGCTGGATATCTTAAAACGCATAAAAATGGATAAGTCTCCAGGTCCTCAGATGTATCCCAGAACTCTATGGGAAGCTAGGGAGTGATTGCTGGACCCCTTTCTGAGATATCTGTATAAATCGATAGACACAGGGTGAGGTACGGAAAACTGGTGGTTGGCTAACGTGGTGCCATAATTTAAGAAAGGTGGTAAGGAAAAGCCAGCAAACTATAGACCAGTGAGCCAGACATCAGTGGTGGCAAGTTGTCAGAGGGGATTCTGAGGGAGAGAATTTACTTGCATTTGAAAAGGCAAGGACTGATTAAGGATAGTCAATATAGCTTTATGCATGAGAAATCGTGTCTCACTAACTTGATTGAGTTTTTTGAAGAAGTGACAAAGAAGATTGATGAGGGCAGAGCAATGGACTTTGTCTATTTGGACTTCAGCAAGGTGTTTGATAAGGTAGGCTGGTTAGTAAGGTTGGATCACATGGAATCCAGAGAGAGCTAGCCATTGGGATACAAAACTGGCTTGAAGATAGGAGACAGAAGGTAGTGGTGGAGGGTTGTTTTTCAGACTGCAGCGTGCCACAAGGATCGGTGGTGGGTCCACTGCTTTTTGTCATTTATATAAATGGTTTGGATGTAAATAAAAAGGTATGGTTAATAAGTTTGCAGATGACACCAAAATTGGAGACATAGTGATAGGCCAATGGGTTGAGGAGTGGTAGTTAAAGTTTAATTTACAGTGGAGTTTAATTTAGTGTGAAGTTTGCACATTTCCCCTTATCTGCGTGGGTTTCCACTGGGTGCTCCAGTTTCCTCCCACAGCCCTAAGATATGCAGGTTATGTGAACTGACCGCGCTAAATTGCCCCATAGTGTTCAGGGATGTGTAGGTTAGGTGCATTAGTCATGGGAAATGTACGGTTGTACAGTAGGGGAATGGGTCTGGATGGGATACTCTCTGGAGGGTCGATGTGGACTTGTTGGGCCAAATTGCCCGTTTCCGCACTGTAGGCATTCTATAGTTCTATAAATGTGCGGGGTTACATTTTGGAAAGGCAAATCAGGGCAGATCATATATACTTAATGGTCGGGTCCTGGGGAGTGTTGCTGAACAAGGACACCTTGGGGTGCAGGTTCATAGTTCCTTGAAAGTGGAGTTGCAGCATAGTGAAGGCGGTGTTTGGTTTGTTTGCCTTTATTCTTTAATGCACTGAGTAGTGGAGTTGGGATATCATGTAGTGGCTGTACAGGACATTGTCCAAAAGTGGCCTAACCACTGTGTTCAATTCTGGTCTCCCAGCTATAGCAAAGATGTGAAACTTGAAAGGGTTCAGATAAGATTTACAAGGATGTTGCCAAGGTTGGAGGATTTGAGCTATAGGGAGAGGCTGAACAGGCTGGGGCTGTTTTCCCTGGAGCGTCAAAGGCTGAGGGGTTTATAAAATCATAAGGGGCATGGACAGGGTGAATAAAGTCTTTCTCCCCTAAGGTAGGAGAATCCATAACTGAAAAGCATAAGTTCAAGGAGAGAGGACAAAGATTTAAAAAGGACCTAACAGGCACTTTTTTCACAGAGGATGGAGCATGTATGGAATGAGCAGCCAGAGGAAGTGGAGGAGGCTGGCACAATTACAACATTTAGAAGACATCTGGATGAGTACATGAGTAGGAAGCGTTAAGAGGGATATGGGCCAAATGCTCGCAAATGTGACTAAATTTATATTGGATATCAGATCAGTATGAATGAGTTAGACCGAAGGGTCTGTTTTCATTATGTACAGTTCTATGACGTTATACAAGCCTCAAGTGTTCCACAGATGAGCAAGCAACCTGCACCTCCCCTATTGCTGGTAAACACTAAGCTTCCATAGTCCTCTGGGGCACAAGGTTCAAACACTTTTCCAACAATACTCCAGTTCTGTACCAGCAAATTTAAGGTAACCAAGACACAGTGAAACAAGCTTGGAATTAAAGGAAGACTACATCATTTCTGCTGTGTTACGTGCTTATTTTTCGAAAAAAAAAATTTCCATTCTCTATTTTGCTGATCAAAAATAATGGAGGTTTTTTTTTGCAATGTTAAGTTGTTCTGTGTTGAATTATTTCATCCCTGTACTCCATGTTGCTTTACCTACACACTTTTATGATCTGGAGCATAAAACCTCTGATATACATATATATTAACTTATAATGAGAATTTACAGCTGTGTTTGAATTTTAAGGAATGAATAATGTATATGAGCAAAACATTTACTGGAGAATAAATAATGAGCATGGGATAGGTCTTGTTATTCAGCAATAGTGTCTCAATCTCTGGGCCAGAAAATTCATGTTCAAAGTCACACCTGCCATAAAGGTGTATCACAACATGTCCAAATAGGTCAATTTTCAAAAACAAATTAGCAAGTACTTCATCGCCTGATCACTACTTGGTGTGAAGACTACATATATATTTACCAGGTCAAATCCCAAGAAATTTTAGGTTGAAGCTTTCTCAATATTTCTCATTGTTGCCCTTCTAGTTTCCCCCTTATTCTAGGTGTTAAGTAGGCCGCGGTAGGGACTTTCTAGAATTTAATCAACCCACAAACTTGAATACCACATAATTATGTTCGGGAAGCCCCCCTATCTCCAAGTGGTCTGACACTAATGCTACTGCAGTACATTGGCTGAAAAGACAAAAGATGATGTGCAGCAGATTGATGCAACAGGATAGAAGGGAGGAAACCACCAGTTGGTCCTCGCACAGAAATTGCACAGCAATACAATGGAGCTTCCAAGAATGGTAGAATAATTCCCATACATTTTGTCCAACTATCACTCATCTTATCAAATCTAAAACTTTGCTCTTTTAGTTCAGAAAATTAAGAAAACTGCATTACTAAGTAAAATTATTTCAACCACTTAATTACAACATTTAAAAGGCATCTGGCTGAGTACATGAGTAGGAAGCATTTGGAGGGATATGGGCCAAATACTCACAAATGTGACTAAATTTATATTGAATATCAGATCAGTATGAATGAGTTAGACTGAAGGGTCTGTTTTCATTATGTACAGCTATCCATCTCTAAATATCTTGCTTCAAAAAATGTAGCCATTATACAAACCATTGTATAAATTATATAACCTATTAAAAAAGGCACTACTCCCATTTCACAGAGTCAGAGTCACACAACATGGAAACAGACCCTTTGGTCCAAACAAGCCACGCCAACCATGTTCCAACAAATGAGACCACCTGCCTGCATTGGGCCATGCCCCTCCAAATCTTTCCTACTCATGGAATTACCCAAACGTCTTTTAAACATTATAACTGTACCTGCATCCACCACTTTCTCTAGCAGTTCACAGATCTGCTTGGTTTAACACTGGACAGTTAAACTCGAGTTCAAACTTTTCAGAAGTAAGACCTGGAGAAATTGGATTGAAAACAAAAGGAATAAACAGGTCACTCTTGGATTGGAAGGGTGTGAATAGTGGCCTAACACAAGAATTAGTGCTTCAGCTGAATGTTTCATATACATTCTATCTCAATGATTTGGATAGGGTATTCAAAAATAACATTTCCAAATTTGTTGTTGATACAAAACATGATGAATACAGGGTCTGAGAGAAGGAAGCAAAGAGATTTCAAGGGGATTTGGCTAGGCTAAATGAGTGGAAAAACATGTGGCAAGTGAAACATAATGGGAAAACATGTGAGGTCATCCACCTGGGTAGAAAAGTAGAAATGCTGATGAGAGGATGAGAAGCGTTGACGTGCAAAGCAACCTAGGTTTTTATTGCAGGAGGATTCTAGTACAGCAGTAAAAACATCCAACGACAATTTTACAGAGCTTTAGTGAGGCTGAACATGGCATACTGTATACTGTTTTGGTCTCAAACATTACTAAAAATAGTTGTGAAGGTGCAGCTTTTTGACTTGCATTCAATCATAACTGAGGCTCGAGAACCAGCAATATAAATTGGCATTCTCTTTCAAAGTGGGTTTCTTGCATCCAGAGCAAGATGAGAATGTTTCAGCTCAGAGTCACATTTAAGCAACGTTCAAACTCTGAACTATCAACCTCTAAATACTGACATCTTACTCTCCTTAGCCAAGAACAGATATATTTGCTCAGAGGGAATGCACCAGAGGTTCACCATTGGATTCCTGAGGTGACAGGCTTTTACAATGAGAAGAGTCGAGGCGACTGGGCCCATATTATTTAGAGTTTAGAAGATGAGAAGTGATCCAGTTCAAAACACAAAGGGATCATGTTGCAAGTACATTTCCCTATCCTGGAGGCGGGTTGGAGAACCAGAAAACTCTCTCAAAGTAAGAGCTAAGCCATTTTAAGATTAAGATGAGAAGGAATTCTTTACTCAGAGCAGCGAATTTTTGATATTGTTGCCCTAGAAGGACGAGGAGGCTCACCGACTATATTCAAAGCATAAATTGATACATTTCTAGATAATAAATACATCAAGATAGCTTTGGCAAATAGAATTAAGGAGAATCCAAAGGATATTTACAAATATATTAAGGGCAAAAGGGTAACTAGGGAGAGAATAGGGCCTCTCTCAAAGATCAGCAAGGCAGCCTTTGTGTGGAGCCACAGAAAACGGGGGAGATACTAAATGAATATTTTGCATCAGTATTTACTGTGGAAAAGGATATGGAAGATATAGACTGTAAGGAAATAGATGGTGATATCTTGCAAAATATCCAGATTACAGAGGAGGAAGTGCTGGATGTCTTGAAACGGTTAAAAGTGGATAAATCCCCAGGACCTGATCAGGTGTACCCGAGAACACTATGGGAAGCTAGAGAAGTGATTGATAGGTCTCTTGCTGAGATATTTGTATCATTGATAGTCACAGGTGAGGTGCCAGAAGACTGGAGGTTGGCAAACGTGGCGCCACTGTTTAAGAAGGACGGTAAAGACAAGCCAGGGAACTATAGACTGCTGAGCCTGACCTCGGTAGTAGGCAAGTTGTTGGAGGGAATCCTGAGGGACAGGATGTACATGTATTTGGAAAGGCAAGGACTGATTAGGGATAGTTAACATGGCTTTGTGCATGGGAAAATCATGTCTCACAAATTGATTGGGTTTTTTGAAGAAGTAACAAAGAGGAATGATGACGACAGAGCAGTAGATGTGATCTATATGGACTT
>NC_057712.1:117965318-118030595 GCF_004010195.1 Chiloscyllium plagiosum
GAGTGAGAGGGGAAAGATATAAAAGAGACCTATGGGGCAACTTTTTCACACAGAGTGTGGTACGTGTATGGAATGAGCTGCCAGAGGATGTGGTGGAGGCTGGTACAATTGCAACATTTAAGAGGCATTTGAATGGGTATATGAATAGGAAGGGTTTGGAGGGATATGGGCCGGGTGCTGGCAGGTGGGACTAGATTGGGTTGGGATGTCTGGTCGGCATGGACGGGTTGGACCGAAGGGTCTGTTTCCATGCTGTACATCTCTATGACTCTAAGAGATCTGCAGATACCATGTGGAAAGGATGTGGAGGTAGAAAATCAGCCATGATCTGGTTGAATGGCACAGGAGGCTCAAAAGGCCAAATGATCGACTCCTGCTTCTATTTCCTAGATAGGGACATTAGTTATCTGAAGCTGAGGAAGACAGGCTGTTCATTTTGGAATGCAAATTGGAATGGAAAACTTCACTGAAGTCAGTGCACGAGGGCTCTGTTTCTGCATTGTACTTTGTTTGGATTCACTGACCAATATGTATCCTATAATTCGAATATCATAATTTATGAGAATTTTACACATCTCTCTGCTGCATTAAATGTATTTTTGTTCGATTAAAAATAATCCAAAAGCTCCAATCGAAAATAAAGAGGAAGTGATGTTATCCTGAACCAAATTCAAATTCAATTTTGGTTAAAATTGTGATTTCTTTGGGGACCTTTTCTTCCTCCAAGGCATTGAGCCTGGTGACCAGAGCTCTTATAATAGGAATAGGCACCGGCTTTTGAGATTTTCTGTCTATTCATTTTAATGGGTAGAAGATTAGGTGTACATGCTCAATGTTTGCAACAAGCCAATGTTTGCAACCTGTGAAGGGCAATTGAGTCCTTTTCTAGATCAAATAGAAAGCAGGTTTGCAATGAGGAAACAGTCTTGGGAAGAACAAACAAAATACTTTAAATGCTTACAATCGTAATGGAAGTGGAAATTGTTTTGGTCGTTGTTGACAAAATCAAATGCCGAAAGAAATTGATCATCTGCATCTGGAGCAACTCCTCCCACCCAGAACTTGGATTTGTAGCCTGTGTGACTATGGTGATGGAAATTACACCCTATATCATTGCTAACACTGTATTGTACATAGAACAAGCTCTACATAGGTAGTACACACGACTATATTTCCAATTCTGTTCAAGCTCCGCACGATTATATTATCCAACCGTATGTCCACATCTCATACTCCATATACTTGTGCAGGAAACCTATACTCCTCACTTCTAGCTTCTATCAGTCCCTCCACCTATCTTTCCCACCAGGTTTCCTTCCCCAAGGTCATTGGTGAACCAGATGGGGTTTTCCAACAATTAATAATGGTCATCATTTGGTTCTTAATTCCAGACTTCTCATGAATTCAAATTCCACCATCTGCCATGATTTGAACCCGGGTCCCCAGAATTTGACCTGGGTGTCCAGATTAATAATCTAGTCATAATACCAGTGGACCATCATCTCCCCATCCATGTTGATGTTAATGTTTCTCATGTTGACCTTCAAGGCAACTTTGAAACACATCTTCTGTCCTCTTTTGGTGTGACTGCCCAGTCTAGCAGATGGCAAGCTTTTAAAGCCTGGTATCTGACAACTGAATTATGAGACAAACCATGTGAATTAAAACCTACTTCCTTTTGCAAGTAAGGTCAGTGCTGGGGCCATAAATGGAAGGTATTTACTAAAAGATCTCCGAGCAAAGTCAGGATGCAATGGACAACTCACTACCAGTTAACCCAAATACTATAGAAGCATTTAATGGGTTATTAGATAAGCACATGAGGGAAGTAATATAAAAGGGGATGCATAAACACTGGAATGACCCATTTCTGTCTGTAAAAGCTTATTGTTTTTGACAACTGAATCAAGATTGTCCTCAAGTCAATTTTGCATTAATTTTTTCTTAGTTTCTACCCAGAACTCAGCGATGGCAGGAGACACCGTGAAGGCCAGCAGAAAAGCATTTCCTCAAACCAGTCCTGAAAGCATCAAACTTCCCTCTCAGTCTTAAGGGGGACCTTGGCTTGTGACTGACCAAATTGGACAAGTCTCATCCAGGGAGGCACAAAACACATCAAGAAACTGTGTCATGGACATAAAAAGATGCAACTGAGGCACTAAAGGAAGTGTCTGAACAACCCATCCATCCAATCCTTGAAGCAGCACCTGCCCAGTACATGACTGGGTCTGTAGATCAAAACCCATTAAACTGGAGCGGAAGTTAAGTCATCCTGAATCCTAAGAGGCTGCCAAAGAGAGGATTTTCATTGTATCCCTGAGTTGCTCATTCTGTACTTATCCTAGTTTGTTGAATTACCACTGTTTATTTGCATACCCATAAGCCTTGAAGTTTGATACTGCTTCTTACCTTTAACACAGATCAGAAATGGCCAATTTCTACTGTTTGTGGAGTACAACAATTTTGTCACTACTGACATGAAAGTGTCAGCCCCCAGTCAATAAACTCTGCTCATACGGTGTGTGGTCAAAAAATTAGTTTCGTTTTAAATTGACATTTCCACTCCCACCAAAAAGATGGCATAACGTAGATAAATGATTTGTGGGCAGCATTTACAGCAAGATAAAACACCTCCTACCAATGCACAATAGAATAGCTCATTATCCTTTAGAGATTGTAGGTTAAGACGTAAATCAATGATTTAATCATTGTTAGTCATCATATAACCTTTACAACTTGTTTTTTTACAAGTTTTTTCAATCTCAGTTTACACAGCAGTGAACCATACATAGTGTACAGTAATTTAGAGGCTACCATTCAGTAGCTAGCAAACAATCTTTATTTGGTCATTCATTTATGTGATGTGGACATTGCTGGCAATGCCAGGACTCATTGCCCATTCCCAAATACTCTTGAGCAGATGGTGATGAGCTGCTGCTGTCCACACAATGCAGGCACACCGACAGTGCTATCAGGGATAGAGTTCCAGGATTTTAATCCAGTGGCAGTGAAGTTTTGACTGGAGGGGGAATGATTAGATTCGATTCTCTACAGTGTGGAAACAGGCCCTTCTGCCCAACAAGTCCACACCGCCCCTCCGAAGAGAAACCTACTCAAACCCAGTCCCCTACCCTATATTTACCCCTGACTAACACACCTAACACTGTGGGCAACTTAGCATGGCCAATTCACCTGACCTGCACGTCTTTGGATTGTGGGAGGAAACCAGAGCACCCAGAGGAATGCCCTGATTGGTGTCAAGCTTCAAATATTGTTAGAACTGCATCCATCCCGGCAAGTGGGGAGTATTCTATTACACTCCTGACCTTTGCCTTATATAAGGGACAGGTTTTAGAAAAAACACTTAATTTTTTTAACAATTAATAGAAGGAAAAGTTAGAACAGATAAGATTATAATATCCTCATCATGCTTCGGTTTACTCTTTCTCCACGATGATATGGATGCTATTTCCATGTGCATTATTATTGAATGATGGGTCAGGATGAGCAGAGTCTTTTGTGGCTTTTCATGAGCTAAGATATTAATCGTTCTGTCTCTGACATCGTAGTCAGTAACTTCTTAGTTTGCATTTGTCTCTTGCCTGTTATTAGTAAGTAGGGCCCACACATTCAAACATCAAATTTCATATTTCTCACAAGCACTCAAAATTAGTGTAGATGATTCGTACGGAAACTTGACAGAATAGTTTTTTTTTCCCTCTAGTGTCAATCTATTTATGCAAAAGAAACTATTTGGCACAAAATTAAATTTTCTGGTTGCACCAAGCAAGACTAAAAAATCAGTCGAACCTGTTGTTTAGCTGTATGCAGTTGTGAAGGGAGAAATGGTTTATCTGTCATGAATAACCAAAATGGTTGAGAGTACTCCATCCAGTACTGGCTACATGTTCACAACCTTGACTAATATGGAACCCGGTCTCTTGCATGAGGTAAATTGTCAAGTGATTAAATTATTGCAGGAGGTTGTAAGTTGGAAAGTATGCTTCTTCAAAATAAAATGGCACTAATCTGAGTTTTAGAGATGGGTCTTGTTAGTGCTTCAGTCCCTTGCAAAATATTGAGAGTAAATAGAGAGTTCCAATTTTGAAAAATAGATTATTACTACATTGCAAAACCTGCTTAGTGAGTTCTATTGTGTTGACTTCAAAAAGAATAGAGATATGACAAAGCCTAGTTGGGTTGGATTCTGGTTTTGATAATATAGCAGAGAGACAACCGGATTTTAAGCGCACACCTGATCTTGGATAAGTGAGTGAATGAGTTCTGAAAAGAGATTTGTATTTAATACTAGGAAGACAGAATATAATATTGAACAAATATAGTAATGGTGAGGTGGACCAGGTCACTCACTGGCTAGTTGACTAACATGCGCTTCAAGTTAACGCTAACAATGCAGAGTTTAATCCTGAACTGTGAACTTCACTCTCACCAATTCCATTTTGAACAGCTCCCCCACCCTGTCCACTGTGCTGCTGTAGATTCTTCCAGAGGTTGCTGTTCCTGGTCTACTTTGATCAGATCCTGCTTTATTTGAATAAAATCTGCCTCAATAACAAATATAAATGAATCCAAAATCCTTTTTTTTTTCAGACCACCTTTCTCCTTTTCCATAACAGACTTAATACATACAATGTTGTGGTCGCTCTCATTAAAATGCTCTTCCATTGCCATCTCTAACATCTAACTAGTTCTGTTTCCCAGAGTTAGGTCGAGCACTGTCCCTTGTTGGGCCTTCACATGTCAATTTAAAAAGCTTTCATACAATCATGGTCATAGAGTCATACAGCACAGAAACAGACCTTTCAGTCCAACCAGTCAATGCCAAACATAAGCCCAAACTAAACTTGCCCCACCTGCCTGCTCCTGGCCCAGATCCCTCCCAACCATTCCTATTCATGTATCCATTGGAATGTCTTTTAAATGTTGTAATTGTACCCACATCCACCACTACCTCAGGAAGCTCATTCCACACACTAACTACCCTGTGTAAAAAAAAATTGGCCTCAATATGTCTTTTTTAAATCTTTCTCCTCTCACCTTAAAAATGTGCCCCCTAATCATGAAATTCCCCATCTTAGGGAAGAGACAACTACCATAAACTCTATTTACATCTCTCATTATTTTATAAACTCCTGAATACATTTCAATAAATCTGCCCCCTCCAAACCCTGAAGTGCCCAAATACTGATGGGGAAGTTGAAATCCCTTCACATAATTACCTTATTACTGTTTTTACAAACTTCAGTGAATTAACTACATATCTGATCCTCTATTGCCCACTGACTGTTTGGGGATCTATAACACATTCCCAGCAATATGATCACCTCCTTTCTATTCCTAGGTTTACCCACAGAACCTCATTAGAGACCCTTCCAAGGTATCATCTCTCCTTACTGCAGAAACTGACTCCTTCAGTAATAATGTAACACCACCTCCTCTTTTACATCCACCCCTACACTACCTGAAGATCCTTTCACCCAGAACGTTGAGATGCCAGTCCTGCCCTTTCTCAACCATATATCCGTCATGGCGACAACACCACTATTCCACATCAGTCTACACCCTTAACTTATTTATCGTACCTATCACAGTCCTAGCGTTAGAGGATATCCAACCTTGCTTTACTCCCTTCAGTGTGTTGCTGGAAAAGCGCAGCAGCAACACATTTTCAGCTCTGATCTCTAGCATCTGCAGTCCTCACTTACTCCCTTCAATCTCAACATGGCTGAACTCCCTCTGCCTTGGTTCCTTTACTAAAGTATGACATGTCCCTACTGAACATAGAACATAGAACATAGAACATAGAACAAGCCCTTCGGCCCACGATGTTGTGCCGAACATTTGTCCTAGCTTAAACACCCATCCATGTACCTATCCAATTGCCGCTTAAAGGTCACCAAAGATTCTGACTCTACCACTCCCACAGGCAGCACATTCCATGCCCCCACCACTCTCTGGGTAAAGAACGTAACATCACTTCATGACTCTTGAATTCAATCCCTCTGCTAATGAACGATGATACTCCATAGGCCTTCTTACAAACTCTATCCACCTGAGTGGCAACCTTCAAAGATCTATGTACATAGACCCCAAGATCCCTCTGTTCCTCCACCTGACTAAGAACCCTACCATTAACCCTGTATTCCGCATTCTTATTTGTTCTTCCAAAATGGACAACCTCACTCTTGGCAGGGTTGAACTCCATCTGCCACTCCTCAGCCCAGCTCTGCATCATATCTAAGTCCATTTGCAGCCGATATCTGCCCTCCTCGCTATCCACAACTCCACCAATCTTCGTATCATCTGCAAATTTACTGACCCACCCTTCGACTCCCTCATCTAAGTCATTAATAAAAATTACAAACAGCAGAGGACCCAGAACTGATCCCTGCGGAACTCCACTTGTAACTGGGCTCCAGGCTGAATATTTACCATCTACCACCACTCTCTGACTTCGACTGGTTAGCCAGTTTTCTATCCAATTGGCCAAATTTCCCTCTATCCCATGCCTCCTGACTTTCCGCATAAGCCTATCATGGGGAACCTTATCAAATGCCTTACTGAAATCCATGTACACTACATCCACTGCTCTTCCCTCATCCACATGCTTGGTCACCTCCTCAAAGAATTCAATCAGACTTGTAAGGCAAGACCTACCCTTCACAAATCCGTGCTGGCTGTCCCTAATCAAGCAGTGTCTTTCCAGATACTCATAAAACCTATCCCTCAGTACCCTTTGCATTACTTTACATACCACCGAAGTAAGACTAACAGGCCTGTAATTCCCGGGGTTATCCCTATTCCCTTTTTTGAACAGGGGCACAATATTCGCCACTCTCCAGTCCCCTGGTACCATGCCCGTTGACAGTGAAGATGAAAAGATCATTGCCAACGGTACTGCAATTTCCTCTCTTGCTTCCCACATAATCCTAGAATATATCCCATCAGCCCCGGGGGACTTGTCTATCCTCAAGTTGTTCAAAATGTCCAACACATCTTCCTTCCTAACATGTATCTCCTCTCCGTTTCACACTCTCCTCTTCAACAATACGGTTCCTCTCATTCGTAAATACTGAAGAAAAGTACTCATTCAAGACCTCTCCTATCTGTTCCGACTCAATACACAGTCTCCCACTACTGTCCTTGATTGGATCTACCCTCGTTCTTGTCATTCTCATGTTTCTCACATACGCATAAAATGCCTTTGGGTTATCCTTGATCCTATCCGCCAGAGATTTTTCATGCCCTCTCTTGGCTCTCCTAATCCCTTTCTTTAGGTCCCTTCTGGCTATCCTGTATCCCTCCACTGCTCTGTCTGAACCCTGTTTCCTCAACCTTATGTAAGCCTCCTTCTTCCTCTTTACAAGACATTCAACCTCCCTCGTCAACCAAGGTTCCCTCACACGACCATTTCTTTCCTGCCTGACCGGTACATGAACTAACACCCTGCATCCCCTTCCCCTGTTGAGCTAGTTTGAATTCCTCCCAACAGCACAAGCAAAACCACCACAAGGATGTTGGTCCCATTCTGGTTAAGGTGCAGACTTGTATAGGTTCCATCTTCCCCAGAAACAGTACCAGTGATCCAGGAATCTAAAACCGTCCCTCCTGCATCAACTCTTTAAAAAGTGTACCTGCCATTCTGTGCCTTAGACAAACCAGTGGAAGCAACTGGAGAAAAATTATTCAGAAGCAGCATTCTGATCAGCACACAAAAATTTAAGGATCATCTCAACAATCCTGTGGACAAGAACCAGTGAACTGCTTTCCCAGATTTTCCCCTCTTCCAGTAACACATCTTTTTTCCATGTGTGAAAGAAAGAGAGAGAGTGAATGTGCATTTGCGAGAGAGTCAGAGAAATAGCGAGCAAATAAGTAAGTGCCCAAGTAAAAGAGGAGGTTAGAAGTTTAATTTGTAGAGTTATAGGCAAACAGTTCATAATTGTTTACATATTGCTGCAGTCTATTTGTTTGTAAAAAATAGCCATTCTTGCTAAGTAGTAGAAAGTGAGGACTGCAGATGTAGGAGATCAGATTTGAGAGTGTGGTGCTGGAAAAGCACAGCAGGTCAGGCAGCATCTGAGGAGCAGGAAAATCAACGTTTTGGACATAAGGCCTTCCTGATGAAACATCGATTCTCCTGCTCCTCGGATGCTGCCTGACCTGCTGTGCTTTCCCAGAACCACACGTTATCCTTGTTAAGTAGTTGATTCCTGCTTTCTGGATCAGTGGTGCTGGAAAAGCACAGCAGTTCAGGCAGCATCCGAGGAGCAGTAAAATCTATTTACTGTTTCGGGCAAAAGCCCTTCATCAGGAATAAAAAGCTGATGAAGGGCTCATGCCCAAAACGTCGATTTCGCTGCTCCTTGGATGCTGCCTGAACTGCTGTGCTCTTCCAGCACCACTAATCCAGAATCTGGTTTCCAGCATCTGCATTCATTGTTTTTACCTCGTTGATTCCTGCTTTCTGCCAACCTTGGGCTAAAAGGCAGGTAAATTGGAGAATATTGCTTACTCCTAAAAAGTCTTTCACTTTAGGGACAATTCCAGGAAAAGTGGGGCCTAAGTTAACATCTGCTGCCCATATTACCAACTGTAAATTCCAGCTCACAGGAATTGGGGTCTTCATAGAAATTGGTCCAATGGGAAGCATATCCATACCTGAGCTGCCCTTATTACAAATTCTTATCAAGATCATTGTATCCTTGAGTCCTTCGGTGTATTTAAGGCTGAGGTAGATTCATTCTTGATGAGTAGGGGAATCAAAGTTATGGGGAAAGGGCAAGAAAATGCACATAAGGAGTATCAGATTAGCCATGAACCTATTGAATGGTGGGACAAATGCTTTACTCCTGTTACTATATCTCATGGTCTTTAACTGGAATGGAAGCCTGCATCACCAAACTTTGTGCTTCCCTATCTCCAGGCCCAACATCAACACATTTAAAAATCTTGGACCAGAATTGGATACCATTTGCAAGTCTGACCACCACTGCAGTAGACCCATAACACTATTAGGAAAGGGGTTCCAGTTTTAACCCAGTGAGACTGAAAGGACAGTGATGTATTTCTCAATCTAGATCATCTACGCAACTTAAAACCATTGTAACTATAGCTCCGATGGATTCACTAAATGGTTGCAGATGAATTATCATGGATCTGTGAAGATGGTGAAAGACAAAGGAATTTGGCATATTTTGACAGGAATTTACCTGGCAGGAGTTGCTACAAGTAGGAGCAGGAGTGACTCCAACATGGAGATCCCCGGAAGCACACAATGTTCTTCCCACTTCCCTCCACCCCATTCCACCCATCAGAAATTACTGCTCAATATTCTGTGCCATTTACTCGTTTCCTGACCACACTTAACTTGTCTCAATTCATCCATACAGAAGTTCAGCAAGCTAATTTTGGAAGTTGCTACACATCTTATTATAACGCTTCCCACAATCCATTGAGGGTGTTACTGTCTTGAGAGTTTGGAGATGATTGTTCTCAAAACCTTTCCCCTTCTGGAATTCATTCAGGAAATTCTTCATCCACAATGAGAGGTCAGTGAAGGAAATGGACATGTAGGGCAAGTAGTAGTGCTGAAAACTTGGAATCTCTAAAAACAATCGATGTGGAATTACAAGACACAACAAGGTATCTCTGTATGGGTGGTGTACGATTGGTCAAATGGACGATCTTTATCCCGTTACACACTCTCACTCCTGTCTTTAGACAATTCATGCTGATCCTGATCCTGTCCTAGCTTTGTCCTGTAGCTGCAATTATTTCAAGGTTATAATTTATTTACATTCTGCTCCTTTATGTAGACAGGCCAAAAGATAAAAATTATTTCTCAGTTCTTTTTTGAGTACACCTTACACCAACTTTAAAATCAAGATCAGCAAACCAAACTCATCGCAGCCTCAAATCACTTAACCAGACGTATAAATTGAGATCATATTAAACTAATACTTACAACATGCAAATCTATTAAATCTAAATACAGAACCAAATTGATTTTAAAAAGGCAAAGTTGGCACAAGGGAAACTGCCTGAAAGAAGCCATATCATTTTTTTTAAATTATTACAGTAGCACCAGGCACCATCTCCCAGCATGGACAATACTGCCATCTCTAAGTAGGGAAAGAGGTCATTTTTCTCGGCAATTTAAGGATAGTGATAATACCACTTCACTTTGAAGTTAAAGCTTCATATTGCACAAGCTTTCTTTGAAATCTAACAAGTGGCACCCTCTCTCAGTGTGTAATCTGCAGTCACCAGCAAGGGACCGCAAGCCGAGAGGCACAAAGTAAAAAAATCAAAACAAAAATCTTCTCTGGCACGGAACCAGATGGAGAGTTCGTTACATTCCAACAAATGGAAGAGAAAACGAACACAGTGTTGTGAGCTCACAGTCTTAACCAAAGTTTGTTTCTGAAAAGAGCCAGCTTAATCTCACTCTCAGATTCCTTCCATTTGTAATGCTGATCAATCTGTTTACATGTACAGCAAGCAATCAGTCTTGTGGTCACAGCTCAGATTACCCAGCACAGCACATATTCCTGGCTACACCCACATGATGGATTGACAGCCTTGAATGTAAATAAAGCAGCAAACGTGACATTACTGCATGCCTCTGTAATTAAAACCAAATTACAGGCTGATATATTTTCCAATTAGATTTAGCCTGAGTAGTAATTTGGAACTGGAGAAAACAAACTGGTTTGTCTTCAAGCACAACAACCAAACGAAATTCCAAGAAAGCCAAGGCAGGCCTTGCACTCAGCTCGATCAGGAGTGGGAAATAGCAGCTCAGCTCAGAGGGTGGACTATAGCAATTGTAGAAGTATGTTCATCATGTGGGGAGCTATTACAAAATTACTGGGGGAAAGGAGAAATACTTTGTATTAATGAGATTGACTATAATAGCTTTGTAATAACACAACTGGGTCAATTGTTTCATTGAATCCAAATACATGTCTAAATTCAGAATACTGATTGAGCAGTTTGTTCATCTTTGTACCTACTTCAAGGATGTCTTTATTCAGATTGGGAAATTCAGCGTTGCTGTGGTCAGGGTTAGCTTTTAGCAGAAAGGACTACATTCTCTAAACAACATAATGCCACTGGTCTTTGTTTGATTATCTGAACATCATTTGCCCATAACAATGGTTGTATCTAGGTGCTCACAAAATGCACCTTAACAAGGTGCAAACACTTGAACGAACCTGCTTGAAAGCTCAAATTTGCCTGAAGTCGACAGTGTATAGTTCACTGAGCAGCCAAAATATTGAAGATTTTCTGAGTGTCACCTTTGTTTTTGGCTCCTATGGCAGAGAGAAATAGTTAACCCCATTTTACTGACATGAAGAGCTGCCTGTGATAAGCATGAAACCACTTTATTCAATATTCATTACTACAGATTCACAGGATGACGACAGCATAGATACAGGCCATTCAGCTCACTGAGTCTGCACTGAAACCTCTGGGGTGCAGCCCACCCAGACTCACTCCTCACCTTATTCCCATGACCTGACATTTACCATGGCAAATCCACCTAACCTGCACATCGCTGGACAGGGAGAAAACCTGAGCACCCAGAGGAAACCACAGGCAGGTCACCTGAGGCTGGAATCAAGCCAGAGCCCCTGGTGCTGCTCTTCATTGATTTCTGTACAATACAGAAGAAATAAAACAAATAAATAAACTCAAATAACAATGGATATGTTAAACAGCAACCAGGAGAGGTGTCCCCAACTTTTTCTTCAGCCAGTAGTTTAGCTCGTTGAAGAAATGTATACTTGAAAGAATATGGTTAGGGATGGTTTCAGCAACTCACACCATGGTGAATCTGGACAGTGGTATCCCTGCTTTGGACTGTTATTATTAGATTCCCTACAGTATGGAAACAGGCCCTTTGGCCAACCAGTCCACACCGACCCTCTGGAGAATAATCCACCCAGACCCATTTCCCTCTGACTAATGCACCTAACACTGTGGGCAATTTAGCATGGCCAATTCACCTGATCTGCACATCTTTGGACTGTGGGAGGAAACTGGAGCACCCGGAGGAAACAGGGAGAATGTGCAAACTCCTCACAGACAGTCGCCCAAGGCTAGAATCGAACCTGGGACATTGGTGCTATGAGGCAGCAGTGCTAACCACTGAGCCACTGTGTCGCTGTTAGAAATACCCAGGAGAGGTCCCTGATTTCAATGGTCTTCCACAAATTAATAGCAAGACAATATTCATCATTGGAGGTTCACACATATAGGAAGGCAACTTGGATAAGTTTAAAAGTAACTAGCACATGTATGTCAAGAAATGATGACTTCACAGGAGGAAGGGTGAGAATAACATCTCTGCAATAATGAGCACATAATTTAGGGTGATTACAGGATGGCAACTCAGATGTCTCAGATGATACAAGAATCCTCATGAGCATTGTAACAACCTTGGAACTCTCCGGTTTATCTAACATTTCTGGTTTCTTTCCCAAGTTGTAATTTTTTTTAAAAAACAGCACATTTATTTCCATAGAATTCACAGACAATACGAATGATCATGACCACAACATTTACAATAATAAGGAGTTTCAAGTACTTCAGTACATATGGATTCTTGTTACATATTCGTATGGGAGAGGAAAAGCAGCAAGCATTTACTTGAAGGTGAACTCCCTCAAGGGAGGCAAAGGGAGAGAGGAGAGAGATCCAAGAGTGGTGACATATCAAGAGAAAAGAAAGTCAGAAAGTTCAATGCTCATTTCATACATAAAGATTATGATAGTTAATACCATACATGAATTTACAATTAGAGAGCGCTTATTCACAAATGAAAGCAGTACTTGAGTTTACTGTAGTGAGTCAAAATAATGATTAATTAAGAGATCAATGGTCAAATCTTTGTGCTATACTAATCACCAATTATCAGGGAGAAACCTTCTCAATTTAGATTTAAACAGAATATTTACTGATGAACTAAACAAGAAATGACCATTTGGGCACTTAAGACTGTTCTGCTATTCAGTAAAATCACCGCTGAGATTTTAACCTCAACTCTACAATTCCCCTTGGTAATCATGGATCTATCAAACTCTACCTTGAAAACATTTAAAGATTCTGCATCCACAGTCCTTTAAGAAAGGGAAGTCCAAAGACACTCATACCTCAGAAAAAAAAAGTTTCTCATCACTGTCTTAAATCGGCAACCCCTTATTTTTAAGCTAAGGACCCTAGTTCTAGATTTGCCCAAAACAGAAAACATCTCTTTTGACATCAATCTGTTCAAATGCCCTCAGGATTAGTTTTTTCCTAACTAATTTGTATATTCATAGGTTTGGAATTCCACAACGCTCAGCCACATAAAATCAATAAGAAGCCAATCAGATTTTGGACTGATCAGTTAGACATTACAGCAATTTGCGATACTAGAGAAGATTTATAGCTCAGGTTGTACGTTTGCTCACTGAGCTGGTAGATTTGTTTACGGACATTTCATCACCATGCTGGGTAACATCATCAGTGAGTCTCCGATGAAGCATTGGTGTTCTGTCCCACTTGCTATTTATCTGTCTTGGTCTGTTATGGTGGGTGATATCACTTCCAGTTCTTTTTCTGAGAGGTTGGTAAATGAGGTCCAAATCAATGTGCTTGGTGATGGAGTTCTGGTTTGAATGCCAGGCCTCTAGGAATTCCCGTGCGTGTTTTTGTTTAGCCTGTCCCAGCATGGAGCACCAACTAGCCACCAAAAGACATGACCAACTATCACTAATATCCTTACACACAGACAAAGAGGAACACCAGTTCGAGGGGGACAATACATCCATCTTGGAACAGGCTAAACAAAGACATGCACAGGAATTCCTAGAGGCCTGGCATTCAAACATGAACTCCATTAACAAACATATCAATTTGGACTCCATTTACCAACCTCTCAGAAAAAGAACCGGAAGTGACATCACACACTACAGCAGACCAAGAAAAACAAACAGCAAGCAGGACAGCACACCAGCGCTTCATCGGAGGCTCACTGATGACGTTATCTCGCATGGCAATGAAACATCTGAGAACAAATCTACCAGCTCGGCGAGCAAACTCACAACTTGACATTACAGGAATGTTTGACAGGGTTGGTGTGAATGGCTACATTCAACTGAAGCATTTTGTGGAACAAAGGTAGCAATCAATTGGAATGAAATCAAAACATAGAAAGGCATTTTGCTAAACACTGGATCTTTTGCTGATGCGTTGGTACAGGAGCTGAGCCCCTCACTGCGCACCCTCAACCCAATGTAACAGGAGATTGGTGCTGTCAGTCTCTCCCTCACCACCCCTTTCTCCACTCCTCACATTGCTGCCACACATGCAGGTTCTGTGGTAGACAGGTACTGTGATCATGCTGGCAAAGAAAATGCAGCTTGTGTTAAAAAAACGTATCTTCAATTAGGACCAATTCCAGCACAGAACACACCAGATGACCTCCTTCTTCAAAGACCACAATTTCCCCTCCTACGTGGTCGATGTCCTCCAATGCATCTCATTCACTTCCCGCACCCCCTGCCCTCGAAACTCACCTCTCCAATCGCAACAATGACAGAACTTTTAACCTGTCCATCTTCCTTACCCCATCCACTCCCCCCTCCTCTCCGACCTATCATCTTCATCCCTACCTTCATCTCCCTACCACATTCTCAGCTACCTTTCCCCCAGCCCCAGCCCCCTCCCATTTATCTCTCAGCCACTTTGGCCTACAAGCCTCATTCCTGATGACAGGCTTACGCCCAAAACATCGATTCTCCTGCTGCTCGGATGCTGCCTGAACCACACCCTCAACTCTGATTTCTAGCATCTGCAGTCCTCACTTTCTCCATATTGTCAATACATCAGCATGAGCTGATTTGGCTGTTTTCTTTAATCGAAGAATAGTAAATGTAGAGAAGATGCTTCCAACTCCGAAAGAATCTAGAATTGGGGTCACTATTATTAAAAAGAAACAAAAATCAGGCATTTAAAACAATTTTGTCTCAAAAAGATTGAATGTTTTTGGAACCCTCTCCCTGAAAGTGTACTGCCATCACCTCCTATAGCCCAGGGTCTTGATCAATATGCTCCTAAACTGCAGAATATCATTGCTGAACAGGGCAGTAAGCCCCCTTTTAAAAGTTGACTCCATTAATCTCATTTCACTTTCACTTTATTAACAAAATAATGGGCCAAATTTTCCATATACTGAACAATGTGGGCAATGGTGACAGTCAAGAGATTCATGATGTTGTGAGCAAAAACTTCAACTTTTCAAGAACATCTTGAATAGAGAGACAAAATTCTTGCTAAAGAGCAACATAAGGCCTATTTGCATGCATTAACATCCTCCTCTGTACATCATCTTACCTCATTGATATGGTTTGTTCCCTCATTTGCACACCCACTTGACAGAAACTAGATGCTGACAACTTCTAACATGAAAATTAGGGTGGCTGCCTGGCCAAAGCCAGTGCCAAAAATCCCAGGGAGCTCCCTGCATTGGCCAGTGCATCCACCTGACAGAATACAGTGAGTGGGACACCATAGGTAAGTGGTACATAGATAATGACCTAAAATTGGGAAGAAAGCAATGAGGAAGCTTGTTAGATCTCGTGGAGAGAACCCTCCACGAAACTCACCAAATATTAACAGAACCAATTTCGGGTAAAATACAGACCAATATATTTGCTTATTATTGAGAGTTTCAGTTTAATGCTGTTTGCTAAGGCATCTTGTTCTGCTTTCAAGACCTGTTTGCCATGCTTCTGATCCAGCACTCGTTCCTGAAATCCCCCTAATCTTCCTCCAGTTCCTGCCTTTACCCCAAGTCCCTCTTCATCTCAACTATGGCTTCTGTCCCCTCTGTTCTCTATCGTGTCTCTCTTGCCTCTTGCTCTGGACTTGCACCAAAGTCCTGGGCTCCACCTAGTGGCAGATGTTCAACCAATGCATGGAGCTTGATCAATCAAAAAACTTTAAATGTCAACTTATATTTACACTGCTTACAATTATAGTTTATTTCTTCTACATTTTAAAATACATCTCATCCTAATGATTGCTTATTTGTGAATGTAAACATTTAGGAATGGAAACAATTTCAGCTTAATGTCTTAAAGTTATTTTCTACAGAGAAAGGTCCCAAGGTACCTAACCCTCCAGTGCTTACTTTACATTCTGTGATTTGCTTTATATTGCAAGTTATTTCAGGTAGGCATACAAATTTCTGCACAAATATAGTACAGTACTTCAACCTACATCTGGACACATTTTCTTTGAGGATAAAAAAAAACAAAGAAAGCCCAACTTCAAATTTAAAATCGATTTCTATGGGAATCAAAGATTCACTGACAATTGCTGCAACTAAAGATGCAATTTTCAGCACACAACCATTTAACTGAGGGTTATTGTACTATTTTTATAAAGAATTTGAAACTGGTGACCAAGAGACTCTATTCTCAATAGAAAGAATATGTATACTGCATGCATCCCCCCCCCCACCCCCCCAACTCTCTACTTCCTAAACCAGCATACCATTTAGAACTACTTCATGATTTAACTATCAGTAAAAATTTCAGAAAACAGTTCGACTTAAACTGCCTTGATATGGGCATGACATCAGGCACAGTCCCATCCAGACAGGCAGGGGTGGGGGTTCCCTTCTTTGGTTTGCCTTGTGACTAAGGGCATCAAACATTTGCATTATCTTGGCCTGATTTGTACAGGATCTGGAATTGAAACTGCTTCAGCAGCCCATTTGGTCGCTGTTGCTCCCAGCTTGGCAGGCGTTTGAGTGTAGCTGAGTGGGTTGTTGCCAGTAAACGCCTCCAACTCAGCACCAATTAGAATGTGTCTGAACTTCTGGGAAGTAACCCACCTTGAAGCTAGCAGGGTTTCATTCTGGAGTAATTCTTATTTTCCTCTTGGCTGGTTCGAGAATCCCAACTGGTATTAGCAATAACCTCTCTTTACTGTAATTGAACCAGTGATAGCACTGCACCTAGGACATGAAAATTGGCCTTGGTTTCTAGTATAAGGGGTAGGTGAAAATCTGGTAGCCAAACCCAGGTGATGAGACTAGCTTCTGCTGGAGGTTTCACAAGGAGTCTTCATGTGCTGGCGTCCAACTCCATGTTCCTCCATGGAATATGGTACTTCATATTCTTCCACCCACTCATTCAATACTTTGATTCCTTCAGCAAATCATGGTGGTGTAGCCAATGCTGCAAAGCCTTCCACAAGCCTCCTAGAGTAACCCATTAAACCCAGGAAACCAGGCAGTTCACTGTGTCTTTAGCCAGATTTTCCACCACGCAGATTTTATCACCAGAAGTAATGCTTTCCATGGTATCGCAACTCCGTCCAGCATAACGTGACTTAAGTTAAACTTCAACCAGCTGATTCAGGCAGTGTCTAGTCTCGCTCGCAAAGGTCACCTTGAATGTTGACTTGAAGATGAGTGTGTCATCCAGAAATGCAGAGGAGGAACTGGAAATTAAGATCACCAAAAGCTTTATCCATCACACATGAAGGGAGCGGGGGCATTACAGAGCTGATTGTGCATGAATTTGTTAAGTCCTTCATTGCCTGTTCAGAATGCTCTCTCTTCCATGCCTTGTTCAGGGATGGGTAACTAATTAAAACTGGGCCAGATTGAGACGGCAGACTTACTCTGTACCTTTAAGAAGTCGCAACACCTCCACAATTCCCAGTGCAAGGGTGAGCATCCTTGCGTTGAATCTTTGCATTGAGTACCCAGTAATCACCACAGATCCTCAGTTTTCTGACTTTCTTCACCCCAAGAACATGAAAGTGATTGAAAACTTTCAGATGACACCTCACTCCAAAAACCTTTGCAGATAGCCTCAGGCTTCCTCCGAGTAATTGGAAGGGATGCACTGGTAAGGAAGTTTTATTGAACGGTAACCTTTAGTTAGGATCCTATGGGTTATTAGGTTGGTAGTCATTTTGACCAAAAGTTATCCCATATTTGGTGAGAGTAGAAACAAACTGTTTCTTCTGGTCTCCTCCAACTCCCCAATTATCAAAGTGAGCTGAGAGATGCTCTTCCAGTTAGTCACTGTTCATGACAGCGTCAGGTTTAAAGGATACCTATAGGCACTCTTACTTGGAGGTAAACATCCTTGTATCTGATATTGGCAACCTTCATGGGTACCCAACCTTTTTCTCCCAGAGTGACGAAGGCTGCACTCAAGAGTTACACCAAGTGGAAGCTCTGCTCCATGTGACACATGACCCTCTAACATCATTTTGATCAGTTGAAGATAATTAATACGCACCTTCAAAATTAGTGATGATAATGGCAGGTAAAAGTACAGCCCACTTCCCAGCTATTCAAACAGTTCTAAGCTCTTGTAAAGGTTGAAACACTTTTAGATTAGATTAGATACCCTACAGTACGGAAACAGGCCATTTGGCCCAACATGTCCACACCGAACATCCTAACAGTAACCCACCCAGACCCATTCACCTACCCTATATTTACCCCTGACGAATGCACCTAACACTATGGGCAATTTAGCATGGCCCAATTCACCTGACCTGCACATCTTTTTGGATCCTGGAGGAAACCGGAGCACCCGGTGGAAACCCACGCAAACACAGGGAGAATGTGGAAACTCCACATAGACAGTCGCCCGAGGCTGGAATCGAACCAGGGACCCTGGCGCTTTGAGCATGCATGGCATGGTGCCCATTTCCTAACCTCAATGTACTGTTCACAGCAGTCACCAGAATGTTTTCCAAGGACAGACAGGCAGAGCTCAATGTAGCTTTGATAGGGGTCGATTGGCCCCTGGAAGCAGAGAACCAGGTAAAGAAAGTGACATCATTTAGATGTCACTTAAGTCAGACTTTTCCTGAAGGAACCTCGACTCACCTCCCCTCAGTTTATCCTGTCCTTGCTCGATCAGAACTATTTTATCAGTTCCAGGAACTGAAACCAAATATTCTGCTTGCTTGTATTCATAAAACCTCTGCTATACCTATGTCAGGTTACAACTCTCCCCAAAGCCTCTGGTCAGTACCTCAAAAGGTTTACTATAGACCACTTTGAACCCCTGTATAATGGCCCAGGATTTCCCAATGTTTCTCACATATAGGTTCCATCACAATTGCCAACAGCTCATTCCCGTGGAGGTCTCGCGATGCCATAAACTGCTATGCATCCTCAATCCAGTCTTCAAATCATGGGATCATTGGATGTTCCATGTTAGATTCAGTGTTCAGCTGCACAGTTTGAGAGAAAGATACTGCAGAGGTTTTGCAAGGTCTCTGGCACTGCCGAAAGTTACAGCATCCACAATCATCCAGAGGGTAATGGACAGTGCAAATTATTCAACTGCATGATTCTCTCTACACTTTGCCTCCTGACAGCAAACAAAAAAAGTGGCATTAGCTGTTTTATGCCTACAGTAACACTTCACAATTATTCACAGGTTATTTTCCACACTGCCTTTAGTTTGGAGATGACCTCGTCCTTCCTGTGGGCCAGCTGATTGGGTTCCACATTGTTGGAGATAGCCAGGTTAAAATGAAAGGGTACCCAAGCATCATACATGGCTAAGCTGATTGTTTAGTGGGTTTCTTTATTCAATCATGGATCATGGGCATCACCAACTGGCCAGAATTCATTGCCCATCTCTAGATGTCCTTGAGAGGGTGGTAGCAAGCTGCCCTTTTGAACCGCTGCAGTCCACATGAATAAGGTTGACCCATGAGGCCGAGGGAGGAAATTCCAGGCTTGTGGACCAATGACAGTAAAGAAACAGCAATAAATGTTCAAGTCTGGATAGTGAGTGGCTTGGAACGGAATTTGAAGGTGATTGTGTTCCATGTGCCTTCATCCTTCAATATGGAAGTGACTGCGAGTGTGGAAAGTGCTGTTTAAGGAGCCTGAGTGAACTTCTGCAGTGTATCTTGTAGATTGCATGCATTGCTGCAATGGTGGAGGAGAGAGTAATGCTTGTGAATGGAATGCCAAACAGGGGCTGCATTGGTCTGGATGGTATCCTGAGTGTTGTTGGAGCTGCACTCATCCAGGCAAGTGGGACTATCCCATCACACTCCTGACTCATGTCTTGAAGATGATGGACGAATTTACAAGGATGTTGCCAGGGTTGGAGAACTTGAGCTGTAGGGAGAGGCTAAACAGGCTGGGGCTGTTTTCCCTAGAGTATCGGAGGCAGACAGATGACCTTCTATAGGTCAGGATAATAGGTTAAAGTGGCATTCCGGGGCAAATGTTGGATACCACTCTAACCCTTACGATTTCCCCAGACTGGTGATGCAAGAAGTGACTGCTGCCATTAATGTAAATTCCAGCCATCAATCATGTAACTGAATCTGCCAAACACACGTGCACAGTCACTGTGTAGATGCAGGGACAGCAAAGTTCAAGCACAGAAGTGTGTATTGTGTCCACCAGCAACAGGTGGCTACAGTGAAGGAGGGCAGATGGAACAGTCAAGCAGACTCACACTGGTAGGAAGGACAGAAAGACTGACAAAATGGAAAGAGAACTATTTGGAAAGAGGAACAGCCAGTCAAATGAAATTCCTCAGCTGAATGTAACCCATGTGATTATTCCATATACAAAGTAAAAATAGTTCTGGTTCATCACAGAAACTAGGAGCAGGAGTATGCCATTCGGCCCTTTGAGCCCGCTCTGCCGTCCAATATGGTCTTGGCTGATCATCCAATTCAGTATTCTTGCATCCTCCCTATAGCCCTAAGAGCTACATCCAACATCCTCTTGAAACATTCAATGTTTTTGCCTCAACCATTTTGTGTGGCAGAGAATTACATAGGTTCACCGTTCTCTGGGTGAAGATATTTCTCCTCATCTCTATCCCTCTTATTCTTAGACTATGACCCGGCTTCTCGGACTCCAGTAACCTTCGTGCACCTACCCTGTCTAATCATAGAATTTACAGTACAGAAAGTGGCCACTCGGCCCACTGTGCCTGTACTAGCTCCTGAAAAAGCTATCCTACTTGTCCAATTTTTCAGCCTCATCTCTGTAGGCCTCTAAATTCATCACTTTCAAGTACACACACACACACACACTCCTATGTAATCCATCTCCAACATTCTCCCAGACAGTGCACTCTAGTTACTGATATACCAACTAGGAGAAACAGGATAGCTTTCTTTACCCCATCAAACTTGCTCATAAACTTTGAAAACCTCAAGCAGGGTCACCTCTTATTCTGCTATACTCACATCCTCTCCCCATGACAGCCAACATGCTGTTATGACATGGACGTCAAACACCCCGAAAATCTGCTAAAAAAAAAAGTGAGTGAAAGAAAACCTGATTTCTATTACTTAGAAAAAAATTATTTTCCTAACTCTAACAGCGAACACTAAACAATAAACTATTAATAAACCCCAGCCCCCTTTTTCTTAACTGATCACTATCTGACGCCAACTCTTAAAATGCTGCTTCAATAACACAATCATTAAATATTAAATTAACTTAATCTCTCAAAGTCCACACAGTCTTTTATACTGTCTCCCTTCTGGTCTTCCAAATCTGCTGCTTTCTTCTGTCCTGATTCTGCGGCTCTTCTCCCTGGGTCATCTATGATTTTTCTTTTTTATTGTAAGTATCTTTGTATAAAATTCCTTGCTACTTTTGGTAGATGATGCCTTTCTGAGAGATTTCTTTGAGAGCGTCGAGATGTTTATTTCTTCAGATAGCAATGGCTCTGACTAATTTTCAAAACGCCCTTCCTTTCACTGCCCCAAGGCTTGTACCCACTCCTTGTCAATACAATCAAATTTAAATTTAATCGGTTATTGGGTATCCTGGGCAGAATATAAATCGGTTAAATTCAAATCTGGTTGCATTAATATCAAAACATAAGCCCAAGCTAATGGTTATATATTAGCAATCCTCAGCACTCTCTGCACCTGTCAGCTAGTCACTGACACAAGTGCTGTCACTATCTCTCAGCTCAGAAAAGGCAACTTTCTCTTAAAGTGACCATACACTCTTTAGACTTTGTAACAGTACCATTTGACTTCTTTACCACCTGTTGCACCTGCATGTTTTCCTTTGGTGACTGGTATACGGGGACACCCAGGTCTCCTTGCACATTCCCCTCCCTCAGTTTATTGCTGTTCAGATAATAAACTGCCCTCCTGTGTTTGCTCCCAAAGTAGATAACCTCACATTCATCCACATTATCTATGTCTTGTCATGTATTTGCCACCTTATTTAATTTGCCCAAATCACAAAGAGGTTTCTCTGCATCGTCCTCTCAGCACACCGTCCCACCCAGCTTTATTATCTGTAGACTTGGAGATATGACATCGTTCCCTCATCTAATCATCAATATATATTGCGAAAAGCTGTGGTACGACACAAGTAACTGCTTGCAGCTTGGAAAGTGACCCATTTATTCCTTCTGTTTCCTATCTGCCAATCAGTTCTCAATCCATTACAGTACATGACCTCCAAGCCCATGCTCTTTACTTTAACATACCATTCTCTTATGTGGGACCTTATCAAAGGGCTTCTGAAAATCTAAGTAAACCCCATCCAATGTCCCTTTACTACTCTGCTGTTACACAGTGCTTTATAATGGACTCTAGCATTTAATTTCCATCCCCGTTTGTAATGACCCACTGCCAGTTCGATAAAGAATCCCTGCTTCATGATCTTTGGGTCTTCCGTGTGTTCAAATCTCGACACCTACATCTTGTGAATGAATTCTTTTATTTAAAAAATAAAAGGGTTCGGCGTGGACTAATTGGACAAAAGGTCTCTTTCCATTCTGCATGACTCTGTCTCTATGAAGGGTCATACACTGAACACCCTGAGTAAAATGTACATTGTTATTGCACCAGTTCAGTCAAATCTGTTGATTTGTCTGATAATTTAACCAGATCATATAAACAAAAATTGTTCAATTCATACCACCCTGAAGATTACACAACAATAAAGGAAAATAAATGAAGAAACGTAAAATGTGGGCATCGCTGGCATTTGCTGCCTGTCCCCCGAGGTGAACAGGAACTGAAGAGAAATTACAGGACTCGGATGTGCAAGAGGATCTGTGTGTCCCAATATATGAACCACAAACTGTTGGCGAGCAGACACAAGTAGTGATTAGGAAGGCAAATGGAACATGGCAAGGGAAATGGAGTGTCAAAGTAGGGATGTTTAGCTGCAGCCATACAAGCTATTGGTGAGACATCTGCAGTACTGTAAACAGTTTGGCTCTTATTTAAGTAAAGATTAGATTCAATTAGATTCCTACACTGTGGAAACAGTCCTTCGGCCCAACAAGTCCACACCAACCCTCTGAAGAGTAACCCACCCAGACACACTTCCATCTGACTAATGCACCTAACACTATGGGCAATCTAGCATGGCCAATTCACCTAACCTACACATCTTTGATTGTGGGAGAAAACCGGAGCACTCGGAGGAAACCGAAGCAGACTGTAAATTTGCTTGAAGCCTTCAAAAGACGGTCCACTCAGCTTGATTCCAGGTTTGGTTTGTTGGTGGGTTTTTTTGGGGGGGTGGAGGGTGGCATGCTAATCTTGAGAAAATGTTGAATAGGCTGGGCTGCATCCACTGGAGGTAGGAATAACAGCTGATATTATTGAACCATAGACAATCCCAAGGGTCTAAACAGGATGTATGTTGAGAAGATGGATTCCCTGGTGGGAGAAACTCAGATTCACAAGTCTTTGGAAGTGTCTTCCCCATAAATCTGGGGTGGTAGAATTATGGAATTTTTGTTTTTAAAAAGGCAGAAATCGATAGATTCTTTACTAACCAGGGAGTCAAAAGGTATTGGGGTCAAGTTGGAAAGTAGAGTTGAGGCCACAGATCATCTATGAACTTATCCAAATGGGTGAAAGGTCTTTCCTGCTCCTAATTGGTTTGATCATATGTTTAAGAACCCCCACCCCCTTCCACTCTGGAGATGACAGATGGGGTCTCTGTTTAATGGCATTACCAACAATGCAGCACTTCCTCAGTACTGCTCTGGTGGTCAAACCAGACTTTGTTGCTCCTGTCACCATCACTGAGCCTGATATTTCATGAGGCAAAGCTGCTACCAGCTGGAGCCAAGGCTGAAAGCTGCAATTCTCTGATCAGCCACTGCAGATAAATTACTACGTTTTCCTTAATTTTCCTTAAAGCACTGACCAGTGAATAAAATTTAAAGTAATCAAGTACAATAATAACGAGGGCAGTTTGCAAGTCTAAGTGACTAGTCATGGTTTGGTTGCAGGCTAGACAGGCTTGAATAATGGAAACAAGTTACATGTGTTATTGTTCACATCCCATCATTTAATATGCAGCATCTCTCAAATGATTTCACGATGAGGAAACAGCGCAAATTTATTGATAGGTTGCATTTTCCATACATGTAATATAAAGTAAGACATCATGGCAGGGAAAACAATTTCTTGTAATAAGTTTGTTTTAGGTTTCTTCAAATTTGCCTGCATGCATAAATGCTCAATGCTATTTTCAACAGTTTTAAGCTGAAATTGTATCGTCTGTTCTAAGTAGGTAGGAAGAAACCTCCAGCCAATTTAATTAAGTATCAGTCTGGCTCTGCTGATCACCTCTGACTCATTGTCGGTTCAAGAAAGTAATCTATATTATTGTGTCATGCTCAGGGCGGACGGTATAGTCAGAGGTGACACCCTTCTAGTGAGACATTAAACCAAGCCTGTTTTACCAGTTCACAAAAAATGTGGAGGACAAACAGTTTTATTTCAACTGACACCACTAAAATCCAATTAGACCATAAGAAACTAAGGCATAGCAACAAAAGTAGACCATTCAGCCCATTTAGTCTGTTTGGTTATCAAGTAGACCATGACTGATCAGATAATCTTCAACTCCATTTTCCTGCCTTTTGCCCATAACTCTCGTTTCCTTTGCTGAATAAGACTCAGTCTCAGTCTTGAATATTCTTAATGACTCAGCCTCAACAGCCATCCACAGTAAGGTACTCCAGAGATCCACAATCCTCAGACAGAAGAAACTTTTCCTCAAACCGGTCTTTATAAAACCGCTCATTTCATTGTTTCAGAGATTTTGCTGAATTTCGCTACTCAACACCCACTTTGCACACGTGCAATTCTTTGTATATGAAGTGTTTGGAGAGGATTGAGAGATGAAAGAGACTACTACTTCAATCCTAGGATTGGGAGTCACATGAGTTTTGCAGACTTCCAACCAAGAACTGGTTAAAAAAAAAGCAGAAGTCCTGGGGCTAGGATTTTTATGGGTGATGAGGTTTCCTGCCATCTCACTGACCAATGAGTGGGGAACATGACCCCACTGACTTTGGCTGTGCGACAACCATTCCATGCATTTTCCCCCACTCACGTAAGGTTACATTTCTTTTTTAAAAGCAGCATATTGTTTGAATGTGGAAGTACCCCATCAGAAATACACAGGGGAAGCAGGCCTAGAATAGATTTCAAAAGGGAAGTGGATAAATATTGAAAAACAAGCAAAAAAAATTAATAAACAAAGTGAGGAAAGGGTAGAGTCTGGAATTAAATAAACAGATGTTTCAGAGATGCAGCAGGTGCAGCAAATAAAATGGCCGCCTTCTATGAATCGTTTGATGGAATTCAGTATGAAATGGAAAGTTGCCATTCGAGGCAGTGAAATAAATTTTGTTATTTCTTCAAAAAAATCCAAACCATGCTGAATAGCAATTTCTATTATATAACAATCATCATCAGTTTCAATATTATAACTTCCTTCACCTAACACCTGGAATTTCTTCCTGACAATAATTTGTGTAATTTTCTTGAACTTCACTTTCCTTGAGGTCTATCAGCTTTATCAAATTTGAAGAATTAGGAAATCAGACAGAACTCCAGATTCAAACCCACTCCCAGCAGATTTTTTTCCCCACCACACCGAGGATGGCTCAGTGGTTAGCATTGCTGCCTCACAGCACCATGGACCTGAGTTTAATTCCACCTTTGGGCACTGTGTGGAGCTTGCACATTTTCCATGTCTGCATGGGTTTCCTCCCATAGTCCAAAGATGTGCAGGCTGTGTGGATTGGCCATGAGAAATGCAGGTTTACTGGGATAGGATGGAGTCAGGGGTGGGTCTGGATGGGATGCTATTCAGAGGGTTGGTATGAACTCAATGGGCAAATGGCCAGCTTCCACACTGGAGGGATTACTACGAGTAAGCTCCCTTTTTATTCTTAGCATTTATTTGAAATTCATGTTGCTCATATTGTCCCCTGTCCAAGAAGGGTAGTAGGGATATTCCGGGTAACTACAGACCAGTGAGCCTGACGCTGGTGATGGGAAAGTTGCTGGAGAGGGTACTGAGGGATAGGATCTATTTATATTTAGAAATGAATGGGCTTATCAGTGATAGGCAACATGGTTTTGTGCGGGGATGTGCAGGGTGTTCTAGCTAGGTGGATAAAGAACTGGTTGAGCAACAGGAGACAGAGAGTAGTAGTTGAAGGGAGTTTCTCGAAATGGAGAAAGGAGACCAGTGGTGTTCCGCAGTTTTGGGGCCACTGTTGTTTGTAATATGCATAAATGATCTGGAAGAGGGCACTGTTGGTATGATCAGCAAGCTTGCTGATGACTCGAAGATTGGTGGAGCCACAGAAAGCATAAGGGACTGTCAAAGAATACAGGAGGATATAGATATACTGGAGAAATGGGCGGAAAAGTGGCAGATGGCTTTCAATCCAGACAAATGTGAGGTGATGCATTTAGGCAAGTCTAATTCTAGAGCAAATTATACAATGAAGGGAAGAGCCTTGGGAAAGGTTGATGGGCAGAGAGTTCTGGGAGTGCAGGTCCATTGTACCCTGAACGTTGCTGCACAGATGGATAGAAGGCATATAGTACACTTGCCTTCATTGGACAAGGTGTTGAGTATAAGAGCTGGCAAGTCATGTTAAAATTGTACAAGACATTGGTTTGGCTGCATTTGTAATACTGTGTACAGTTCTGGTCGCCTCATTACCAGAAGGATGTGGATGCTTTGGAGAGGGTGCAGAGAAACTTTACGAGGATGCTGCCTGTATGGAAGGTACAAGCTATGAAGAGAGGTTGAATAGGTTAGGTTTATTTTCATTAGAAAAAAGGAGATTGAGGGGAGACCTGATTGAGGTTTACAAAGTCATTAAGGGTATAGACAGGGTGAATAGAGACAAGCTTTATCTCAGGGTGAAGGATTCCATAACGAGAAGTCACGCTTTCAAAGCGAGAGGTGGAAAGTTTAAGGGGGATACTCGCGGCAAGGACTTTATACAGAGGTTGGTGGGCGCCTGGAACACGTTGTCAGCAGAGGTGGTAGAGGCAGGCACGGTGGATTCATTTAAGATGCGTCTGGACAGATGCATGAGTAGGTGGGGAGCAGAGGGATACAGATGATTAGGAATTGACTGACAGGTTTAGACAGTACATTTGGCTTGGAGGGCCAAAGGGCCTGTTCCTGTGCACTAAATTTTCTTTGTTCTTGTATCTCTCTTCTTGGATAACTTCAGTATTTGGCTGTATTCCATATCAATGAATCATCAACCTTAAGTTTGAACAATTTCCTTCCTGCCAGTTTTCCCTGAACACTGTCTTTCCATTACTCTTCCACACCCACCTGTTGCCTCTAAGTCTGCTATTTTAGTGTGTCATCTACAAAAGGGGAAAGACAGACCTTTATTTTGCTGTTCTGCCCTGTCCTGCCTCTTCGTTACAAGCTTTTTCCTCAGTTTTCTTTTGTAGTCCCATTCTCACCCTAACTACTCTCTCACTCAAGGTGCCAATTTTTAAATATGATCTTATGGGACGTGACCATCCTTGGCAAGGTCTACATTTTGGTGGCCGTCTCCAAAAAAATAAAAAAGGTCCTTGACAAAGCTGGCACTGAGCTACTTCCTTGAAGCACTGTTTTGATACAGATGAGCATCTTAGAAAGCAGTTACGAGTTAAACAAATTTCTGAGCATTTAGTTTAGCTTTCCAACATTTTTATACACAGGATTTGTAGTCCATTTTATAGTCCATTTGGCCCCACCAGTCCTTGCCAGAGTTTAAGCTTTACTCAAATCTCCTCCCATTTCTTTTCCTCATCTAAATCTACTTCATAAGCATCTACTCCATCCTCCAACATAATTTCCCTTCAATGAATCCGTACTATTCACTTCAATCATTCCCTGGAGAAGTGAATACCACATTCACGCTACTTTTTGGGGAAAGATATTTCATCTTAATTTCCAATAGGATCCCTCCGACAATCCTGTATTCACACAAGAGCAAAGGTCAAGGCGGCAGGACCTTCATGGTGACCTCAGCTGGTGCTGCAACTGAGCCAAAAAAAACGTAATGTTAACCAGTTGGGAGATAAACGCTGGTCACGATGCCAAGGGACATTGACTGCTCTTTGAATAACGTAATAACTTTCATCTGAACACATGGGGTCGGCTGCTCAGGTCGAAAAGACAGAACGTCCAAATGTCTTCTGCGCGCGGGCCAAATGAACATTCCCAGTATTCAGCCATGGTCAAGTTATTATACATTGCATACAAATGTGTGCTGGTTGAAAAAGAAACAAAATATCTTAGATAGTTTAAAAGTATTTCACGAACCCCATTAGTGTTATTGTCTGGCTACCATTCATCAGTAAAAAGAGTTGAAAGTAACCATTCACAGCAAATTCTCTTTCTCAGCCATGACAACAACCAGAGACAAGTATCCTTAACAGTAAAACTGAGTGCGGGATGGTGGGGGCAGGATCAAAGCAAACTTATAGAGAGGTTTTTTTAAAAAGGTTTTCATACCAAGGGAAAGTGCGAGAATGCTGCTTCAACAAGTATGACCTATAAAATACTATAAGTTAATAACACTTCTTCCAAGTTTGTAGGCATGAACTATGAAAATCCAGGTATGAATATTTTAGATGTATATGCACCATTTCCTAGGCACAACTCCAATTCCACTAAAAATGGTTTTATTGTTATGCATCTAACTACTTTGTCAAAGCACTACCTGGCATGTTCATGGGAAAGGTGGGGCAATGGTTATAAGATACTGACCAAATATGTGCAGTACTTCTGAAATCCATCGTATTTAACTTTTTAAAAAAATTACAAAAAAGCCTTTATGCAAATGTAAACGAAATTAATAAAATTTTGAAAGTGTTTTCAAATGTGTTATTTCAAGCACTTTCTAATGATGTGTCACTGAGAATGAACTTTGAAGTGCTAAACTTAACAATTGATCAAACGCTTGTAGGGATGGATAAGAGATGCATGATAAGTTCACGAGTGCGATTATCGTGCTGTCATTGAAAATTTCTGTTTAGCTCTGCTACATTAACTCTGAGTCACAGTCACACTTCAACCTGCAACAGAGAAGTTGGGTGATAGTTTGTTAAATGTCTTGTCAACTTGTAATTAAGTGTGTCACAAACAGAAAATAAGTAGATTAAGCAGTGGCTCAGAGAGGAAGAGAAAAGCAGACAAGGAGGTCAGAGGAAGAACACCTCATCTTCCATCCCGGGAGCTCACAACCATATGGCCTTAGCATAGAATTCACCAGCTTCCAAATCCTCCACCACCCACCTCATCCCAGATCCAGCCCTTCATCTTTACCCCAGCCCTTGACCTGACCTAACCTATCCATCTTCCTTCCCACCTATCTGCTTCACCTTCCCTGTGGGGGGGGGGGGGGGGGGGGGACTGCAGATGCTGGAGGTCAGAGCTGAAAATGTGTTGCTGGAAAAGCGCAGCAGGTCAGGCAGCATCCAAGGAGCAGGAGGATCGACGTTTCAGGCATGCCCGAAACGTCGATTCTCCTGCTCCTTGGATGCTGCCTGACCTGCTGCGCTTTTCCAGCAACACATTTTCAGCTCACCTTCCCACTGACCAATCACAATCACCTCCTACCTGCATCCAACTATCACCATTCCTCTACCTTTCCTCCAGCCCCAGCCCCAACCCCATTTCCTGATGAAAGGTCCCAACCTGAAACATTGACTCCCTTGCTCTTCTGTGCTTTTTTCAGCTGCATGTTTTATTGAATCTGACTTTCTAGCAGCTGCAGTCCTTACTATCTCCAGACATCATTATTCCACAACTTGCATAGGGCCTGAACATGGAAATATTCCAAGAATAGGAATCTGTTTCAAGTACAATAGACAAGTATCGTAAGTCTTTGGTAACATGAAATATATACTTAAGAGTTTTGTTCCAAATATCATTATTTAATACCCCCATAATACAATTCAGTTAGTTTCCTCCTTTCTCCTCCCATCTCTATTCCAAGAACAACCAATGGAAAATTGTTCACTAGTATAAAAATTAATACAACAAATTGCAGTGGGTGTGAAATGAACAAAACATACCATAACACCCCAGCTTGTACAAAACAATATGGCTTTTGCACATTATAGCCTTCCCTCACCATAAGATCAGTAGCTTGCTGATGAATGCATAATGTTCAGCACCATTCGCAACTCCTCAGATACTGAAACAGCGCAAGTCCAAATGCAGCAAAACCCAGGTAATGTTCAGATTTGAACTGACAAGTAGCAAGGAACATTCACACTACAAAAATGCCAAGCAATGGTTATTTCCAAGACAGATACTAACCGTTTATGACATTTCAATGATGTCAATTACATCAATGACTTTTCAATTGTTACCATTGTGGGCATTACCGTTAAAATGGACTGGTCATACAAATGCTGTAACAAGAGCAGGTTAGAGGCTAGAAATCTTGTCGCAAGTATCTCACATCCAGACCCTCCAAAGCCTGTCCACCACTTACAGGCCCAAGTCACTCCCCACTTGCCTGGATGAGAACAGTTCCAACAACATTCATGAAGCTTGACACTATTCAGGACAAAGCAGCCTGTTTGATTGGCACTGCATCCACAAGCATCTACTCCATCCACCAATGCTCAGTAGCATGTGCATATTAGGTACAAGAATTATAACCGAAATTCACTAAGGTTCCTTAGATCATACCTTTCGTCGTATCTGCCACACAGTTAAAAACCACAACACCAGGTTATAGGTAACAGGTTTAATTGGAAACACTAGCTTTCGGAGCGACGCTCCTTCATCAGGTGGTTGATGAAGGAGCAGCGCTCCAAAAGCTACCGTTTCCAATTAAAACCTGTTGGACTATAACCTGGTGTTGTGTGATGTTTAACTGTGTACACTCCAGTCCAACACTGGCATCTCCAAATCATGACTGCCATGCAGTATGTTAAAATTCTTATATTTAGCAACAGAGCTGTGAGCCGACTCTTATAAACAATAATATTCGTTTATTGAATACAATTAATATTAGTTTATAACATACTTTAATATTCTAACAAAAAAACTACAAACTATGTTATGCTTTAACTTAACTTTGCATGTTCGTATACCACCACACAAGAACTTGGCTGGGCTCCATGTGGTGATGTTTTCTTCTTCTTCTGAAGAGCTTGGAGGTGTCTTCTCCTTCAGTGGTTATTTTCGAGTTACCGCGCTAAGTAGGGTTTTGTGGCGATTCTTATCCTTCAGAGTCTTCGCACCCTTTTGGAAGTGTCTTGAGGATCTGCCAATGGATTGATCACGTTCGATCACTCTGATCAATCAGACTCAACCAGGGATTGGCACATTGATGGCAGGGGGCCCTTAGTAGTCCATTAGGTGCTGGGTGCACGTAGCCTCCTCCAAATAAGGGTGCTGGGGCCTCAATGTCTAGAGAATGACTTGCTGCTCCCGACTGTCCCGAGGGCAACATTCCATTGCCCCATTCAAGTCCAATTTCAGGTGTGTATTGAAGGGTCCGCAGCTGTCAAGTTTGTTTGCAATCTGACTGTGGGCAGCTGTAGCCTGTCTGGAGTCTGTAGCATGTGGATTAGCACAGTTACTTTGGTCAAGGCTGGGTTCTATTTCCCAGCATGCTTTAATCATTGCCCATCTTTTGTAACTCCATGGTAAATTTATTATTGTCCAGCATAAGTTCATTTTTTCAGGCGGCCCATCCAACCACACTTTCAAACTCTCAACCACTTCCTTCTAGAAGGACAAGGGCAGCAGATACATGGGAACTCCACCACCTTCAAACTCCTTTCCAAGCCACTCACCATCCTGACTTGGAAATATATCGCTGTTTTTTCACTGTCAAAGGCTTAAAATTCTGAAACTCCCTCTCTAACACATAGTGGGTGTACCTACAGTACCCAGATTGTGAAGGTTCAAGAAGGCAGCTCATCACCACCTTAAAGACAATTAGGGACAGGCAATAAATGCTGGTCAAACCAGCATTGCCCCCATTCCAGGAATGAAGAACATTTTTAAGAAATATATCTTTTGTACAGGCAACAGCTGCCCATATGGTGATTCGTGGTTTCTTAAACTAACTGAAATTCATTTATTCTATTCACTACTAGTTGTAACAGGTATGAATACTCACACTCTGAAAACACTTGGTTCTGCTTTATAACTTAGTTTAGTTTAAATGGTTATTTCTGGGTTTTCTTTTGGTCAACTTTTACTTCCTTGTTTATTTATCTGTTGAGTTGGCTTCACCAGAGTAAGATATCAGCTTGGGAAGGTTGAAGAGTTCAGCACTACCATATTAATGAGTGAACAGCAGTGAAGATATGGCACTCAGTTCAATCACTGATTGCACAGAAGCAGAAACATATAGTGCAAAAGAGGCCCTTTCACCCATCCAGTCTGAACTGCCAATAATACATTACTACCTCCAGTAGGCCCAATTTCCCTCATTAGACCAATAACCTTGAATGTTAGGATATTTCAAGTGCTTTTTAATAGGTTGTAAGGTTATCTCCATCAACTATCTGCCCAGGTAGTGCATTCAAGACTCTGGGTGAAAAAAGATTTTTCCCTCAAAATCACCTTGAAATAATTTTGCCTCTCACTTTAAAATTATGCCCCCTTGTTATTAGCCCTTCGACCAAGGGAAACAGTTGTTTTTCTATGCGCCCTGTTCGTGCCTCTCAATCTTATACACCTCTAACAGATCCCCCTCAATCTTCTCTGCTTCAAAGAAAACCTGAGCTAAGCCAGCCTTTCATAACTGAAACATTCCATCCCAGGCAACATCCTGGTGAAATGAAACAAAGAACTGTGGATATGAAGAACCCTGGGTGAATCCTCTCTGCATGGCATGACCAATAGCTGCAGTGCAACAGTTCCTGTAATTACTACTTATGCATTTCACAAAAACATTTTGTGACTTTGCAAATGGATATTTGTTGACTACACATCAAATCACTAAGTTTAGTCTGGTTCAGCTTGTACAAAGAGAACAATCCAGCAATCCTCCAGTCAATAATCTGCTCCTGAACAGAAATTTCACTAGTTCAGAATCTCTAGGTTTTCATTATTTACATTAGGTCATTGACATTTCTGGCTTATGCACAACCCTCAAGTGCATGATTGGTGGTTGGCCACATCACAAAGAGAGTCAGGTTGTCCAA
This sequence comes from Chiloscyllium plagiosum, assembly GCF_004010195.1. Lineage (NCBI taxonomy): Eukaryota > Metazoa > Chordata > Chondrichthyes > Orectolobiformes > Hemiscylliidae > Chiloscyllium > Chiloscyllium plagiosum. Next base: position 117,998,850 of record NC_057712.1, read on the forward strand.
ACAGGCCTACTCACCTGGCAACTCCTACAATGCTACAGCCAAATAGTACAGCAGAAATATCCAATCAGACCAAACCAGAGGAGGTAGCTTCGAGCAAGCCAACTTCTGATCACTGGCAACTTGCCTGGTCAGTCATCAAGCTGAAAACAAACAGCCCTTTCTTCTTCCACCCCGCCTCAACCACCATCTATAGTTACAGTCGAGATTTGCACCGCCACATTGAGAAATCTTAGCAATGTTATTTTTGCTCAAAGGGAGGGATGGATCTGGGATGAGGTGGGTGGTGGGGATTTCAGGATGGGAAGAGCACATGACCTTGACAAATGTCCCCATTGAGGCTTTGTTTAATAAAAGTTAAAGAGATCACATCATTTTGATCAACATGCTGGGCATTTTTACTAAAATTTCCATAAAGCTACTGAACAAACATTCCCTTTAAAATTCAAACAAGCAGCATATAAGTCCTCAAATTGTGTTGTGCTCCAACACACAAGCAACCTTCTTAACTGTATAAAAACCGAAAGAACCGCAGATGCTGTAAATCAGAAACAAAAAAATAAGATTGCTGGAAAAGCTCAACAGAACGTTTTGGTCTGAGATAGGGTCACTCGACTGGAAACATTAACTCTGATTTCTCTCCACAGATGCTGCCAGACCGACTGAGCTTTTCCAGCAATCTCTATTTTTGCTCCTTAACTGTATGCTCCTTCAAAACATGACCAGGAGAATCATTTGACAACACAAACAAAATATCAGGGATTAAAAGCATACCACTTGCAACACAGAAATTCATCCCTGGGATGCATAAAAAAAAAGGAAGGATGGAGTCAGGCTGTAAAATTATTGACTCGATTTTGAGTCCTAGAGGCTGCATCCTTCTTTGTCACCAGCCGCCCCCCGCCCCCACAATCCACACCCAGTCCTGTTATGACATAGCACAAAAAAGGAGAGAAAGCCATTTCACCAAACAAGGGGAACCTGTGAATTGATGAAACAGTCTGCAACTAACAAAAGGAGTTCGATAAAATTTCTAAGTAGCTAAGTAATAACATGCAAAGACGAGGACAAGGTGCTACATGTTACAAGAAGAAAAGATAACACAAGATCATTTAGTTTCATAGTGAAGATTAATATCAGGAACAGGACTTCACAGTGCACTATCTAGTAGAGTCAAACTACCATGGGTTCAAAATGGTGGAAGTGAACTCTGGGAGGAAAATGCCTTCTGAGTAGAATGGTTGAAACAAAATCTTCCAATTCAAAGAAGCCGAGCATTGAAGAAATTTAACTTCATTTATTCTAGGTTGATGAACAAAGGATAGATTCAAGTAGAAGAGTGTGAGAAGGGCCAACTATTCAGTAGATGGACAGAAGAGGCAATGGTCTAAAATGCACCAGAATTTTATCAGATAGATGTAAGCTCCTTCAGGGATCTCCTCATGACTGGTTTGAGTTGTATTATGTGGGAAGGGGGGCGTTGGGGGGGTAGGGGTGGATGAGTGCAGGGTGCTGGGAGGAAATATGAACGAGGTGAAATATCAAGCACAAGCCAGATGTTTCCCACAGGGAAACACAAACGCAAAAGGGCAGCATGACAGGAAACTGCATGATTAAAAGCTTTTCTTTACATATCCAAATACCCTGTTTTTAAAAAATCTAAATATGTCTATTAACAATGACCTTTTCAGAAACTATAAAAAAAGGTACTATTTCTGGCTATAGACCTTTGCAGCTATCAAAATATACCGATATGTCCCTTTCATATTCATATTTGCATATCAGTTCTGAAGAGCCCCAACTCTACCTTATAGACCGAGATTATTGGAGATTGATATAAATACACAGCACTTCTGCACCATATTACTAAAACAAAAATATTTTGACCTGTATTTTTTCCTCCCATCACCCAATAATCCAAAGTGATTTGAGTTTCAGTTATTTAACCACAATTTATATATTTTTTTAAAAAATTATTTCACAAATATGGACATCGCTGGCTGGATCAGCCTTTGTTTCCTTGGAAAAAATGGTGATGAGCTCTCTTCTTAAAGGGCAGCAGGTCAGTGTCTGGGTGAAGTCCCACAAACAGCAGCACCCATTAACATCAGCTTCAAAGCCATATTTCCCCCAACCACCCCCATTTCCAGTTTTGCCTCTCCTCCCTTGAAAGTAGTTAGCCATACTGGGGAATAGTTCCGGGAAAAAATGGCCTCAATGAGAAAGTCTCACCTTGGGTGATGTAGCAATGACTGGCTACTGCCATCATCCTTCTGGGTTCAACATTGGAGCAGAAATGCTGCAATAATCCCTGAGCTGGTTCAACGATCAGATAAAAGGTCACCAATCTGAAACGCAGTCAGTTAAGAAAGGCAGCAAGTCCTGAGAGTTTTGGGAATGAAGGGAATTGGGCATGGGATTGGGAGGCATACTCTAAAAGTACACTTCCTTCCCAACCTAAGTGAAAAGTAACCTTCCTAAATTAGCTTGTCCTTTCACTGCACAGTGTCCACCAGCTGTGGCGGCAGACTGTGGACACTAAAAAGGCAATAATTGGCCTCGGTAGGTTTAAAAGGACAGACAGAACAATAGGTGCCTTGTATGGACTGATGAGTGCAAGATAAAAGATCTTCCACAAAACGTGTCCTTTGTTCAGTAATAGTTAGGATCTCTATTTCTCAACAGTATTAACCTACAGTAAATATCGAGCAGAGCAGCACTGCCTTTGCAACCTCGGCAGTGTTCAAACCAATCGTGGCATCATCTGAAATCCACTGACTCAGAACAGACCAGAGGTGAGAGAGTTACTCATTATACTGGTGGCATTCACAGATATTTTCACTGGTTTCATAAATAATTGATATCTTGTAGAACTTTGAATCACTTTCCACTGGCACCTTATCATTCAGATTTTGCCTGAATGTGGTACACATTTCATTGTTCTCTGCCACTCCCAGTTTGTATCTCTCCTCCCAATCAGATATTGTTTCCAATCCCACCTTCAGAAGCCTAAATACACATTCTAGGCCAATGTGCTCAAGACAGAGAGGGTGTGCCGCACAGTTAGAGACACCATCTTTTAGATGAGTTGTTGAACCATTAATACCTTCACACTCAAGTGAGTGTGAAAAGATCCTACACCACTATTTTGAAGAATAGCAACAGTGAGCTCCCCTCGACAGATTGAGAATAAATAAAATGATCCTTTCATTGTGTATGTGAGTGTGTGTGTGTATATGTGTGTGTGTGTGTGTGTGTGTATATGCGTGTATATGCGTGTCAGTGTGTGTGCGCACATGTGTGTGTGCAAGTGAGTGTGTACGCATGCATGGTGACTACAGAAGCAATTTACAAGAATGATTCCAGCCACACTTCATCTTACTTCACTAGCTGTCAAGCACTTTGGAATATTCAGAAAATGGAAATACTCCTTTGTTTGGATTTGATAGCAAAGTTTTTACAACCTGTTCTATACTGAGCAAATATCCTTTCTTTTAAAAATAAAAATGCTAAAATAAAGGTGGCTCAGTGGTTAGCCAGAGGGTCCCAGGTTCGATTCCAGCCTCAGGTGACTGTGTGGAGTTTGCACATTCTCCCAGTGTCTGCGTGGGTTTCCTCCAAGTGCGCCTGTTTCCTCCCACAGTCTAAAGATGTGCAGGTCAGGTGAATTGGCCATGCTAAATTGCCCATCGTGTTAGGTGCATTAGTCAAAGGGAAATGGGTCTGGGTAGTTACTCCTTCGAGGGTCGGTGTGGACTGGTTGGGCCAAAGGGCCCGTTTCCACACTGTAGGAAATCTAATCTAATCTAATTTCATTTATACACAAAGAAGAAAATCTGAATTAACTCACTCATCGGGCAAAACCCTAGAAAGGGCTAGGTGTCCTGGATTGTAAATGTTGGGAGCAACAGAAAGCTTAGACTTTCCACTTTGGCATTATCATATTTAGAGGAATCCTGGAGAGAGATCCCTCTCTGTCTTGACAGTGTTGGCCTAGAATACGTATTGACTTAATGCACCAGTAACTACATTCCATGCAGAACAAATGTGTATTGACGGGAGAGGATCTCAACAGTGCTAGAACAGCAGTAAATAAAAACTGGATCCTCTGTAAAAATAATCTCATGTGTCAGTAGCAGTAAGTGGACTGTACACAAGGATCAGAAGTAAAACCATCAAATCAATCTCAAGAGTCATTTAACAACCTAGAGTCTTTTGCACATTCATCTCCCCTAAAATTTTCTATGCACCTCACCTCAGTGCAGCATAATCAAAGACCCCTCGCACCCTCTTCCATCGAGAGGTTTGCATATACAAATAGATTCAAGAACAGCTTCTTCCCCACTGTTACTAGATTTCTGAATGGACCTCTCAAATTTTAAATTTAATGTTGATTTCGCTCTCTGTGCGCCTTCACCGCAGCCATAACATTGCATCCTTGGCTCTGTTCTACCACCCTAATACACTTTGTATTGTATGATCTGCCTATACAGCACGCAAATGTCACTGTGCCTAGGTACATGCGACAAAAGAAATCAAGTCAAAGCTTCCAGTGTCATCTTAAGAAGGAAAAATTATTTTCTTTTCAATGTTAATTCAGAGCACATTGGGTTGTGTGTGCATGATCAGCTCTTGCAAAAATGGGTAGAAATAAATCAGGAAATTATTTCCTTTCCCTAGAGAGGATGAAAACATAAAAAGAATCTGGAGAATCCTGAGATAACATAAGTTGTTGCAAGTTGAGAAAAGGCCATTGAACCTTTACCCACAAAGTCACCCAATATAGAATCTAACAGCATGTGGTCATCCACAGATAATCAAATTGAAATTAGCCCGCTTTCAATAAACAGTGCTTTCCAATTTATCTTTTCACCAACATCATGGTATCCTTTCCCACTCGTACAATATTTAACAATACCTCAGTTTGTTCAATTATTGTTAAAAGCCTCAAACTATCTAAATGTAATTCACTCCATGGCCAGGAGGGAAGTCCATGCATCTTTTGGGGTTTCACCATTTTTTCTGCCATAACCAGGGCATAAGTACACAGTCACACGTCCATGAATTTTGGTAATGAAAAACTTAAAATGTTTTTTAAAAAAATGCTAAAAATACCTGACACGGAGAACATCTCTCGATTCCATTTAATTGGTTTTTACTTTTATTTCATTGTACATCAAGATGTTAGGTTAATCACCTAATCACTGTGCAATTTAAAAGCTTTGAATGGATTATAATAATTGTTAATGGTTGAATGCAATCTCTGCTGGGGCAAGTTATGGAACATAAGCACATGGATGATTTTGGGATAGTGTAGGGGCACGAGCTGAGAATAGTTCACAGGTCAGCGCAACTTGAAGGGCCTGTTCTGTGCTGTATTGTTCAATATAAATATGCCTACCTTGGTGTGGCTCAGCTTGCTGTCCATCCTGCAAAAAAAACAAGTTAAAATTAGCCAGCAAATCTCAGGTTTGTGAAAACAAAAAAGGCACCATAAAAATATTGTCTTACTTTGCTTTACTTAGAATACTTGGCTTCCTTTAAAAATTACTTGGATCAACTGGTTCTTTGCAACGTTGAAGTTTACTATTTGCAGCAATTTTGCATGTAATCAGTTTGCATTATTCATTGCAGTCTGTGGGGGTTTGTGGGTGTGCAAATTTACTGCTGGATTTGCTACATTATAAATGTAACACTTATGAAGGTGTAAGGGGTACTATACCTTTAAGAGAGTTAAAGCTAGCAGAACTACCTGATACAGCACCAAGTGTTCTGAACAAGATACAATGTAACCTTTTGGTCCAGCAGCTAGTGTAGCTGGTTGCCTGGAGATGATAAAATAAATTCAAATTCAGCCAATCGGTTTAAATTATATCCCAAAATACCACCCTCCAATCAAATTTGAATTTACTATATTGACAAAATTTAAAAAGTAATGAAATAATCCAATGCTTTGGAGGAGAACTGCCACGCCACCAGCATGTACAGACTGCCAAAAAATAGCTCTCTTAAATGGTACCTTTATCGATCAGTGACCTGTGAAACAAAAAGCCCTAAGAAGAAAAGAAGACAGAGGAAGATATCAAGAGAAGATTCGACAGCTGGCTGGTTTTGAAATTTGAATTTTGATCAATCCTAATCAGGGGTTTTATCGGACTAGTATTATAGAAGGGAAAGTAAAAGATAGGTTTGAGGAAGGAGTTTTACGGTAATTATTCTCGGTTATAAATTATAAGAAATAAAGTTGTTAATTTTTACTTAATAGTTCTTGGCCTCTCAAATGTTCACAGATTACTGCACCGTATAAACTTTTTCTGTGTTGCTGGTTTAAATTAAGAAGGAGGGTTTAACCCGTGATGTAACAATACACTTCAGAAACACTTTGTGAAGTCATAGAGTCATACTACATGGAAACCAACTCGTCCATGCCAACCAAGTTTCCACAAACTAAAAACTGGTCCCATTTGCCTGCTTTTAGCCCATGTCTTTCTAAACCTTTCCTATACATATACCTGTCCAAATGTCTTTTAAATGTTCTAACTCTACCTGCATATATCACTTCCTCTGGAAGTTCATTCCACATATGAACCACCTGCTGTGTAAAAACGTTGTCCCTTCTAAAAATCTTTCTCCTCTCATCTTAGATTTATGCCCCATAGCTATGAACTCGTCAACCTGGGGAAACGACCTTAGCTATTCACCTCATCCACAGCTTTCATGATTTTATAAACCTCTGTAAGGTCACTCTTCAGCCTCTGATGCTCGAGTGAAAAAGGTCCCAGCTTATCCTGCCTCTCCTTAAAACTCAAACCCTCCACTCCTGGTAACACCCTTATAAATCTTTTCTGTACCCTCTCCAATTTAATAATATCCTGAGTTTCTTAATGTTTGGCAATTTAAATGAAAGTTTTACAATGAGAAGGTCCAGTTGAACTTTTCAAAATTCTTAAATATGAAATTCTAAATAATGCCACAATAAAATCAATAGCAGTGGTATGTGCTGAGAACTTCAGTATTTTAGGTCATGAGAATAACCCTGAGTCAGGTGACCTTGTAGAGGTTTGTAAAACTCTGCACTAGGGTTCTTCATTGTTAAAAGTGGTTTTAAAATTCAATGCAAGGCATAAGATATTGGAGCAGAAAATTAGCTCACTCAGCCCACTGAATCTGCTCTGATAGGATTCTCGACCATACTGTCCCACCTTCTCTCCATAATCTTTGATCACCTTACCAATCAAGGACCTATCAGTGTCTTAAAAGACCATTCAATGGTTTCAACAGCCTTCTGTGACATTGGTTCCAGAGATTCACCACCCTCTGGATAAAGACATTTCTCCTCATCTCAGTTCTAAAGGGTCAACCCTTCACTTTGCGACCGTGTCCTCGGGTGCTCCAAGCATGACTTTATTCTCCTTGGAGATGGTGAGAGAAGTGGCAAGAAGGGTAAAGAAAATGGGAGTGTTGGCCCTCACCCATCCTTCACTACTTCAGCAAATAGGTGCTCGGTAAGAAGGTGCAGGAGCGACTCTCAATCTGACAGCAATTTAATGACCTTTCACGGGTCCATTAATGGCAAAAGTGCCTCAACATCCACCTTCCCAAAAAGAAAATAACAGGTGTCTGCTTTTCCTGGGAAACCATAATAACAAGCCTGCTGAGTTTAGACTTTGGGAGTGGCGGGGGGATGTCCTCAATTTCAGGGCAATTGGAGGTATGGAGCCCTAGACCTTGCTTCCAATCCCATAATAACCCCCACTGTGAGACAAAGACAAACATTTTTGCTGCTTGACCCTTCAGGCGTAAGCCTCACTGGTGCTCAGGCTTTAGGACCTGGAGCCTCTCAGCCTCTTATTGGCTGCCATTGTTTTGACTGTAAGCTCTTAATTGATGACAAATTGCAGGCAGTCCATTGGAGTTTGTCATAGTGGGAACAGCATGTTAGTTGCTACCTATCACTTACCCCCATCCGTCAAAAGCAAAGGGAAAATCAGAAGCATCATTTTTAAATAGGAAATTAACTGGCATTTCAAATTCTTTACAACTGTCCCAGAAAGCAGACGTTGGCTGGATAACATCATTTTAATGCATCAACTGCTAATATATATTTGGTTTTCATTACAAGTAAACTTTCTCCTGAATGCCAAGTATTGTGCAATGAGCTAGGATTCATTAACAAGCTCAATGTGAACATGCCCCAGGGCAGCAGTGACCATCACAGGTTGAATTTTACATTCAGTCTGAGCGAAAGTGGACTGGGCCTGAGACTTCGTTTTTAAATTTTAATTAAGAGGGAATGAAAGCAGAACTGGCTCAAGTGAGTTGACAAGTTAGGTGAAATGAAAGGTCAATAGAAATGCAGTGGCAGATATTTATGGGAATATTTAAGAACATACATTCCGTTGAGAAAGAAGAATTCCAAGGGAATTCATGGTGAATTTCAACTTTATACAAAGTACTAAAAACAACTTTAAAATTATGTAATTGCGCAAAAAAAGTGACTTCAGAAGACTGGATTGAATTAAAAACAAATATCAAAAATAATAAGAAGGGAAGAATCAAAGCTTAAGAGAAAGCTAGTCAGACATATAACAACAGATAATCAGAGTTTCTATAATTTTTTTTTTAAATAAGCCAAAATGATTGATGGGTGAAACTGAGGACTACAGATGCTGGAGATCAGAGTCGACAGTGTGGTGCTGGAAAAGCACAGCAGGTCAGGCAGCATCCGAGGAGCACAAGAATCAACATTTCGGGAATAAGCCTTTCATCAGGAAGCGATGGCCCTATTGTAATGGAGCCTGCAGAATTAATAACAGAAAATAAGCGAATGGAAGGTGAACTGAACAGATATTTTGTGTCAGTCTTCACTATAGATGATTCAAGTAATTTATAAGAATCAGCGATACAATAGAATGGGCGAAGGAACTCAGGAAGATCACAATCACCAGAAATATTGTACCAATTAAACTTTTAGGGGCTTTGGGCTGACAAGTGCCTGGGTCTTGATAGTTGCATCCTGTGATCTTAAAAAAGTGAAATAATTCCTGAACTGGTTTTAACCGTCCAACACGCAAGTCAGGGATGGACCCATTAGGTTGCAAGATTATGAAAGTAACTCCTTTATTCAGAAAGGGAGACAGAAAGCAGGAAACTACAGGCGAGTTAGCCTAAGATATGTCACAGGGAACGTTAGAAGTTACATGATTTGAATGCAGGTACACAAAGTAATTAGGAAAGCTAATTGAATTTTATAATTTATTGAGGAGATGGAATATAAAATTAGGGAGTTTATGCTTCCATTACACCACACACAGACTGGTTCTGGAGTCATTGTGCACAGTATTGATCACATTAACTAATGAAGGATACAAATACATTGTAGGTAGTTCAGAGAAGGTTTACTAGATTAATACCTGAAATTAATGAATTAGCCTATGAGGAAAGGTTGGACAGGTTAGGTTTGTATCTGCTGGAGTTTACAAAAAGAGTAAGAGGCAACTAGACTTTTTATTAATTTCCAGTACAGTATGTGGGTGTCACTAGCTAGGCCAGCATTTATTGTTCATCCCTAGCTGCCCTCAAGGTGATAGTGAGCTGCCTTATTAAACCATTGCAGTCTATACCGACAATGTCAATAGGGAGGGAGTTCCAGGATTTTGGCTCAGCACCACTGAAGAAAATGGTGATATATTTCCAAGTCAGGATGAGGAGTGCTTTGGAGGGGGGGCTTGCAGATTGTGTTGTTCTCACATACCTGTTGTCCTTATCCTTCTGAATAGAAATGGTCATGGATTTGGTCAGTAAAAAGGGGCCTGGATGGTTTTTTTTCAGAGCAGCTTGTAGGTGGGACACACCGCTATCACTAGGTGTCAGTAGTGGAGGGAGTGGATGTCTTTGAATATGATGCCAATCAAACAGGCTGCTTTATCCTGGATGGCGATAAGTTTCTTGAGTGTTGTTGCAGCTGCAAATGGGGAGTGCTCCATCACACTCCCTACTTGCAGCTTGTAGATGGTGAACACACTCTGGAAAATTAGGAAGCGAGTTACTCACTGCAGGATTCCTAGCCTCTGACCCACTCTTGCAGCCACTGTATTTATGGTTAGCTGAGTTCTGTTTCTGGTCCATGGCAACCCCAACGGTGTTGATATCAGGGGATTCAGCAATAGTAGCTCCACAGAGTAAAGGGACGATGGTTAGACTCCCTCTCGTCAGAGATGGTCACTGCCTGACACCTGTGTAGTACAAACATTACTGCCACTTGTCAGCCCAAACCTGATTGTGCACACCTTGCTGTATTTAGGCTGCTTTAATACATGAGACATTCAGGGTACTGAACATTGTTTGTTGGCGATTGCACATTGAAAGATACCAAATCCTGAGTGGCCTTGACAAGGTGGGTGTGAAGACGTTTTCTCTTATGGGCAAACTAGAACTTGAGGTTACGGCTTAAAATTAATGAGCTGTCCACTTACAAACAGAGAAATCTTTTTCCCTGAGTGTCTTTCGAATTCTCTTTTTAAAAAAAAAGTAGCAGAAGCAGAGCCCATGAATTTTTTTTAAAGAGAGGTTGATAGATTCTCGTTTAGTAAGAACATCAAAGGTTCTCAGAGGTAGGGACTTGAAGTTACGATTAGATCAGCCATGATCTTAATGAAGGGCAGAGCAGTCTCGAGGGGCTGAATGGCCTAGTTCCATACCTACCAGGACAAAACTACTTTCTCAGCTCTTTCCCCTGCCTCTAAAGTGGTTAGCAATTAGCCTGGCTTGGTTGCAAACTTAAATTTGCCTATCTGTCCCGCCCAGAAGCGAGTTAGAGCAACACGCAGCAAGAAGACCCGACTTATTCTGTTACTAACAAGTCACTAAATAGCCAATAAATTTGATGCTGCAAACATGAACCAATCAGCAACAATCATTGATATTACAGAATGTCAATGAAAAGCCAAATTGAACAGTCAAACTGCTCCATTAATGTGAAAAATTCCAATTGGCAAAAAAAGGTGCAAGTCAAACTTCTCAAGAAGCCAGATAAGGCAACCAAATTCAAGGAGAAACTTTATAAGTATTTATCAGACAGGCATTACTTTTTGGAAAACAGAGTACAAATGGATCACCACTCAAACTTTCAAGTATCTTGGGCATAAAATCTCAACTGACAATTTAGGTGAGTGAGTGCTGCTCTGCTTGAGATAATATCTCTTGACAGTGATGTCAAACAAAGAATTTGTCAGGCCTTGCCAGTGGACATAAACAATCCCTGGCATTGTTCAAAGTATAGCAGGAGTTTTCCCTAATGTCCTCCCCAATATTTATCCCTCAACCAATCTGGTTATTATCTCATTGCTGTATGTGGGAACCTGCTGCATGCAAATTGACTGTCACATTGCTACAACACTTCACAAACCATTCAAGAAAAAAACAAGCTCTTTGGCATATACTGAGGTAGTAAAATGCCTTTTATAAATACTCTATCTTTTTGCTTAATTTCAAAACTTCAGTTTGGCCAAGCTAATGGTAAGAAAGCATATGGCCCGGGCAGGGACTAAGTACGGAGGTATGGAAATGGCAAGTTATTTGGGTTAGTGGTCATGTTATTCTGGGCTGCAGTCCAGTTGCACAAAAGAAGTCCAACGTAAGTTTTGTTTAGTTTTCCCTCCTTCTAGGAAATACAGCAAAACAAAGAAGACCTGCAGTTAGAAGTAAACACTTACTACTTAATAGAACATATAGACTTGTCCAAATAAACTTGGACATGTGAATCATTTATTTCTAGTGACAATGTCCTCTGCTCATTGTGAGGAAGTATAATTCCTGTTGTAATTCATTTCCAGAGTCACATGCTTCCTTCTAATACCTTAAACCAAATATTCATTATTCCCTTGAGCTGCAGTGAGCATCAGAAGTCAAATCAAACAGACTGAATCGTGGAGAAGAGATCCATCTTCCACTCATTCATAATTCCCTTTGTGTCTCACAGAGTCAAAAGTATAAGGCAGTAAAGAAGCCTAAATATCCTGGCTAGTTTTGCATTCTCTTAACCAGAGATGTCAAACATAGCACCCTACCAATATACCAGAGATCATAAAATTGTAGATTGCAGAATGAGGCCATCTAACCCATCTTTCCTGTGCCAGCTCTTCGAAAGAGCTGATCCAAGAGATCAGCTAACTCAGCGCAGTCGACTTGGCTCTCCCATAGCCTAAAGTGGATTAAATTGTCACAGGATGAACTCAATAAAATCAACAAGAGCTGCACGATCTGAATTATTTCACCAATATCCTGGGGTAAAGTGTCATATAACTGTCAGTGGGAGAGCATTAGGGTTGGTATCCAGCTTATTTTTTAAGTTTAAAATTTGGAACAAAATCAAAGCCATGATGTGCTGATTATCTTAGGAACCATATTAAATGGACGAGCATGGAGCTGCACCAGATATTGTGTCTCACTTCTAAACCAACTTGTTAAAAAAGGTTTCCAAGGACAACAGTAACTATGATTACCAGTACACCACAGAACAGAAACCCACTTTGGAGTTTAAGCAAGCTTTGCCAGCTCAGTCATTCTGCTTAGACTAGCGAGTTACTGGAAGTGAAAATCTGAAGTGAAGCAGGGTCAGTTGGGGTAGGGGTTGCCACAGTGAAAGTAAAGCTATGATTCAGCTTAGAAACTGAAAATTATTTAGTGCTGGTATCACTGCTGACAATTGTTGGTAAAAGACCATAAGAGACACATTCGATGTACTGGTAGGATACTGCAAAAACTTATACTGTGTGCTATGCAAGTCATGTCTTGTCCTATATCAGAATGGTTAGGTTATTTCTGAAACAGGTGTCCAAATTCATTTTGGATCCCAACACCATTCTGATAAGTCAACGTGTGTGTTTACAATATAATCACGTGTTTCTGAACTCCAAACATATGCGGCAGTGATTATATGGCTGGCGTCCTTTCACAGTCTTAGTGCATCTCAAAATGAGTATTTACAGGTGAGCCGTAGCATAATATCTCAGCAGAGTAGCAGGAAGTATTCATGCCATTTACAGTCAGTGAGTTAGGCCAATTTTAAACACAGTGCAACAGAAAGGGAGCTTGAAGCCTGACCAGAATACTCAGGAAAGCAAAGTCACGCTAGAAGCAGAAATTTTCTATCATATTCATCCTTGATGAAGGAGCAGCGCTCCGAAAGCTAGTGCTTCCGAATAAACCTATTGGACTATAACCTGGTATTGTGTGATTTTTAACAATATTCTTCCTTGCATCACAATCCTAACACGACCTAGAACAGGCAACATAAAAGACTCAGCAGGCCTCTTCAATGATGCAGTAAACAAAAAGCCCACAAATGCAGTCAATGATTATTAGGCAGATCAAATTATTGTTTATTTCTAGATAGAGAACCTCTGCAGCCAAAAATCAGTAAATTAATTCACAGTGAAAACGATTGCAGTTTGGCTGCCCTAACGTGTCTCACGGTTACCATTCTATTTCTTCCCAAGGCATTGCTGTCATTAACATTTTCTTATCATTAACAATTTTCAAAGTGAACGGATCCAGGATTCTCGCAATCTGTTGCTGTGGAGAAGACAAAAGACCCCCACCTTTAACCAATATCACCAATGGCCCATTTGCTGCCAGGGATCTCTCAACCAAGACTAACTCCAGGATTACATTCAATAGTAATCTGCATCACTTCACAGCATCAAAAATACATTAAAAGAGTCTTTGTTTCCACATCTTCTTACAAATTAACTCCTCGCAGTTCTGGTTGAGCCCAAAACCTTCATTTATTTCCCAATCTTCCTAATAGCCATGAGAACATGTTCTTAAATGAACTGCAAAAAACCTCAAATGTAACAGTTAATCTGCAATATGTCCATTCAGTCAACTTAGCCTGACGATGAAATAAGTCTCTAAAATATATTAAAATCATTCCCAGCTCATCTACTTCAGACTCTTGACATCCCTATTGGAAGAGCCAGCACTCACATTCAACCCTAAACCAACTGCCCTCTCAGACCTCTGTCTCACAGTCACCCTCCATAAATACTGCCCTTCCTTCCTCTCCATTTATATGTCTCAAAAAGGTGTTGGGAGAGCAGATTGCCCACCTGCTGACCCTCTGTTGGGTGTCCTTCTTCCTTCCAGTTGGCACCTCCACCACTGCTGTATGCGCTGTGCCCATGCCATTGTGAAAGTTAAAAAATTCACAACACCAGGTTATAGTCCAACAGGTTTATTTGGAAGTACTTGCTTTCAGAGCACTGCTCCTTCATCAGGTAACTAACTGGTAATTCCAAATATAACTTAGTGTTGTGTGATTTTTAAACTTTGTCCACCCCAGTCCAACATCAGCACCTCCACATCATAGTGAAGGTTGGTAGCAGGGAAGCACAGTTGAAGGATTGGTGAAGGGCTAACTGGGTGAAGTGTTGCTAAGAGGTTGGCAAGCACCTGTCAATACAGTCAGTGCACTCTCTTCAAGAAGACATACTTTGAACAGACATACTTTGGCCCAGTCTGGACCCCTTTGAGCTGACTGACCAAAGCCTCCCTGGCTACTCAGTTTCATGGAGGAAGCCCCTCTGACACTTCAGGTGACCTTCACAAGCTGGTAACCAGTTGGGAAACAGGTAGCCCGACTGTTAAAATCTAGAAATGATAGTCAAACTAGATTGTAATTGGCTTTTTAGTTACCTTGACTTCTCGCGTGACAGACCGGGATGGGAGGAATTAAAAACAGAAACATTTCATCTTCAATTTTTCCCCCAGTGCAACCCTGTAGGGTATGGGTGGATGCCAGGATCCTGATCCATAGCCAGTATCAATAACTCTCTACCCATCTCTTGTCAGTAAATAATGTTAAAATACCTGCTTCTCAGTACACGATGTTGAGTGTGCAGCTGTACACTTAATTAAGTCTATAAAGTAGGTCTCAGTTCTTGGTATAATGCAAAATATATTTGAATCAAAAAGCAATCCATGTGGTCGCCTTTCATGGTTCAGCTGGTTAAGACAGTAAATAATTGAGCTATGCGGAGCACAAAGGCACTAGGTTTGATCTTCAGTCTGTGTAGAATTAGTTTGAAGTCCCCCACATGAGGAATAACATAGGCCAAAGGGTACACTACAAATCGTCACTGTTTTACAAGAGTAGCAAAGAGCAAGAGGGAAGCAAAATGATAGAGGGGGGAATAATACATCATTAAGTAAGAAGTGGCATTAGATTGTAAGTTATATTTTAATTGAAACATTTCAAAAATGTAATGGGCCAATGTGAGGTCATTTTTTTCAGATCTAAGACAACAATTCAGATTTTCTTTCAGAAATGGCAAACCCTTTTAGAGGGGCAAAGGGACATGTGTTCAGGTGCAAATGATGAAAGTTAATGGACAGATAAAAAGGGGCCAGTGGAATCTTGGTCTTAACCTCAAAAGGGACTGGGATTAAAAAAGGTGAGGAAATGATATTTCAGCGGTACACAGCAATGCAGACCCACATCAGTCATTTGAAGGCTTCGAGCAAACCATTTCAGAACCTTGTCATTTCACTGTATGATGTCAAGTATTCTATGTATTTCTCATAATTTCAATTTGACACATTAATCTCTTTAACACAATTAAATCTGCCTCTTCCTCCCAATTATCTAGGTAAGTAAACTTTTGACTGACAGTTTCATTAACTTCTTTCTCTTTATAACATTCAATACAATTCTGGGTACAGAACCCTGATATACTTTGTCCTTTAGGTGGGTGGGGGAGGTTTGATTACACTGAATAAAAACAGAAGAGTTCAAGTTGCATAAGCATGACTCATATTCCTTTGGTGTTAAGGATGTTGTTCTATGAACCTTCAGGATATGAACAAAAGAAAAGCTATCACCTCTGGTAGGGGAATCCTGACCCAAATCTTAAAATTGCAACTGGGCCATTTGGGAATACAAAGATGTTTTCACATAAATAGTTGTGGAAATCAGTAACTCGCTCCCTAAGAGAGTATGCCTGCAGGATCAACTGAAATTTTCAAGACTGAGATTGACAGATATGCTCATTATTACATAAAGTATTCAAGGGATATGGATCAAAGGCAGGTCAATAGAGTTTAAGGTGCAGGTCATCCATAACTGTACTGAAAAGCAGAAATTAGCTGGAGGCATTGAATGGTTTTCTTGTGTTCCACTGTAATTAGCTGCCCTGTGCAACTCCAAATTCACATTACAATTTGCAAGCCATTTTGTAGAAACACTTTTAGAGACCTTTGCTGTCAGAGTGAATGGGAAAAGGACAACTGCAGCACAAGCTTAAGTGAAGTCCACAGCTGGAAAAATCAATGGTTTTCTTCAGCTTTAGTTTAAATAAGCAATTTCTATGCATAAAACGTAGTAGATCAATTTAAATAGTCCCATTCAATTGACACATTATCAAATGTCCGTCAACTCATTTATGTGCCATCTACGACATAGCTGCTTAAAAGTACAGAATTTGTGTATTGCTGAGAAAAGGGCAAAGATATTTTGTTGAAGCTTTTAATCTTACATTTAAGAGGAGAATTTGCAAAATTACCAAAAGGGACAAATCAACATTTGTACTATATTAGAAGCAAGTGGTGTTCTTTTGGTTGGCAAGTGGACTTTGATTGGTAGAGATGTTGTTTTGTAGAAAACACCAGTTAAATGATGACTAAAACAAAGGCAAAAACTAGCAGTTAAATGTTAATGTAAATCCTCAGAGCAACACCCTGACTAATGAACCAGAAATTGGCAAACTCATGAAGTGCCCCAAGGTGGTCATCCTGGGTCACAAAAAAAACGTCCAGTCTACCTCAGATTAGGTCAGGCATCTCATAAGCTTGAGCAACACATGCTGTGACTATGCAGCAGCAACACAAGTGATGTTCATCATTAACAAGGTGTTATTAGCAAGTCAAAAAGACATCTACCGATCACACAAACGAATACTGTGGTATATGATTTTCAGTAGCAGTGTGATGCCATGTATGTGATGCCATATATATCACAGACTGACAAATCATAACCAACAGCCTATCCCTTTGACTGCACCAAATAAACCAAACAACCTGCACTCGCAAAACTCTCATGTATCCAAAATTAGATGCGATTCTTCAATTTGACACCACTTGTTGGGTAATCCCGGGTGTTTGAGGAATTACTCTGAAAACTAATTTAGAATTGCCAGACTTGCAAAGCTGTGCACTTGTGTGTAGTGGATGCTGCATTTATATTTGTACACTGGGTCCTGTTCTTTGCAGATAAAAAGAACATGCACACACTGTGCATGTTTCGACTCATCAAAATTGACGGCAGCCATTCATTGGTTCATTTCTTAAGGTAATGCCCAGACCAGAGATAACACACCTCATTTAAAATTTAATGAGGTATGGCTGTTAACTGTCAATCATTAGTTGCTGCATGGCAACATCTAAACTAATCAGCATCGGCTTGACAATCAACGAGTGCAAGATGAACAGCTTTGACAAAATGTCACTTTTCCCCGACAATTCCCAAGTTCAATACTACTGAATGACTACGTGTAGAAATTACTCTTGAACAGTGCTATCTTCTTTGTGAAAATTTCTCAAATCTCAGGTTCACTGTATTTTTATCAGCTATTAAACACGATCCAGACACTACAGTCAGATGCAACCATTCAAGGGTTAATGAAATAGCTGGGCAAAAACAAACAGTCAATAGCTTTAAGATGCAGATTTTACAATAATTTCAAAGTAGGGAAATAAGAGCATTTTAAAAATCTGTATGAGCTGTAAAAAAAAAAGGGTGACCTAAACAGACACAACAAGACATTTCAACTATATTCAATATGGTAAAATAGACTGGTAAGAGTGTAACAAACTGCAAAGCCCTTTCAAAAAAAAACAGAACAAGCCTGATGGGCCAAAAGGCCATCTTCTGTGCTTTGTAATACTTTGATTGAACCTGAAGATTTACTTTATGGAGTGAATTAACAAGGCAAAAGATATATATCTCATGAAGTTCATGCTAATGGTGGAACTTCACATGTTACTGGATGAACAAAGTAATGGAAAGAGATGTGGTCATCCATAGAAATCTTAGGTTTTATAGGATCAAAACTCAGAACAAGTGAAAGTGGCAGGATCTCTCTTTGATTTATTTGCTGAAAAGCAAATGGGTTGGTCTTATACCTCATTATAGAGTCAGAGATATTACAGCACAGAAACAGACCCTTTGGTCCAACTCGTCCATGCCAATCAGATATCCTAAATAAATGGGGTGACCCGGTGGCTCAGTGGTTAGCACTGCTGCCTCACAGCAACAGGGTCCTGGGTTCGATTCCAGCCTTGGGCGTCTGTGTGTGGAGTTTGCACATTCTTCCGTGTTTGCGTGGGTTTCCTCCGGATGCTCTGGTTTCCTCCCACAGTCCAAAGATGTGCAATTCAGGTGAATTGGCCATGCTAAATTGCCCATAGTGCTAGGTGCATTAGTCAGAGGGAAATGAGTGTGGGTGGGTTACTCTTCGGAGGGTCAGTGTGGGCTGGTTGGGCCGAAAGGCCTGTTTCCACACTGAAGAGAATCTAATCTAATCTAAACATAGTCCCATTTGTCATATCCTTCTAAACCCTTCCTATTCATGTACTCATCCTGATGGCTTTTATAAGTTGCAATTGTACCAGCCTCCACCATTTCCTCTGGCAGCTCATTCCATACATGCACCACCCTCTGCGTGAAAAAGTTGCCTCTTAGGACCCTTTTAAATCTTTCCCCTCTCACCTTAAACCTGTGCCCTCTAGTTCTGGACTCCCCCACCCCAGGGAAAGACCTTGTCTTTTTACCCTATCCATGCTCCTTATGATTTTATAAACCTCTATAAAGTCACCCCTCAGCCTCCAACACTCTAGGGAAAATAGCCCCCGCCAATTCACCCTCTCCCTATAACTCAAACCCTCCAACCATTGTAAATCTTTTCTGAACCCTTTCAAGTTTCACAACTTCCTTCATCTAGCAAGGAGATCAGTTTTGCATGCAGTATTCCAATAGCGGCCTAACCAATCATATATGCAGCAAACTATAGTAGATCTTTCTCACATGCACACGTTAGGATCTAGCTTAAAAACAATAAGGCTTAGCCAGCAGCTTTTCAGAAAGATGTTCAGTGTTCATTTAACTGCACTTCAGTCATCTACTGAGGAAAAGGGTGCCCTAATAATTCAGCTGTCATCCTGGTGACAGACAAATCGCTCAGGTGGGCAGAAGGATCAAAAGTTTTCTGACTCATTCATAAAAGTCCTGTTTGAGTGTGAAATACAAAATTGAAATTTTAAAAAAGGTCTATTTTAGACTTTAATAAAAAGCCGACCAAGTGTACCAATATGACATCTACACAACCCACACACCAACTAATGAGATGGTGTGCATGGTTGACAAGCAAGCTCCTGTTGCAATTTTTGTTGTGAAACTTGTGCTGGTTTCATCCATCAGAAGAGAACAGAGTCAGTATAACTTTTTGTTTTAGAAAACCACACAGTAAAAGTACATTTCTTCATAGCATATATAGTTTCCTACAGTATAACAGTGATTATACTACAAGAGCACTGGGACATTGTGAGCTCATGAAAGGAGCTATATAAATGCAGGTTTTCACTCAAAAGCATACCGTTTAATAAAAACATCCTGTAACATATTTCTACAATGCAGTGTAGTGGTGAGGTACAGTCCATATCCTGAAAGCTACCTGCATGCACACATAACCATATTTCTAAGCTTGTGATTAAACTGTAGTTTACCAATAACCTCCCAGATAACCAGATGCTTTTGATATGCCGTGTGTTCAATCCCTGACATTTTTATTGTGGGACAGTGCCTTCCTCACTGGCAATGAATTTCAGGGATATAATTTGTGTCCCCCTCCTGTCTTTGAAGACAGAGCAGAATTGGCGTGGGGGTGCCTAAAGAGGACGAGGGTAGGGCTTAAAGCAGGAATTGAGACATTCAGATAATTGTTTTGTTTAAAACGTAGTGGAATTGAGCAGGATGCGATTAAAGGAGCCTGAGGAGGGGGAATTGGAGACATCAACCATTGCTTTTGGAGATTACAGATTTGTTAAGGTACAGAAAGAAGCTATTCAGCCTATATCGTATCTGCACGGACATGTGGAACATTCATTCATTAAAAAACTTCCCTCAGGTGGTTAAATGGGTCAACACCAATCATTGAGTATTTCATCTGAGGAACAACAAAAAAAAACCCTCATTCCACACTTATCTGTGCTTAACTTAAAGGACTTAGAAACTACAAAGTCACACCGGGTAGAATTTGAAGAAACCAGTCACAGAGACCATGGCTGCAGCAGATCTAATTGTAGGTTTGTGTTGACTAGTTGACTCAATATATCTCAACTGCAGGATTCCCAGCCAATCACAAGGAGCTGGAGTGATGGAGAGGTGCATCCATCAAAGGGACAATTTCACCTCAAGAGGAAGCCCTGGCAGGAGTCAGCACTTTGCAGGATGAAGACATCATGTAGGCTTCAGGGAAAAAAAAGCATGGGAATGAGATCACACTCTGGAGGCCTTTTACATAAATAATTGACTGGAATGTGGGTATCGCTGGTAAAACCAGTACTTATTACTCATCCCTATTTGCCCAAAGGTCAACCACATTGCTGTGGGTCTGATATCACATGTAGTCCAGACCAGATAAAGATGACCGTTTTCCATTCTGCCAAAAATGACACTAGTGAACAAGATTTTTTTTGCAACTAGTGTCAGAAATGTGTTGCTGTCTTTAGGGTAGCTTTTTATTCGAGTTCTTTTTAAAACTGATGTTGCAAGCTGCCGTGTGGAATTTGAACTATGCCCCCAGGACATTAGTTTAGGGTTCTGGATTACTAGTCTAGCCTCACACAACAAGCAGGCTTGGTTAGAAGTTACAGTGCTAGACTGCAGAATACAGTCCAAGAACCGGATTCAGTGCAAAAAAGGTTCAATGATCTTCTAAGGGCAGGAAAGGTGGGGGATTTTTTAAAAAATTCACTCACAGAATGAGGGTGTGTCATTGGCTAGGCCAGCATTTACTGGACATCCCTAATTGCCTAGCAAGATGATAACAGTCAACCACATTGCTGTGGGTCTGGATGTCATGTAGACCAGATCAGACAGAGATGGCAATTTTCTTCCCTAAAAAACATTAGTGAATCTGATGGGTTTTTCTGACAATCAAACAATACATTATGGTAATCATCAACTCCTAATTCCAAATTTTGTTTTTAAATTGAATTCGAATTCCAGCATCTACCATGGTAGGATTTGAACCTGGGTCCCTTGAACATTACCTGGATTGCTGGACTAACAGCCCAGTGATTAAGCACCTAGGCCATCACCTCCCCCAGGTGGTGTCCCATTTTCAGATGCCGAACCATACATAAACTGACAAAAAGGTATGGGCACACACTGGCTTTCTCAGCATTCTTCTGCACATTCTCCTCACAACTGAACATCTTGTGACTCCACTCATTCCTCTTTCTTAAGGCATCTCCCTGTATCCCCATCTGAGCATCCAATGTTCATGGTGGTGTCCCATTTTCAGATGCCGAACCATACATAAACTGATAAAAAGGTATGGGCACACACTGGCTTTCTCAGCATTCTTCTGCACATTCTCCTCACAACTGAACACCTTGCGACTCCACTCATTCCTCTTTCTTAAGGCATCTCCCTGTATCCCTATCTGAGCATCCAATGTTCATTGTGTTAATGTCTTCTCAAATCCACACCTCAGTCACCATTCACAAAAAAGTTATCCTTCCATCCTCACCACTCCTTCCACTTAGTCATAGTCTTGCCAGTTTACAGCACAGAAAAAGACACTTTGGCCAACTGAATTTGAACCAGTCAAAAACAACCACTTAACTATTCTAAACTTGTTTTTCAACACCTGGCCCATAGCCTTGTGTGTCTTGGCATCACAACTGCACATCTGAGTGCTTAAATGTTTCTGTCTCTCTCACCCTTACAGGAAGTAAATTCCTGAATCCCTGCATCCTCTCACATCCTCTCTAAACCTCCTGCCCCTCACCTTAAATTCAATGCCCCCGGTCACTGATCCCACTAAAGGGGAACAGTTTTTTTCTGTCTACCCAATCTACGTCCCTCAGTTTTATAATCTCAATCTTGCCTCCCCCACTTCACTCTTCTCTATTCCAAGAAAAACAAACCCAGTCTATCCAATCGCTCCATAACTATAAAACTCGAGAGCTCAGGCCACATACTGGTAAATCCTGCACCCTCCAGTGCAAAATACTTAATGTGGATTCCAGAACTGCACACAATAATCTGGCTTCTCTCACACAACCTGTTTTCACTCCTTGCAAAAGAAGAGAGAGCACACAATGTGCTGAACAGAGGGTGACCTTCCTGTGTTTGACACTCTGACCACTGTAGGCAAACAGACCACCTTGCAGACTCAGCAGGTGTCAGAGTCAATGGGCACTTCCAATGGAGAGTCAGAATCAGATATCAGAGTGTGTTACTTGACCCTTTGCATTTACCCATTGAATTGTGGTCACCACCAGCTGCACTTTGAATTTGTAAGGAGAGAAAAGAGCTGACGTTTCAAGTCTAACTGACCCTTTGTCTAGCTGCCAGACCTGCTGAGATTTTCCAGCATTTTCTCTTTTGGCATCTAAACTGCATCAATCACTTTTGTGCTCACACGGTTCCTCTGCTTGGGGTCCTCACAGGTGCCATTGACTACATCCTTAGAAGTAACCCATGCCTCCATACAGCCACCCACGAACTTGGTTTGGAGGTACGTAGATCTGTGATGCCACAGAGGAAAGGAATCATAACAACTTCTCACATTTCCTACATTGATGTTGGTGCTAACCTGCTGACTTAAGATTAATGCAGCAGAACCTCTTGACTGAGAAATACTCCATGACTACTAGAGGCCACCACAGTGGCTGTATCTGTGCAAATGGTGTCTCTGGTGTAAGTGGTGGAGACTGGTACACTTACAACATTGATGGGTATTTGAATAGGAAGGGTTTAGAGGGATATGGGCCAAATGCTGGCAAATGGGACTAGATTACTTTAGTAAAACTGATCGGTGTGGACAAGTTGAACTGAAAGGTCTGTTTCCATGCTGTACAGCTCTATGACTCTTCACACCTATGGGAATCCAGCCACTGCAGCAAACTGGAAAATCTTTTCAGCTGAATTATTCGCATCGGGATTTTTCCCCGAGGGTGGGGGAGTTCAAAACCAAAAAAGGGCATAATTTTAAGGTGAGAGGAGAAAAAGATTTAAAAGAGACCTGAGGAGCAATTTAAAAAAAAAAACAGCAGGTGGTTCATATGTGGAATGAGGAAGTGATAGATGCAGGTAGAGTAGGAACATTTAAAAGACGTTTGGAACAGGAAAGGTTTAGAGGGACATGGGCCAAACACAGGCAAATGAGACTAGATTCGTTTGGGAAACCTGGTCAGCATGGACGTGTTTGACACACGGGTCTCTTTCTGTGCTGTTTGACTCTATGGCTGAGACCATAGTGGTCATAGAAGTGGCATCTTTGGGAATTAGTCACCTCGGATATGTGCCTGCAGGGAGGAAATTGGGAAATCCTGCAAATGTCATTAGCAGGTCCTGACAGAGATGGAAGTGAAGAAATTCAGTGCTTTAGTGATGTGGAACATTTGTCCCTATTGATTACTTCCCAGAATAGCACAGGCAACACATGGCCACTTAGTGCACATAATGTATCAGGTCATATTTCAGCACTGAAACTGTTAAAAAGATCACTTTAAAAATGTGTTTTTTTTAGCAATTTCACAAACTAGATGTCAATATGCAACTCTAAAACCATCAAAGCAACCACAAGTGACCCAAGTCTCATTGGCTCTCTCTTTAGTACCCTGTTACTTTCCACTGAAACTGACAACCACCTGCAGCTCTCCAGAACTGCTGATCAGCAATCCTTTTGTCTTGGCATTCACAAGAACACCATTGTGCATGCTTACACAGTCCAGATGGCCACTATCTTCCTCATGGGACGTGTGGGGGGTGAGGTTGTGCACAGCACTAATGAGTAAGTGGAGCTGACAAATCCAAAACTCTGGCAGTTAATCCCTTTGATAGGAGAGATTTAGAATAAAATACTAAGCACATAAGTACAGAATAAGATAAAATAAGTATTAAAAAAGGGGGAGAAAAATACGAACAGACCTGCACACAAAACAATGTGGAATTTGGGCATAGGGAGCAAAAAAATAAAAAGTGTGTCGTGCTGATGCAGAGGGGGGGGGGGGGGGATGAGACCTAGGAGACCTGATTGAAGGTGGTCCCTATGCAGCCAGGAATCAAGTGGAGTTTTTGTCTAAACTCAGGCCAGTTTTAGTTTCACTGGCATTTGAGCAAAGGCAGCAGTTCAATGATCTAGGAAACCGTAAAACCAACACCGTTTCATCTATAAAAGGAGGTAACCAATAATGACAATAATCTTCACTTGCTATCTTTTCATCCGTTACCTCCTCCTCTTCAAGAATTGAAGAAAGACAACCTCAATCAAATTCTTTAAAAAGAAGTGTCCAATTTACATTGCGTGGGTTGTTTCAACTTGTTTCCGTGTTTACTTTCTCACCACTTCAGAGTAGACAGTGTATACTGCTGTGTGATATACTCACCTTTGAGTGATTGCAGGAAAGAAGCTTGTGTTAATTTCTAAATACTCTTCATTTGAATCTACCAACCACTGCAGTGATCTTGAAAGATCAGGTCTGTTGACCATGAGTTGACTGTTCCCCAGGAGGCAGGTCAGGATGGGCGGAGGCCACTGGATGAATGTGGCAGCTTTAAGGGGCTACAGGCAAAGAGGTGCAGCATGTGTGGGTCCAGTGACCCCTGTACGTTTCAGGTTCTCCTTTCAGGACTCACTCTGAAATATCTTAGAAACTTGCTTAATGTTTGCCCTATCCAACTCGCTTCTAGATTTCAGTATTGACATTGGTTGTTCCTGAGCTTCTTGGATAGATGAATTGATTGATTTGTTCGAACGTGCTTCGATTTGCAATTTCATTACATATTGACATGTCCTTTTCTTTACTGTGACCATACTTTTCTTGCAGTTAAATCAATTCATTTTTATAAATTGTACTTACTGCAGAAAATGAAAACAGTCATGAGTACAGATGTTACTGATGACTCTCAGCCCTACCTGGTACCACTCCTTGCTGCAATTCCTCAGAATGCATTAGTTGTATTGAATGAAACTGAGCAACTTGCCAAATTTGCAACCATTCAATATCAGTCTTAAATCTTCCCATTAAATGAAACACTCACAGTTCACAAGTTTTAGTTTTGGTTTTTTAAAAAAACTTTTTGCCCATTTGATTTTCGCCGCCCCCCCCAAGTACCAGACTCTCCCCATTACTTTGCAGGTTCTTACATTGATAATGGCCTCAATTTCTCAAAACAATATTTCCTATAGATTGATTGTTTTCTGTGAAAAGGAACATGGCTCATTCCCCAATTTGTCCCTTGTAATCCTCAAGCTGTCTGAATTTCTAAGGACAGGTTGACTACTTTTGGATGCATGTATTTTAATGCACAGTGTGCTTCTGTTACCTATGATAAGATTGATGGTGGGTGGGTGGGGGAAGGGGGGGGGGCCTGGTGATGGTGGTGCTGAAGGTGAGAAGAACTCAGACTTGAGGACACCTCCTCATTAGGCATGTTAAGCGCAGGGGATGTTGAGATAGTGTTCTTGGGCTGCTTAGACTGGCTGGAGCAGATTAACTTTGGAGTAACGAGTCTTAATACAATAGCAGGTCAACTAATGGTTTTGTGGTACAGCAGCAATGTCCCCACCTTTGGGATGGAAGGTTTTGGTTCAAGTGTCATCTGCCCTGGATATGTCATAATGTGTTGAACAGACTAACTTTTTTTTAGAAAGTAAAAATAATCAACAAACAATTGGAAGGAGAGGAAAAGCTGCATAACTAAAAAGTAACAGCTAAACTAAAATTCTTTTTAAAATCCTTTATTTCAGTAATAAAAGAAAAGCTTCTTCGAATTTCCATACTGCTTCAGCTGTTTTCTATGTATCTAGAACAAACCATGAAAATGCCACCAATCAGGATTGAAGAAACTATAAAATCCACCATCACAGAATCATAGAGATGTACAGCATGGAAACAGACCCTTAGGTCCAACTTGTCGATGCCAACCAGATATCTATTATCTATTTATCCTATCCGTGCCTCATGAAAACAGCACCTGCCTATTCAACCTTTCCCCATAGCTCAAGTCCTCCAATCCTGGCAACATCCTTTTAGATCTTTTCTGAACCCTTTCAAGCTTCACACTATCTTTCCGATAGGAAGGAGACCAGAATGCACGCGATATTCCAAAAGTGACCTAACCAATGTCATGAACAGCCGCAACATGACCTCCCAATTCCTGTGCTCAATACTCAGACAAATAAAGGATTGCATACCAAACGCCTTGTTCAAGTTTATTAAAAAATATATTAATGTGAGATATTGCTTCAGTCCTCACTGGCAGCAGAAACCAATATATATATAGACCAAAGAGGTAGATGAGAGTAAACCAGTTGATGTGCTGTAAATGGATTTCAGCAAGGCGTTCGATAAGGTTCCCCACAGTAGGCTATTATACAAAATGCGGAGGAATGGGATTGTGGGAGTGAGAGGTGGCAAATGGGGTTTAATGTGGACAAGTGTGAGGTGATACACTTTGGCCGGAGTAATCAGAATGCAAAGTACTGGGCTAATGGTAAGATTCTTGGGAGTGCAGATGAGCAGAGAGATCTCGGTGTCCATGTACACAGATCCCTGAAAGTTGCCACCCAGATTGACATGGTTGTTAAGAAGACATACAGTGTTTTGGCCTTTATAAATAGAGGGTTTGAGTTCCAGAACCAGGAGGTTATGCTGCAGCTGTACAAAGCTCTGGTACGGCCACACTTGGAGTATTGTGTACAGTTCTGGTCACCGCATTATAAGAAGGATGTGGAAGCTTTGGAAAGGATGCAGAGGAGATTTACTAGGATGTTGCCTGGTATGGAAGGAATGTCTTACGAGGAAAGGCTGAGGACCTTGAGGCTGTTCTCGTTAGAGAGAAGGTTGACAGGTGACTTAATAGAGACATCTAAGATAATCAGAGGGTTAGATAGGGTGGACAGGACGAGCCTTTTTCCAAGTATGGGGACGGCAAACACGAGGGGACACAACTTTAAAGTGAGGGGAGACAGGTATAAGACAGATGTCAGAGGTAGTTTCTTTACTCAGAGAGAGGTAAGGGTATGGAATGCTTTGCCTGCAATGGTAGTAGATTCGCCAACTTTAAGTGCATTTAAGTCATCATTGGACAGGCATATGGATGTACATGGAATAGTGTTGGTGGGTTGGGCTTCAGATTGGTATGACGGGTCAGCACAACATCGAGGGCCGAAGGCCTGTACTGCGCTGTAATGTTCTATGTAATATAGCGACTGCAGATGGAACACCAAAGGTTAATGGGATTCCCTTATGGCACATTTTCATGAAAAGTCCTGTTCACGTGGAAGAAGAATGAAAAGCTCAGAGTTTCAAATGAAAAAAAAAAGTCTTGCAAGTAGCTCTCGGACAGCCAAGACCTTCACTGACCCTTCCATTCCAAATCCTGAGGAGCAGACATTTGACTGCTTAGAGTTAGACTGAATTACATTTCACAAGCGGTCACACATCAGCAAGGGTATGATATGGAAAGGAATGCCACAAGAGGTTTGATTTGGGTGTCATTTTTATTCACTGTGTATGCCTATGAATTGGGTAATAAACCAGAGGGAGTGCTGCTTAGGATTCACAGGCACAGTTTCGAAATCAGGAATCTCCCATTCAGCACAGAGATAAGTGGAATTTCCTCTCGCATGTGATCACTTTGGCATTCTCTTGCCCAGCTAGGAGGGGAGGGTGGGTCACTAAGTATATTCAGACTGGATTTAAAAGCAAAGTACTACAGATGTTGGAGCTTGGAAAGAGGGAGAAACTCAGCAGATCTGGGATGAAAAGCAGAGTTACCATTTTAAATCTAGAATGACTCTTCTTCAGAACGCGAAGGGGCAGGAAAATAATGGTTCTTCAGCTGTTAGCGACGAGGGAGGAGAACAGATAGTGAGGGTGTCAACAACAAAAGACAAGAGGGTTGTTACAGGAGCAGAGTGATGTACATGCAAAATATGTGCTAATGGTCGGTATGAACTGTCAGACGCTGGCAATGCTGACAGCAAATCCATGCAAACAGGCTGAGAGTGAGGACTGCAGATGCTGGAGATCAGAGTCAAAAAGTGTGGTGCTGGAAAAGCACAGCAGGTCAGGTAACACCCGAGGAGCAGGAGAATCGATATTTCGAGCATAAGCTCTTCATCAGGGCAAGTTAAGAAGGGGTATAATTAAAGCGAGGAACAGTGCCCATGCTCTGAAGTTATATTCAGTGCCATATCCTGAAGGCTGAAGAGTGCACAAGCAGAAGATGAAGTGTGAGAAACAAAACCAGAAATTGCTGGACAAATGCAGCAAGTCTGGCAGCATCCCCCGAGAAACAAAAAAAATGTTAACGTTGAGTCCAATGACACCTCTTTGCTTTATTAAGCACAAAAAAAAGGTACCTGTTATTCCAGCTTCCATTGAGCTATGTTGGACAATTGCGATAGGACAGATAGAAATATTAGCATGGCAGCAAGATGATGTATTAAAATGGAAAGCAACTGGAAAGTCAGGATTGTGCTTTTTTTTTAAAAAAACACACTTCTGCAAAAAACGTGATCACCTAATTTGTGTTTGACCTCACCACTGTAGAGGAAACCCACTGTTCACACTGCAGCATCTGAAGTGGTCTGCAGCTGGGTTGAACTATAACGTTAGTGATAAGATTGCCAGAAATTCCCGGCAGGTTCGGAATTCCTACTTCTCCTGCTGCAGCAGGCACAAAAGAGCCCAGTTACACGATTAAGGAGATGAA
Source organism: Chiloscyllium plagiosum (assembly GCF_004010195.1). NCBI lineage: Eukaryota > Metazoa > Chordata > Chondrichthyes > Orectolobiformes > Hemiscylliidae > Chiloscyllium > Chiloscyllium plagiosum. The sequence continues at coordinate 118,027,858 of NC_057712.1, forward strand.
GAACAGAAAATTATGAGAGAAAAGTTGCTGCAAGCCATGCTGGATGAGGCACCATGAACTTCATTCGCAATGCAAATGAGCAAATTCAATGTGTGTGTTAAACATGTTAACTTAGTACCACAGATAACGCAGTTAGTATCTAGCTCTAAATTGTATGAAGAACATTAAAGTTTCAGAGGGAATGTAATGGAGCTTCACTATGATGTCGCCAAATACGGTGAGATAGATTTTAAATGATAGATTTAAATTACATGGATTAAATGAGAAATATGACAGCAGTGTTTCTGATTATAAAATCATGCAACAGGATGGGCTGCACGGCTATGTGGAGTTTGTACATTCTCCCAGTGTCTGCGTGGGTTTCCTCCAGGTGCTCCGGTTTCCTCCCATGGTCCAAAGATGTGCATGTTAGGTGAACTGGCCATGCTAAATTGCCCATAGTGTCCAGGGATGTGTAGGTTAGGTGTATTGGTCAGAGGTAGATGTAGACTAATAGGGTTGGGGAATGGGTCTGGGTGGGTTACTCTTCGGAGGGTTGGTGTGGACTTGTTTGGCCGAAGGGTCTGTTTCCACACTGTAGGGATTCTATGATTCTATGACAAACACGAGCAGAGAAGTACTAGCTGTTGAAAAGTTCAGACTAAGGGCCCATAATTGAACAAAATGTGAGTAGGTGAAACAGCTTTAGAGTATTAGGAAGCTCTGAATGTCCCGACTCAGTGGTTGAGGAAGAAACTTTCAAGATTACATCAGACAGTTGAACGAAGAGGAAGGTTTGAGGAGTAAGGCCAAAGTGTATAAAGATAAAGGAGGCAATTTGCTCAGGTGAAGGGGAACCTTTGGGGAAGGGGAACACAGAAATGGTCTTCTTGGATCATATGGCCTATTTCTGTATTGTAACAGGAGTGTTTCTATAGTTTGATAAACATTTGCTTACATACTTCAAATCAGCATAAACTTTCAACAACTGCAAAGATAATTTCATGTGCAGTAAACTGAAACAACATTTTGCATAGTGAAGTGCCTCATTCGGATCTAATACAGCCAAAAATCAACAGAATTGAGTTAGTTGTATATACTAGTCTGCATTGATTTTATTAATTTCTGCCCTGTATCAGACATGTTACACCTATTGGACTTGGTGGTGGTAGAAGAGGTGGGTCGAGGTTCAGAGAGTCACATGATCTTTTGGGGGTTGAGACTGAACTCCACTTTATGAAGAGAGATGTGGGGAATTAAGCTCCATGTTCAGGGGAGAGAAAAAGAGTAGAATAAAAAAGGAACAAAATTGCCAACCAGAGACTTTCAGGTTAATTATTCTGCAAAAGTTACTGGATGGTATACTGTTCAAGTGCACAAGTCTTAGCTGTGATCCAAAAGTTTGACACTCACCACATTTTGGGTGATGTAAAAAGGTGGCCTGCTTCCAACAAAGCCTGTTCCATAGAGTCATCCTCCAGCTCTTCAAGAGAGGAAGAGCTACAAACAACTTAAAATTGGACGAAAATGTGAGTGGAAACAATGTCAAAAATAATTATGATTGTTGCTGTCATTAGTATTTATGCTTTGTAAGAAAAAGACTTTTTCTTACAACAATAACTGCTTTGACTTCTTCCTTCCACTTTGTGGTATTAGAAATTATAGGAAACGCACACCAGCACACTGCATTTACGCTGTAAATATCAAATACAGTACAAAATACCATACAAAACAAAAAATGTCAGGAAAAACTCTAGATATGAAAAGATGCATTATTAAATATGCAAAATTGATTTGCTCAAAACGCACAATATTCACTTGAATTTAATTTAAAGCCAACAGGATATTCTCAGTCTCTAGCTATGCCATTCAAGTAGGAAGTTTGAGTGATAAAATGTAAAAAAGGTCAATACGTTCGGTTTTCACATACGAAATAAGGAAATTTATCTACATTTGATGACCATTCAGCAACATTAGCAAGTGAAGTGACTATTCATCCTGAAAACGTTGCCAACTTCAAGTTATTTCGTTGCATTGCTTAACGCTAACACAAAATTAGCATTGGGTTTGGTTCAAGTGCCCATTCAGTTCAATGTACTAGCTTCACAACTCAATAGTCTTTTCATATAAATAATCTTTGAGAGGACCCAGATTAACATGACAGGAATAACTCTAAACAAAAAAAAATATAAAAAATAATTTAAAAAATCATTCTACACCTATTCTGAATATTTAAAGCAATATTAAAAAGACTCAAGACCGATCCCTAATTTTAAAATTCTACACTAATGTCAAATATTTCTCAAATTCCACTCCAGCTCATAAAACAAAAAAAAAATGGCCTGCAGTATGAGGATCTCAGACTTGTGCCAATAAAACTTGCAATATCTGTTTTTAGGTTAACACTTGAAAAAAAAACTATATCCTGGATGTTTACGAAAGATGCAAACATTCAAATTAGGATGAGGAGTAGGCCATTTGACCCTTCAAGTCGGCTTCAACATTCAGGTCTAATCACTCCACATTCCTGACAACCTTTCACCCCCTTACCTCATTAGGCTATGGCTTAAAAATATTTAAGGGGATGCAGAGGGACATAGGCAGGTTAAGTGAGTGGGCAAAAACAAATTAGACAGTTGGGATATAATATGGGAAAATGTACAATTATGCAAATTGACAGGAACAGTAGAGGAGCTGAAAATGTGTTGCTGGAAAAGCGCAGCAGGTCAGGCAGCATCCAAGGAACAGGAGAATCGACG
>NC_057712.1:118030786-118039771 GCF_004010195.1 Chiloscyllium plagiosum
AGGACTGCAGATGCTGGAGATCAGAGCTGAAAATGTGTTGCTGGAAAAGCGCAGCAGGTCAGGCAGCATCCAAGGAACAGGAGAATCGACGTTTTGGGCATAAGCCCTTCTTCAGGAAGGATTCCTGAACAAGGGCTTATGCCCGAAACGTCGATTCTCCTGTTCCTTGGATGCTGCCTGACCTGCTGCGCTTTTCCAGCAACACATTTTCAGCTCTGATCTCCAGCATCTGCAGTCCTCACTTTCTCCAGGAACAGTAGAGGAGCTGACTATGATGTAAAAGGAGAAAGACTACAGAAAGCTATAGAACAAAGGGATTGGGAGTCCTCGTTCATAAACCTCCAAAAGCATGCAAGTAAAGCGGGTAATAGGGAAGACAAATGGAATATCGGGCTTTATTTCTAAAGGGAATGGAGTTTAAAAATAAGGAGGTTTTGCTAAAAATCATACAAGGCACTAGTCAGAGTACAGCTGGAATACGGAGAACAATTTCAGGCCCCTTATCTAAGCAAAGATATACTGGCATTTGAAACAGTCCAGAGAAAGTTCACTGTGCTGATCCCAGATATCGAGATATTGTTTTATGAGGAGAGTTTGAGTAGATAGGGCTGTACTCATTGGAGTTTAGAGCAATGAGAGGTGACCTCATTGAAACAAAGGTTCTTAGGGGACTTGACAGGGTAAACATAGAAAGGTTGTTTATTTCCCCTCGGGAGAGGGTCTAGGACCAGACGGCATATTTTCAGAATTTGGGGTAGAACTAAAACTGCTAATATCTCTTCGTTCTTGATGCTAATTTGTTCAAGTATATTACACAGTCAGCCCCTGATTTCCATACCAACAGTACATCTTTATTCACTATCACGAAGGACAAAATACTGACCTATAAACCTTACCCATGTCTTATAGCTCTACACATAGTTTTCCATTTAGGTCCTGAATGGGCCCTCTCAGTCCCTGCCTAGTCTCTTGGATTTTTATTTATTTTACCTCTCTTTGCTTTGACTTTATTTTTCTTAAGTAACCTCCAATATAAATACCACTATGGATGCAGCTAGGGCTTCTGCTACTTTGAGCTCACGGTTTTTGGCATAAGGAGGCCGTCTCCCTTTCTTTATCAAATCCTGGACATCAGTTAATATCCAAGTTCACTGGGACTTGTCGGTCCCACCCTTCACTATTACCCTTCTGAATGTCGCTGCTCTGATGTGAAGCTTTCCACAAACAGCTGCTCCCAGCTTGTCAGGTCCTGCCTTCTTATCATAAAAATTGGTTTACGTCAAATTCAGAACCTTTACTTCTGGTCCATCACTGACGACCTTAAATCTTATAGAGTTATGATCATTATCACTGAAATGCTCTGACGTGCTCAGATTAGTTCTCCAAAATTAGGTCCAGCGCTAACCCCACTCTTGCAAGACTTTGTCCGTCTGACTTAAAATGTATCCATCAAAGCATTGTAAGAATTCCAATCCCTCCAATTTTGTATGCTCCAGTTAATAGTGGAGAAGTTAAAATCCCCAGTTGTGACCCTATTACTTCTACATCTCAGATTTGCCTACATATGTCTTTCTTTTTCTCCTGAACTGTTGGGAGATCTATTGTGCAGCCCCAACAAGCAACTGCCCCCTTTTTATTTTCATATGGACTCATTCATGGAACTTAAGATATCACCTATCTTTATCGCAGTCATTGGCTATTTGATCAACATTATGACACCATTGTCTTCCCCTTGAAGATTCCACAGCCAGGAAAACTGAGCTGCCAGTCGTGATCCTCCCTCAGCCATATCTCCATGACAGCAATTATATTGCATCCCTATGTGTTAATCAACACCCTCAACTCGTCTACCTTACTTGCAAGACTCTTGCAAGACTCCTTACAGTAAAATACAAAAATGCCTCTAGCCTTGCCATTTCTTATATTAATTAACTTCTGTTTTATCATTAAAGTACAATCCTCAGCATTACATACTTTTCTTTCTGGAAGAGATAATTTCATTAAAATGAAAACCTGATCTATCAATCCAGGTTTCGGTCTGGGATTTGACTTATGTAGTATCATCAGCTGGGATCATAATGTGAGCATTTCCTGTATAAGGCGACTCATTTACCTCTACCAGCTGCTCAGTCTAGAATTTCATTATTAATTCTTATTGAGAATGAGGAATGGAATTTAACAGTTTGTTACTAGGTTTCATAAATACTGAACTCCTGTTACTTTACTAGGGCCTTTCCCATTCCCTACATGTCTCTTTTAAAACATACTAACTCATGGATTAAATTGTGTGCCTTGGAAGGTCTTGTGATATTTTACTGCTATCAGTTTTCTTTGAGAGCGCAGCCTTAATGAAAGCCATCTTCCACACAAACTGCTCAAATGTGGAGAAAAACGGCAGTAATTGTCATACCTTCTAGAGCAAACCGAAGGTCCCAAAGAACAGAAAGCAATTTGGGATTCTGCCCACAGACTAATTGATAGGGATCATATTTTCCAACATCTGGAGTGAATTCTTTGCATGAACTTGTTTGTTAGAGAAAAAAAGCTGGTACTGGACAAATTAATGAGGCAAACTTGATAAATCCCAGGACTTGATCTCTGCCACAAACTGAAAAAGGTTGCTGTAGAGGTAGTGGATGCATTCATCTTCCTTCAAAATCTGCAGATTCTGGAATAGTGCCTTCTCATTGAGAAGTTTCAAATGTAATATCAGTACTTAAGAAAAAGCGTGGGGGGAAAGTGAGAAACTACAGACCTGTTTTACTTGATATCAAATAGTAAGAAAAATACTCAAAATCAATTATGCAGAATGTTATAATTAGACACTTGGTAGAATTAACATGGATTTATGAAAGGGGTATCATGTTTGACAAACCTTTGAGGTATTTTTTGGGTGATTGTTACAAGCAGAGTAGATGATAGTTCCTCCCAGCCTCCCACCCCATGAGTGACTATGATACATTTGGATTTTCAGAAGGCTTTTCAAAAAGAGCCACACAGGGTGTTAGTGCTTTTTATTCATTCATAGGATGTCAGCGTCACTGGCTGGGCCAGCATTTATTGCTCATCCCTAGATGTCCTTGAGAAAACAGATGGTGAGTTGACTTCTTGAAATGCTGCAGTTCAATTCCTTTAGGAAGGAAGTTCCAAGAGTCTGACCCAGTAACACTGAAGGATTAGTTACACATTTCCAAGTCATTGCCTGGTATTTGGGCTCCACAAATGTTACTTGCTACTTTTCAGCCCAGGCCTAGGTATTATCCAGATCATATAGGATTTGGATATGGACAGTTTTAGTATGAGGAGTCACAAATGGTGCTGAACATTGAGTGAGCCAGACAATCCATGAACTTCACTCCTTCCAATGTTATGATGGAAGGAAGATCATCGAGGAAGCAGCTGAAGACGGCTGTGACGACAACACAGTTAACAGGAATGCATTCAGAGATGCTGAGGCATAGATGATTGTTTACCAACTACTACAACCATCTTCTCATGTGCCAGGTATGATTCCAACCAGTGGAACTTTGCCCCTTGATTCCAGTTTTGTTAGGGTTCTTTGATGTCACACTTATCACCTCAACCGGGAACTCAGCTCTTTTGTCCAGGCTTGAACCAAAGCAGTAATGAAGTCAGGAGTGGAGTGGTCCTGATGGAACCCAAACTGAGCGTCAATAAGTAGGTTATTGATGAGCAGGTGCTGCTCAATAGAATGTTGTTTACACCTTCCACGGTGACCAAGAGGGCACTGACGGCATGATAATTGGCCAGCTTGGATTTGTCCTGCTTGTGTACAGGATATAACTGGGCAATGTACACTCGGGTAGATGCCAGTGCTGTAGCTGTAATGGAGCAGATTGGCTAGGAGACAGCAGTTCCTAGAGCGCAAGCCTTAAGCACTTTTGCTGTATTGTTGTCAGGGCCCATAGCCTCTGAAGCATCCAGTGTCTCCAACAATTTCTTGATTGACATGAAGTGAATCAAATTGGCTGAAGACTGGTGTCTACGATGCTGGATATTCTGGAGGAGGTAGAGATGGAACATCCACTCTGCACTTCTGGCTGAAGATCAGCTTTTGCTGTGATGAGCTAGCTCCCCCATCACCGAGGATGGGGATGTTTGAGAGCTTCTCCTCCACTGAGTTGTTTAATTTTCCACCATCACTGTTGACTGGACATGGCAGAATTTCAGAGCATAGACTGGATGTGTTGGTTGTCGGATTACTGAGCCCTGCTTTAAAAGTTACCTTTTATTATTCTGAATCTTGTATTGCAGATCAAAATGGAAAAAGGGACTGTTTTATATCACGTACTGTGGAAAGAGTTGCTACACTTTAGAATTCAAGTTACTGGAACTCATTGGGTGTTGTGTTTACGTTGCAGCATTGTTCAAGCTGTGGGAGAAGAACAGAGATCAAAGACGTCACTAAACTGGATGTGTGTGAAGGGTGAATGTCACTCATGACAAATTGCTGATTGGTTTGTGTAATAAGGACTTTATTAGATGCCAGAAGTCACCAACATGACAACCACTCTGGTTAGCGCCAGTTGTAAGTGAACTATACAAGCATTTACAATAAATGGAGAGAAGCCCTGAGATGTCAAAGACGTGGTCTCTCTCTCTCTGCGCAGATGATTTACCACAGCTTGCAAGACAGTTATTCTCTACCAGCAGTTGCTGTAGTTACTTTAAATCAAACTGCTTCAACATGTTAGTCACACAAATCCTGGCAGATGGGATATGAAACCTGACTTTCTGGTTTAGAGGCAAGGACAGTACCAATTAACCACACAAGCCCTCTGACGCCACCATTTGCTGTAAGCTGTTACTGCTAACCAATAACTAAAAGCCTTCCCAATCTGTGTGCCAACTGAACTGTATCCTCAAACAACGGAAATAATCTGGAAATAAAGAAGAGAGGGTCTTAAAAGAATCAAATGGATGCCTCATGGAATTCTGTAGACTGGACTGTGTTTCCCCAATTCTTTTTTCCCCTCCACCCATCAGATCCACACCTGTTTGTCCGGGAGTGTGCATGTGTAAGGGTTTAAGAGTTAGAGTTAAGGGTTAGAGTGTCAATTCATAGAGTTATATATTAATATTTCATATTTTGTTTTCCTGTAACTAGAACTGATTCCTTTTATAATCAATAGTAAGTCTTGTTAAGTATAGTAGCCTGGTCAGTACTTTCTGTCAACCCAAGTCCATCAATTCCCTCCCTGACAGCATGAATTGATGCATTTTTTTCATCCCTTAAAAGCCAACATACAGCAAATAATTAGGAAGGCAAATCTACATTAGAATGTCTTGCAGTGAAGTCCAGAGGAGGAGTAAATGCATAGAATTTTGGCACTGCAACTGGAATCGTGTGCGCAATTTTGTTTCCCTTCCCCAAGGAAGGATATAGTTGCCACTGATGGAGTCCAACAGAGGTTATTAGATTAATTCTTGGGTGGGGACTATCCTACGAGGAGAGAGAGTGTGTGGACACCAAGCCAAATCTCGAGAGAGATGTGATCTTATTAAAATCTAAAAAAAACTTCACAAGGGCTAGACAGGGCAAATGCACTTCCCTCACTGGGATTAAGAATGGAGGTCATCTAGAAAAGAGAACCTGAGGGGTCACAGTCTCAAAATAGACATAAACCATTTTACATTGAAATGAGGAATTTCTTAATTCAAGGGAGTGGCGAATCTCATGAATTATCCAACATTGAGGCCCGTGGAAACTCAGTCATCAAGTACATTTAAAGATAATATCAATAGATTTCTTCGGTAGATACCAATTGCATCAAGCAAAATGGGTTAGTGAGCGAAAATGACTGGGATAGATGACAAGCCATTATCTGAAAAGATTGAGCAGACTCAAGGAGTTTAACGATCTGATTGTATGTTGCTATGAACTGCAGGCAGAAGGGTGGCTGTCACCTTGTACTAATGGTTAATCAGCAATTTACAATTTTATGCAACATTACAGCGATTGCCACATGACTCTTTTCACGAAGTGCATTTCTGAAAAGGATTTTCGGATGTGGCATTCAGGATTGTGTAATCTACTTTTCACATATCTCTCTCTCAACTGCAAACTTATTCGGCAATTCATGTACAAGTCACTGTTTAATGGGTCAAACTGGACGTGAATGAATGTGGGGAGACATTGAAATTACACGAGGAAATACCAAAGTTAAGATAACCACAGGCACATATGTAGAATTAAATCGGGATAGGCAGATGATCTCACTTACTTTGACTAAGCCTTCGGATCACTCACCAGTTAAAAACAAAATGTATATTTTATCGTCCTTATCAAAATCTATCCTCTCAAGCATGACTATTTCTACGATAAGAAATCTTCTTTAGTTTCTTTGACACCCTCAAGATGTCCCAACCCTGTTCTACATCAAATGAACCACTATTGCATCAAAAGTAATACAGAGAAATACAGAAGGTAATTTGCTTACAATAAAACTTTGCAGCACTAAATAGCTAGATTGTCTATTTCTGTAATGTTCATTCCACATAAATCCTGAGCTTTTCAGCTGCTTCCCCACAGTGCATACTGTGCAGACCTGTACGGTCTGTGCATGGCAGTGACTCTCAGAAGTGAAGCTCATCTGAGTCCATTGCCAATTAGCGCACGTGGACATTCCGAGAGGCTGCAGCTGCTCAGCTTTCAGGACATATTGCTCCTCGGGTTGGAACAACTATCCATTCTACGCTAGTTAGCTTCCAGAAAATGACATACCCCCATTGCTCACAATACTCCAAAATGTGGTCTGACCAATTTTGGGCCCCATATCTCAGGAAGGATGGGTCCAGAGGAGGTTCAGGAGAATGAAAGGCTTAATATATGAGAAACGTTTGAGGACTCAGGGGCTATACTTGATCAAGTTTAGAAGGATGAGGGGGGGGAAATCTGATTGACACTTACAGAATATTGAACAGCCTGGACAGAGCGCATTTTTTGATTAGATTAAAATTCCCTACAGAATGGAAATAGGCCCTTCAGCCCAACAAGTCCACACTGACTTTCCGAAGAGTTACCCATCCAGACTCATTCCCCTAACTAATGCACCTAACACTATGGGCAATTTAGCATGGCCAATTCACTTAACCTGCATGCCTTTTGGAATGTGGGAGGAAACCAGAGCACCCAGAGGAAACCCAAGCAAACACAGAGAGAATGAGCAGACTCCACACAGACAATTGCCCGAGGTGGGAATCAAGCCTAGGTCCCTGGCACTGTGAGACAGCAGAGCTAACCACTGAGCCACCGTGTTGCATTTATAGATCTTGGGAAGATGTTTCCATTGGCAGGAGAGACAAGGACCCAAGGGCACAGCCTTAGGAGTAAAAGGGAAGACCTTTTAGAATAGAGATAAGATGAAAGTTCTTTAGCCAGAGAGTGGTGAATCTGTGGAATTCACTGCCACAGAAGGCTGTGGAGGCCAGGTCATTGAATGTACTTAAGACAGAGCTAGATAAGTTATTGATTACCAAAGGGGATTAAAAGGTTACGGGAAGAATGCGGGAAAATAGGGTTGAGAAAGCTGTTAACAATGACCAAAGAGTGGAGCAGACTCAATGGATCCAATGGCCTAATTTCTGCTCCTATGGTTTTATTAGATTAGATTACTTGCAGTGTGGAAACAGGCCCTTCGGCCCAACAAGTCCACACCGACCCTCCGAAGAGCAACCCACCCAGACCCATTCCCCTACATTTACCCCTTCACCTAACACCATGGGCAATTTAGCATGGCCAATTCACCCAACCTGCACATTTTTGGACTGTGGGAGGAAACCGGAGCACCGGAGGAAACCCACGCAGACACTGGGAGAATGTGCAAACTCCACACAGACAGACAGTTGCCCGAGGCGGGAATTGAACCCGGGTCTCTGGCGCTGTGAGGCAGCAGTGCTAATCATGGTGTCACTGTGCCGCCCATTCTGCAGCCCAAGTTAACTGCCCATCACAAAGGAAACATAAAATGTCGATTAATGGATCCAAAAAAAGAAAATATATCCAGCTGACAGACTGGAAAATGGAGCAGTGAATACATTTCCACTTTGATTGTCAGTGACAAAAAGCAGCACTAGGGTCTTCAGGCCATTACAGCACCGTGCAACATGGGAGGAGGTTGCAGAGGAGATTTACCAGGATGTTGCCTGGGCTAGAGCATTTCAGTTATGGACAGAAAATCAGGCAGACTGGGTTGTTTCCTGATAGCAGAGGAGATTAAAAGGGGGCAAGACTGAGACGCATAAAATGATGAGGAGGAGAGATACAAGGCAGGCAGGAAGAAACTGGAGGGATCAAGGATCAGGCAGCATAGACTTAAAGAAAGGGCTGGAAGGTTTAGAGGAGGAGATGCGAGAAAAAAAAATGTTTTCACCCAGAAAGTGGTGGGAATCAGGAACATACTGCCTGATAGGATGCACCACAGTGCTGCATGGGGAGAGACCTTCCATAAGACGTGGTTGCAGAAATAGGCCATTCAGCCCATCCAGTCTGCTCCACCATTGAATGGGATCATAGTTCATCTGATAATCCTCAACTCCACTTTCCTGCCTTTTCCACATAACCCTGGATTCCTTTCCTGATTAATAATCTGTCTGTCTCAGCCTTGAAAATATTTAACAGCCCAGGCTTGACAGCCCTCTGCAGTAAAGAATTCCTCAGATTCACTGCACTAAAACAGACAAATACCCCTCACTGAGGTTATGCCATCTGGTCTTAGACTCTCTCTCTCACAAGGCAAAATAAGGTTTCCATATCCACCCTGTCAAAGCACCTCAAGAATCTTACGTTTCGGCATTCTTCTAAGCTCCAAAGAATACAATCCCAGTCTACTCATCCTCTCCATAGTCTAACATACCCTATTGAACCTTCTCCGGCCTGCCTCCTAAACCAGTACTGCTGCCTCACAGCGCCAGAGACCTGGGTTCAATTCCCGCCTCAGGCGACTGACTGTGTGGAGTTTGCAC
>NC_057712.1:118047009-118064760 GCF_004010195.1 Chiloscyllium plagiosum
CCACCTTCATCCCCTCCCCCACTCACCTATTGTACTCTATGCTACTTTCTCTCCACCCCCACCCTCCTCTAGCTTATCTCTCACCCTTCAGGCTCTCTGCCTTTATTCCTGATTTCTCTTTTGCCCGAAACGTCGATTTTACTGCTCCTTGAATGCTGCCTGAACTGCTGTGCTCTTCCAGCACCACTAATCCAGAATCTGTTTTCCAGCATCTGCAGTCATTGTTTTTACTTAGTTGATTTTTTCCATCTCCCACTTATCAGCCCATTGGCCCATCTGATCAAGATACCATTGTAATCTAAGGTAACCTTGTTTGTTGTCCACTACACCTCCAGTTTCAGTTATGCAAGGGATTGTTGAAATCCCGTTTAATACAGTTCCAGTGTCTTTAGTGAGGGATACAATTGCACTGGAATCCATTCAGAGAAAGTTCACGATGTTGATTCCTGGAGTGAATGCACTGTCCCAAGAGGAAAGGTTGAACATCTCATTGATGTTTAGAGAAATGAGAACTGACCTTTTTGAACGAAGATGTGAGAGAATTTGACAGGGTAAATGCCGAGTGGATGTTTCACCTTGGAGAAAGTTAGAATAATACCCTTTAAATTCATAGTACTCGATGGCTGGACTCTTGAAGGATTATGGAAAGGAATTTATTTCAAATTTTGTAGAAATACTGGGGTGGTGTCTTTAAAAAAAAAAAGACATGTCACTCTGCAGTGAACACTGGAAATATTTTTTTCAAAACAAAGATATCTAGAAATCACCTGACCGGCAATAACTAACTGGTTGCTCTGCTGAGTCCATGATGGGGCTCCTTTGAAAAATAAGTGACTTGGTGAGGTGCTTGTTTTACAGAAGTCCAACTGATCTCATTCATTTCTGAAAGGGAATCTCTGTCTGTCAGTTCCCGAGCAAGCTACGTCTACAAGAGTTCATCTGCACGACGTTCAACTTGACCGTGTGTCAGACAGAACATCACAGCAACAGACTCCAGAACGTCCCCTTTTCCTGATCCTTTTGCCTTCCACAAGAAAGGCTCATTGGATTTCTGAAAAAAAAATCAATTTTTGGCCAATGTCCACAGATATTTCAATTTTTTCCCTCTTATTCTGGCGAACAAGGGAAAGAAAGAAAAAAAGATTTTTCCCCAGAAATAAGGAGAGGCATTTACAGAGGAACCTCAATTATCCCAATGACACGGGCAGTGAGTATTTTGTTCAGATAATCAAATACCAGATAATACAGTTCAGCCAAGCATTGGGATCTTGTTCGGATAATCCAAAACTTGGAGAATCAAATGTCGGATAAGAGGTTTCTCTGTAGACTTCTGCATTACCAACTAGGTTTGTTATTCAATTAGCATGCAGTAATTGATTTGTTTTGATAATAAACCCATAATAACGTTGATTAAGAAGCCTGGTCAATAGATCTTTTTGTTTAAAACTGGAGATAAAAGAGGTGTTTGATTTGGCACCTTAGTAACTGGCAAAAAGCATGGTTTATTTTACGTGGTGACTCATGAAGTAGTGGGACCAGGCTGATTGTTGCTATTAATCAAGGCTGGAGGAGTGTACAGTTTAAAAGTGAGCAGTCTACCATTCAGGACAAAGATGAAAAAAAAAAGGCCTACTCCTGCTCTGATTTCATAAAGAGCTTGAACTCCTGCTGCCCACGTGGTGTTAATATACCTTTGAGCTATGAGGCAGAGAGTTCTCAGATTGGGATCCAGTGACAATGAACGAGCGCTGATGTAAATACGTATCTGGAAGCTGCGTGGTTTGAAGATAATGATGTTCCTGTGCACTGGTTACCCACTTCTTTGTGGGTGACAGAACCTTCAATGTTTTCGGAGGTGCAGTCCAAGGTTTCACAATGCATCTCATGCATGGTACACAATGCAGCCATACTGCAACAATGGTGAAGGGTTTGAATGGTGAATGTTTAAAACAGCTGCTTTATCCCAGATGGTGTTGAACTTCTTGCATTTTACTGGTGCTGCATTCATCTAAGCAAGTGGGTCATTCAAGAATTTAAAACATAATATACAGGCACCTCCATTGAAGTTCTTCCTAAGTTAGTTAGACATTACTCGATTATTACCTTCTCCATTCCCAATCCCATTGCCATCCATCTGCAACCTACCTATTTCCTACAGTTCCATTAGATTCAAACAGAAAAGGAAACGGTTCAACTCATCAAGCAATGCTGCCTCTTCAACAGCTATCTAACTGGTATTTTTTTAAAAACACAGCAGGATTTTCCAGTTCTAGCTAAGTAGCACCAACTGTAAATGTTAACTTGTCTTTCTTCTGTTATATCCACCCTATATCTGAAAAGTCACATTAAACTTCACATGGTCAACTGAATTCCAAAATTTCTTCTTTGGTCATTTGTGAACCAGCGTTGGTCATCAACGAGTGGACTAAACAATCCATTTAAAATATGCTGAGTATGTGACTCCCCTTTTGTCCTGCTTGAACTTTAAAAAAGTTGGCAATCCATTGACTAAAATTTATGGGAACAGCATCAAGGTCTGAGTGGTCTAATCTAACACTGCCACCATGTGGTGGTCAATAGCATTACAGTGCTCACTCAGCATAGCAGAACATATGTAAGTTGTGAAGTTGTATTTCTCATTTCAACCACAAGCAGTCAAAAAAAATGCTTTAACTTGTGGTTGGTATTAAATGCTTCACATTGTTAACACAATTATAATCACCATGCACCATATTAAAAATTCTACTAATTAAACAATAGTTTCCAGGAGCCAACATCACCACATTTTCAGCATTCCCATGCCTCACGTCCTTTATTCCCCACTGATTGTGAAGTTAACTTAGTTTCTATCCAAATCCCTCAACAAAGTACGAGGTGAAGTCCTGTACCACAAGGTGATGCTGGAATGCTAAGCGCACAGAGGAAATAGTAGAACAAGCCATTCAGTCCATTAAGCTAATTCTGTCATTTACCATGATCACAGCTGATCCTCTACCTCAACATCATGCTCCCAGTCCCCCTAGAAATCAGCCTAATTCTTTCTTAAATACATTCCAGTGACTTGGCCTCCGCAGCCTTCTGCGTTTGAGAATTCCACAGAGTCACTAGCCTTTAAGTGATAATGTCTTTGCTCATCTCAGTCCAAAATGGCCAATCCCTAGCCAAGGGAAGATCATCGCTGGATCCAATCTATCCAGCCCTGTCAGAATTTCATACATTTCCATCAGGTGCCCTTTCATTCTCCTAAACCCAAGTGAATACAGGCCCAATTGGCCCAAACTCTCCTCATCTGACAAACCCACCATCTCAGGAATTAGGCTTGAGAGACTTAGCTGCACTCCTTCTATGACAAGCACATCTTTTCTAAGGCAAGGAGACCAAAACTGTACACAACACTCCAGTGACCTCACCAGACCATGTACAGCTGCAGGGTGGTTGCTCCTGTTCTCAACCCCTCTTGAAATGAAAGTCAATGTACAATTTGTCTTCCTAACTGCTTGCTTTCAGTGACTAGTGAATGACAACAGCCAGGTCCCTTTGTACATCAACATTTCCAATCTATTATTGACTGATAAAACATTGTTTTTCCTACCAAAGTGGATAACATCACACTTAGCCAGGCATACTGCATCTGCTATCGAGTCAGAGATGTACAGCACAGAAACAGACCTTTCGGTCCAACTTGTCCATGCCGACCAGATATCCTAAATTAATCCAGGCCCATTTGCCAGCATTTGGCCCATATCCCTCGAACCCCTTCCTATTTACGAACCCATCCAGATGCCTTTTAAGTGTTGTGTTACCCATTATTCAGCTTGTCTAAATCACCTTGAAACCTCTTGACTTTCCCCTCATCACACATTTACATCTGGTTTTGTGTTGTTTACAAACTTAGAAATATTACATTTGATTCCCTCATCCAGATAGTTGATTTATGTTGTGAATAGCTAAGGCCCGAAACTCGAATCGTTGTATTGTCACCACTGTTACTCTGAAAAAGACCCATTTATTCTGTTTTCTGTCTGGTAACCAATTCACAATCCACGCCAGTATTATTAGTCCTAATCCTATTTGCTTTAAGTGTTTCACACCAACGTATTATGTGCAACTTTATCAAAAGCTTGTTGGAAATACAAATACATCACATCCACTGGCTCTCCCTTTTCTATTCTACTAGTTACATAAAAAAACTCCACAGATTTGTCAAACATGATATCCCTTTAATAAATCTATGTTGAGTTTGCATAATACTGTTGGTATTTTTCAAAGTGACCTGATGTCACGTCCTTTATAATAAACTTCAGCATTTCCCTACTAGTGACATTAGACTCACTGATCAGTAATTCCCCGTTTCCTCCCTCAGTCCTTTATAGAAATAATGAGATTACACGTGCCACTTTCCAATCCGTTGGGATTGTTTCATTTTTTTTTGTGGAAATTGGAAGATGTCAACCAACACATGTGCTGTTTCAGCGGCCATCTCCCTTAACCGTGACGTAACTCCTGCAGTTTAACAATGTTCAGTCCGATGGATTTGTCCAGCACTATTTTTCACAAATATTAATCTGTTTTAATTCATTCTGCACAACAGACCTTTGCCTCCCTAACATTTCTGAGAAGTTATTTATGCTGTCGTCAGTGAAGACAGAACTAAAGTAATTTAATTGCTTGACCATTTCTGTGAAACAGGAGAATTGATAGCAGAAAAAAAGACTGAAAGGGGCCTACGTTTGTATTCATTATTCTTTTTACATTCTGTTTATAGTTTATTTCCATAAGTTTACTCATGTTCTATTTTTCCTCCTTAAAATCATTATCTAGCTGAATTCCAAAATGCTTCCAATTCTCAACTGTATAAAGCTTCCTCTTTCAAACTAAATACTGCCCTTCATCTCTATAGTTAGCCGTGGTTGGGTCACTTTTCCTGTTGTGTTTTCTTCTGCTTTGCATTAGTTATACAGACACTTGTTCCTTAAAATCTTAGCCCCGCCTTTTAATGAAGCTGCCCAATCTATAAGGGATGTGTTAATGACGTGGTGAAACTATTTGATTATCTGCCTAACTCTTGCCCAAACGGTGATATGAAACAATCGGAACTGTCCCCAGAATTCCATCCAATGACTTCAAGTCTTTGCTTCTTGTCAATCAACCAATTACCTACAACTACTGTAATATTTTAGCTGAAATTTTGAAACAAATTAGTTGCTCGTGTGTGAAATTCATTGGGATATGTCCATTGCCACTGAGTGACAGGTTTCTGAGCGACATGAAGAACAAGACTCTAATGATTCACAGATAGGGAACCAGAATCCAAAAAGCAAATACCCTCAACGGAGTAGGAATTATATTTCTCCTTGAACATGATGCAAGTAATTGTTTGGCATTTTTATTTTTTTAAGAAACCTTCATGGGGTGTGGGTATTCATAACAAGGCCAGCTTTTAATGGCCACCAATGTCCCATTGAACTCTGTGGTTTGCGAGACCATTTCAGGAGACAATTAAGAGTCAACCACAGGTCTGGAATCACACATGGGCCAGACCGGGTAAGGCTGGTAAATTTCCTTCACTACAGGTCATTAAATAAACCAGACTTTTTTTTTTTAGAAAACCAACAATGGTTTTATCCCACCACCATTAACATTTACTTTTAATTCTAGATTTCTTAATAAAATTTAAATTCCACCAGCTGCCATAGTGGGATTTGATGCCTGGTCCTCAGAACATTAGCTTGGGTCTCAGGACTGGGCATCCAGTGATACTACCATGATGCCACACAATTCATACTTAGGTCATTCAGATGCAGCTTTTTCTTAAAAAAAAATTGACAAATCATGAAGCCACCTAAAAAGCTGGGAAGTGGAATTGCCTGCAGAACAGAACCTCTTCTGCAGTGAGTAGATGCAGTGGCACCATCACTGACAGGGGTGTCTAATTACAGTGTGGCAAGTTTTACCATGGGTAGTTTCCACCACAATGATGGCATAACAAAAATGTTGGCACAGGAAGTGTCACCCACAACTTTGCATGGTCCTGTGTACGGATTCATTGCTGTATTATTGCTCCGTTCAAAATTTAACTCGTGAATAGAGTGAAGGTCACGAATGCAGAAAAAAAACTTCAAACGCTATAACACTGCAGAAGTCAATTGGGCACTTTTCCCGATCTAATAATCACGATTTTTTTACGTTTACATTGGACCTGCTACTGATCCATTTCCACCCCACCCCACCGCATCACTTCAAGCACAATATGCTATGCTCATTAGTAGACAGTGTTAATTTTTCACTCTATAAATGCAGGTTTTATTTACTAGTGCCTTATTGACAATAGACAACAGGTGCAGGAGTAGGCCATTCGGCCCTTCGAGCCTGCACCACCATTCATTATGATCATGGCTGATCATGCACAATCAGTATCCTGTTCGTGCCTTATCCCCATAACCCTTGATTCCACTACCTTTAAAAAGCTCTATCCAACTCTTTCTTAAAAGTATCCAGAGACTTGGCCTCCACTGCTTCTGAGGGCAGAGCATTCCCTGTATCCACCACTCTCTGAGTGAACAATATCCTCCTCAACTCTGTTCTAAATGGCCTTCCCCTTATTTTTAAACTGAGTCCTCTGGTTCTGGACTCATCCATCAGCAGAAACATACTTCCTGTCTCCAGAGTGTCCAATCCTTTTAATAAACTTATATGTCTTAATCAGATTCCCTCTCATCCTTCTAAACTCAACCGTATACAAGCCCAGTCGCTCCAGTCTTTCAGCGTAAGATAGTCCCGCCATTCCGGGAATTGACCTCATGAACTTACGCTGCACTCCCTCAATACTTATCCCCATAACCCTCGATTCCACTACCTTTAAAAAGCTCTAACCAACTCTTTCTTAAAAGTATCCAGAGACTTGGCCTCCACTGCTTCTGGGGGCAGAGCATTCCCTGTATCCACCACTCTCTGAGTGAACAATATCCTCCTCAACTCTGTTCTAAATGGCCTTCCCCTTATTTTTAAACTGAGTCCTCTGGTTCTGGACTCATCCATCAGCAGAAACATACTTCCTGTCTCCATAGTGTCCAATCCTTTTAATAAACTTATATGTCTTAATCAGATCCCCTCTCATCCTTCTAAACTTAACCGTATACAAGCCCAGTCGCTCCAGTCTTTCAGCGTAAGATAGTCCTGCCATTCCGGGAATTGACTTCATGAACCTACGCTGCACTCCCTCAATAGCCAGAAGTCCTTCCTCAAATGTGGAGACCAGAACTGCACACAGTACTCCAGGTGCGGTCTCACCAGGGCCCTGTACAGCTGCTAAAGGACCTCTTTGCTCCTATACTCAGTTCCTCTTGTTATGAAGGCCAGCATGTCATTAGCTTTCTTCACTACCTGCTGTACCTGCATGCTTGCTTTCATTGACTGGTGTACAAGAACACCTAGATCTCGTTGTACTGCCCCTTTAGCTAACTTGACTCCATTTAGATAGTAATCTGCCTTCCTGTTCTTGCCACTAAAGTGGATAACCACACATTTATCCACATTAAACTGCATCTGCCATGCATCCGTCCACTCACCTAGCCTGTCCAAGTCACCCTGTATTTTTATAACATCGTCCTCACATTTCACCCTGCCACCCAGCTTAGTGTCATCAGCAAATTTGCTAATATTACTTTTAATACCTTAATCTATATCATTAATGTATATTATAAATAGCTGTGGTCCCAGCACTGAACATTGTGCTACTCCACTGGTCGCCGTCTGCCATTCTGAAAGGAAACTGTTTATCACTACTCTTTGCTTCCTGTCAATTCAATTTTCAATCCAAGTCAGTATTTTGTTCCCAATACCATGTGCTCTAATTTTGCTCATTAATCTCCTGTGGGACTTTATCAAAGGCTTTCTGAAAGTCCAGGTACACTACATTCACTGGCTCTCCCTTGTCCATCTTCATAGTTACATCCTCAAAAAATTCCAGAAGATTAGTCAAGCATGATTTCCCCTTCATAAATCCATGCTGACTCTGACCTATCCTGTTATTGGTATCCAAATGAGTCGTAATTTCATCTTTTATAATTGACTTCAGCATCTTTCCCACCACTGAGGTCAGACTAACTGGTCTATAATTCTCAGTTTTCTCTCTCCCTCCTTTCTTGAAAAGTGGGACAACATTAGCCACCTTCCAATCCGCAGGAACTGATCCTGAGTCTGCAGAACATTAGAAAACAATCACCAATGCATCCACGGTTTCTAGAGCCACCTCCTTCAGTACCCTGGGATGTAGACCATCAGGCCCCAGGGACTCATCAGCCTTCAGACCCAACAGTCTCTCCAACATCATTTCCTGCCTAATATAAATTCCATTTGGTTCAGCCATTACCCTAGGTCCTTCAGCCATTACCTCTGGGAGATTGGATCTGTCTTCACTGGGGGAGACACAAGCAAAGTACCTATTCAACTCTTCTGC
This sequence comes from Chiloscyllium plagiosum, assembly GCF_004010195.1. Lineage (NCBI taxonomy): Eukaryota > Metazoa > Chordata > Chondrichthyes > Orectolobiformes > Hemiscylliidae > Chiloscyllium > Chiloscyllium plagiosum. The sequence continues at coordinate 118,055,468 of NC_057712.1, forward strand.
CATTTCCTTGTTCCCCATAACAAATTCACCTGTTTCTGTCTTCAAGGGCCCAATTTTAGTCTTAACCATTTTTTTCTTCCTTTTCACATATCTCAAAAAAGCTTTTACTACCCTCCTTTATATTTTTGGCCAGTTTGCCTTCGTACCTCATTTTTACTCCACGTATTGCCTTTTTAGTTATCCTCTGTTGCTCTTTAAAAGTTTTCCACTCCTCCGGCTTCCCGCTCATCTTTGCCGTGTTACACTTCTTCTCTTTTATCTTTACACAGTCCTTAACTTCCCTTGTCAGCGATGGCCGTCCCTGCCTCCCCTGAGGATCTTTCCTCCTCTTTAGAATGAGCTGATCCTATACTTGGGTGCACGGGATTAAGCAGGTGGTACAGGCTATGTTGCAAAAACATGAAGTTTAAGAAACTCCCAATCTTTGCATCAGATTCCGATCACATTTCCACCATCTATTTTTATATTCGGCATGAAAGGTGACTCCCATTTTGGAGGAATTTTAATACTTTAAAAGATTGGCTTATAACAAACTTCTATATTACCAATTCTATTTTTTGTTAAAAACCCATGAACGATACAGGGTATTTGGGTGATAAGATTGTTACTTCTCAGGCTGTATGAAAGCATTTTGTTGGATTAGAGCAATCCAAACCCAGAAAAAGTGTTAGGTAACTTTGTATGGCTTAATGCTGACAGTGGGTTTATAACCCCACCCACTCCTTACACTAGTATTCCTTATCTTGATAACCAACAGTAATATTTGTTAGAATTCATTATTCCTTGATTTCAAAATAATCAAACTGAATTGACACTCGAAGACTTTTAAGAAATATGTGCTAAAAGTTGTTCTGCTATAACGTGCATTTTGTTATAGCAAACTCGCTGTAATATGATTGATGAACTGGGGAGACTGGAAAGCACACGTGTTGGTTGTAACACATTACATCACCAACACTTTAAGCACTCTTTCTAAGGCGTAATTTTTCTAGAATGTGGGATTGCACAAGAATACAACCATCATATTATAGAAGAATGACCTATGTATATAAATTGTTATATTTGTAATCTTGACCATGAGTGAGTAGCGTTTGGTTAAGACTCAAGAAGGAGATAACAATCAGATAATTGTTTTTTTTAAACAGTTAACTATTGCCAGGGAACTAATGATGAAGAACAGAGGTGGAAGAAGCAAGGCTGAACTAGGAGATGAACTATGTCTCTCAAACCACAGACAATGATCACTCACAATGGTCATTTTGACAGCTTTAGGGCCAACTTCCTCTTCTAGACATTAAAATGAGCAATTAAAGATATGCAGCTACTTATGCAGCTCGGGCAACTGTCTGTGTGGAGTTTGCACATTCTCCCAGTGTCTGCGTGGGTTTCCTCCGGGTGCCCAGGTTTCCTCCCACAATCCAAAGATGTGCAGACTAGGTGAATTGGCCGTGCTAAATTGCCCATAGTGTTAGGTGCATTAGTCAGGGGTAAATATAGGGGGTGGGTTTCTCTTCAGAGGGTCGGTGTGGACCTTTTGGGCTGAAAGGCCAGTTTCCACACTGTAGGTAATCTAATCTAACCTAATCTTATCTCAAGCCATTGGTTGCAAAGCTAATTTTTAAGCTTTTGATGAAAAGAACATAGGAAAAGCATAATGAACATTAACAACCTGATTGCTGAATGCTCAAAATGCATGTTAAAACACAATGTTTTGTAGTACTCAGCATTAACACTTCATTAAAAAAAAATCCCACAACGCCAGGTTACAGTCCAACAGGTTTGTTTGGAACTACAAGCTTCGGCAGAAGGAGCAGTGCTCCGAAAGCTAGTGCTTCCAAATTAACCTGTTGGACTATAACCTGGAGTTGAGAGATTTTTAACTTTGTACACCCCAGTCCAACACCAGCACCTCCACACCATTAACACTTGATGGCAGTGTGTTTAATGTTCAGGTGGGTGGTTTAGTGAGAGAAAAAGAGATTAGGATAACACATCCTTTCAAAATTATTTTCTTCCCTCACAATTCTGCGCATATTATGTGAAAATATTAAGCAAATAAATGTGGACATGACCACTTTTGAAATAACATTGGTCTCATTCCCCCCCTCCCCCCTTTGGTTTGCTCTTACGCTTGGAAAGGATCAGTGGGAGATTTGATGTGAAGAGAAAGGGAATTATTAATCCGAGGAGATGCAACTCAAAAGGGAGCATGACACTCTCAGATCTCCATTTTCTGAAAAAAAAACATCAGTCAGTTCCACAACCTCCCATTTACCACAGCCTAGGGCTTCCTTAATAACATCCTGATCCAGAACCTCGATAGGTTTTTCCTTAACTGCAGGCACATGCCTTGCCACAGTTTTTGTTACCTTGTTTGACCTCTCTGTTTGTACTGAATGACTCAATGTCCTCAGTTGCCATTGGAGCTTGCCACACCTTTCTACACAAAATCTCATGCATTGCTCGTCCCCAAATTCCCCATCAACTCTGGCACTCTCGAAGAAAAAAATCATAGTTAATCCTGCTGCTTGGTGTTCTGCCACACTCTTCGCCATTGGCGAGGATCCCCCAGCTCTGCTCTATCCCATCCTCCCCCTTGCTGGAGGTAATGAAAAAGCACAACTCTCTCCTCGATATATATGTATCACCGGCCTGCTATTAGCAGTGACACAGTGCTATCAGTGCTTAATGCTCTTGATACCATCATTTCCCCCGTACCATCACTAACCAAAGTGCACAACAACTTCCACTGCCTCGTTTGAGAGACCGGAAAATTAATTCACTAACACTTGCTGCAAATCCAGGCTGCTCCCCCACCTCACCTCTAATTTGCATTCAAGGTCATTTGCATTTGTGACTAAGACTGCTTTATGGTGCCTCTTACTTAGCTTCCCTGCCTTTTTTTTTGGGGGGGGGGGGCGGAGGTTCTTTATCCAAGCATGTTTTCTAATCCTAAACTTCAAACATTTCCTTTGCTATAACAAAATTCTGACCTCCACAAACTATGAGCAATGCAATATTGGCCCTCACAACCGGGAAATAGCACAAAAAAGGGATTTTCTCCAACGAGCCACTAGATGGTGTGTCAGACATGCAAGTAAAATGTAAGAACAAACTACAACTATCAGGAATCTGAAAAGTGCTTACTAGAAATACACGTTGGGTTCACCTATGTCTATGAAGAGGGAGGACTTTTGCTTCAGCCCAGGTACGAGACAGACCATTCAGCAATCGACAAAACAGTGAACTGAGCCAAGTCAACCATGCAGAATCTTCCTGACATCTGAGGGAGAATGCCAAAATTGGGAGAGCTGTCTTACACCATAGTCAAGCAACCAAAAAAAAAAGTTTGATTCTGTGTGTATGGCTATGTCCCAGTCACCATCATCACCATCCCTGTGTATGTCCAGTACTGCCATCGGGACAGACCAGATAGAGGTAGCAGTACAGTGATATACAGTTGAGGGTCAGGGCTCTGTGGCAGAGTGGTAATGTCCTTACCTCGGAGCAATGTTCCAGTCACAACTGCTCTAGGGTCACCATGTTACCAGAAGGATATGGATGCTTTGGAGTGGGTGCAGAGGTGGTTCACCAGGATGTTGCCTGATTAGATTAGATTACTTACAGTGTGGAAACAGGCCCTTCGGCCCAACAAGTCCACACCGACCCGACGAAGCGTAACCCACCCATTCCCCTACATTTACCCCTTTACCTAACACTACGGGCAATTTAGCATGGCCAATTCACCTAACCTGCACATCTTTGGACTGTGGGAGGAAACCGGAGCACCCGGAGGAAACCCACGCAGACACGGGGAGAATGTGCAAACTCCACACAGTCAGTTGCCTGAGTCAGGAATTGCCTGGTATTGACAAAGCTAGCTATGAAGAAAGGTTGAGCAAATTACGGATTATTCTCATTAGAAAGACGAAGGTTGAGGGGGGTGGGACCTAACTGAGATCTACAAAATCATGAGAGGTATAGGCGGGGTGGATAGCAAGAAGCTTCCCCCCCCCCCCGCCAGAGTGGGGGACTCAATTACTAAGAGTCACGAGCACAAGGTGAGAGGGGAAAAGTTTAAGGAAGATATGTGTGGAAAGGTCTTTACACAGAGTGGTGGGTGCATGGAACACATTGCCAGTGGAGGTGGTAAAGGCGGGCATGATAGCATCATTTAAGATGTATCTGGACAGATACATGAATGGGCAGGGAGTAGAGGGATACAGATCCTTGGAAAATAGGTGACAGGTTTAGAGGATCTGGATCAGTGCAGGCTTGGAGGGCCGAAGGGCCTGTACGTGTGCTGTAATTTTCCTCTTCTTTTATTATAACATCTCTAAACAGGCTGATTGGAGGACAACTGGGAGAGGTCACCCTGGGAGTCCTCACAGTGACTGTCAGACTCCATGAAGTCTCACAATGATAGGTCAGAACTGGGCAAGGAAATGTCTTGCTGTTTAACCACCAACCGTGCTACTACCACACCATGTTCAGCACCACTTAGAGGAGATGGCAAAGCACTTCCATACTGTTTTTCCTGGGTAAGCCTTCTTCATGAACTAGTGCCAACGAAATGCAGTTGCCAACTCCGATTAAATCTATTTTTGGAGGCTTCTTCACATCTTGCCCTCCAGTCGTTAATTGGCCTGTGCATACATTCTTGTGAGACACTGCCCTTTCCATGCCAATTGGAAAGCAAAAAGACTCATTATCAGTTGAATAATGCTGGGCTGGCAGCCAAGCAGCCTGTTCCCACACAGCCTCCCCACCCTTTTGAATATTTTTAGATCTTGTAAAGAGAAACATTCGAAGAAAATGACAAGACAAAATGTATTAATCCCCCCTTGATTTTTCTCAAGCGTCATGTTGGAAACTGATCTTCAATGCTTGAAGACACAAGGCTTCAGGCTCCAAACTCCAACCATAGATGAGTTGGCAACCTACCAAGGAGAGGTGACTGTGTAGACTATCAGCAGGGAGGGGTGGCAAGAGGAGTGATCTTGCTCAGAAACTGAAAGAAAAGACCACCAGGCAGTAGCTCTGAGGGATCAGAGAGGAATGGCCAAAGAAGTTGCAAAGAGGGCTAGGGGTACTATATACTGTCTACCTTTAAACCATTATTCACTGGCACCATTAAAGGTGGGCAAATCAAGAATGTGGATTTCAAAGCCAACCTCCCAAAGTGGACTTCCATCAGGAGTTTTGTGACAGAAATGCTTCATTGGGTGTGCGCGCATGCGCGAGCTTTGTTTGTGAGCACACTATGCCTCTTGCACCAGATCCAGATGCTTGAACATAATCTAGACTGAACTGCTGCAGCGTCTGATGTTGTCTTTCGATAACAATCCAACCCCTGCCCAAACTCCATCTTCTTCCCTCAGATGAATGTAAAAGACCCTGGGGCACTACTCAGAGAGGAGGTGATTTCTTCTACCCGGTGTTTTGGCTGTTGTTGTCTCCATGCTGCTTACTGGAACTTTTCCACTGGCAATTTTGCCACCCTCTTTCCCACATAATATTTCAACAAGCACTGAAATGTCTATGAAGTGTGGTGTGACGAGTGAAGTGGTGACGCCCTTGCCTCTCAGCAGAAGCTCTGGCTTCCAGTCTGCTCCAGGCCTACATGACAGGTTGATCATTAGGTTTCCAACCCTCCGCCATTTTGAGAAGATGAAATGAAACAAATAAACATTCAATTATAATGAAAGTAAAAACGCTTTGGATCCTGGAGGCCTGAAATAAAATTTCTGAACAAAAAAAAAATCATAGGTGTATGTTTACTACATAATAAAATATTCGCACGTCCTCTGTTCAGCCCTGTTTGTTGGATTAGAATTATGACATCCGACTTCCTTCTTCTTTCTGGTTTGAGAATTATAGGCAAGTTCTTTATTTTATACTATTTTTCCCCCACATCTCAAAAACCGGACTTCTCTTGTGTACGCTGAAAGAATTCTACAGTTAATGCTCTGATGTAATGTGGATTGCATCTTTCATATTAACAGATCTTTGAAAACTTTCAAAAGCTTCAACAGACTTTAAGGCTCCTGTTAATTAATGCGTAAAGCTGACTCAATAGAATTTCTGTCATGCAAAGCTAGAAACATGTTGATTCTTTCCAAAACCTCTCTTGGCACTCTACCACGATGTAAAAAAAAACCCCACAAATTAAAATACTTGAACCTGATGGCATTCGCTCGTCATCTCTCGAAATACCACAGCACTCAAAAAGCAAAATTAAGAGCGAGCACATAGATTATATAACAATCCCTTCCCAAAAAAGGCAGTGGATGCAGAATCTTTAAATATTTTTCAGGCAGGGGTAGGCAGATTCTGGAGTACCAAGCGGGTGAAAAGGTAGTCAGGGATAGGCAGGAAAATAGACAAAATCAGATCAGCCACGATCTTATTGAGTGGTGGAGCAGGCTGCAAAGGACTGATTGACCGACTCTTGTTCCTTGCTCATCTAACAGATACAGAAGATTCTTATGCAAATGTCAAGCCTTGCATGACAGGTTTGTCATGGGCAAGTGGACAGAAAACAGTGCCTTTGTCATTACAGGCTTCATAACAAAGTCACACATTCATACATAGTCATTTATTTGCTGTTAATGACTCAAACTACAGTATCGACCATTAGGATAGGGGACTGTAATTCTACAAATCTGCCACCTACATTCCCAGCTACCTTCTCCCCAGCCCCACCCCCTCCCATTTATCTCTCAGCCCCCTTCGGTCCGCCCTCATTTCTGATGAAGGGCTTTTGCCCTAAACGTCGATTCTCCTGCTCCTCTGATGCTGCCTGAACTGCTGTGCTTTCCCAGCACCACACTCAACTCTGATCTCCAGCATCTGCAGTCCTCACTTTCACCAACTTAAAACTGCCTGCTTCAGGAACAGCCACTTTTTCAATACTCCTAAATTCCACTTTGATAACTTTGTTGTTTGCATGTTTCAAGTTGCTCTCAATGTGGTCTCCTCTACACTGGGGAGACAGGACGCCAACTTACAGAACGTTTCAGAGAACATCTCTGGGACACACGCATTAAGCAACCCATCTGCCCCATGGCCAAACACTTCAACTCCCCCTCCCACTCTGTCAAGAACATGCAACTCCTGGACCTCCTCCACCGTCAAACTCTAGCCACCCGACGCCTGGAGGAACAAGGCCTCATCTTCCACCTTGGCACCTGCAACCACACGGAATCAATGTGGATTTCACTAGTTCTCTCATTTCCGCTCCCCCCACCTAATCCCAGATCCAACCCTCCAACTCGGCACCGCCCTCCTGACCTGTCCATCTTCCTTCCCAGCTATCCGCTCCACTCGATCACCATCATCCTCCACACCTTAATCTACCTATCGCATCTCCAGCTACCTTCTTCCCAGCCCCACACCCCTCAGCCCCCTTGGGCCCACACTCATTCCTGATGAAGAGCTCAAGTGTGAAACATTGACTCTCCTGCTCCTCGGATGCTGCCTGACCTACTGTGCTTTTCCAGCACCACATACTCTACTCTAATCTCCAGCATCTGCAGTCCTCACTTTCTCCTCCTTCAAATTCGCCAATGCCAAGTACCCTGAAAAGTTTCTAGCACTGCATAAATATAATGAGTGTTGCGATCCATTTGACAATATTAAAACCACTCAAAGCTAATGTAATTAAGGTTAATTAAGTGATCAAAGAATATAGCTGAAAAGAGAGAGTATTGTCCTCACATCACCAAATCTCGAACACAGGGATTCATCTTCAAAATTAAAAGCTAGGTAAGTTTAAGAATGAAAATCGGTTTGAATACACACAGACACCTTCACAAAATACCAGAGAGAGAGTATGTCAGTCAGGATTTTCAAGATTATGATCAATGGGTGGTTGAGAAGGATAGTGAGGGATATGGAGAAAATACAGGCAAATGGAGTTAATATAAAAAATTAACCATGACCTAACAGAATAGCGGCACTCACCTGAGGGGCTTATTTATCACGAAATTGAGAAATTGCTTTTACTGATTTTAAACTATTATCAGAATTACTTTGTAGTAACTTTAATGGACTGATACCCACAATCTTCAAACATCAGATTTATTTTCTTTAAAACAAAGAATCCATTAAACGGACAGTTGAAGCTTCCTTTCTAAAAAAAAAAGGTATTTTTTGGCAGTCACATGTCCTGCTTGTTTACTGATGACTCCTTGTCTAGATTGCAGTCAGGTTGTAATTTTTATTTCAAATATTGTTTGGAGCAATTGGTGACCAGTTTTCTCACACGGGAAGAACTCTCAGCTCAGCACTCCTACTGAGAAAACCTCTTATTCTGAATCCTGATAGTCTTTCAGTCACTCTTTAAGACTAATGCAGTGTTTCCTGAGTAAGCAGTATCTGCCAAGAACCCAGACACAACAGCCTATGACTGGTCTACACATGCATCAGTTTTTTTCCCCCCTTTACCTTGGGTGTGTGTTTGGGTTATTTACAATGCAAACATTTATATTTTCATATTACAAGCTAAAATGTACTAACCAGATAACATCTTCATTGAATACATATAGTTGAATAAATAGAAATCACTTTTGTTTATATTAAAGAAACCCATATTAAATATAGAGGAAGTGTACAATTGGTCACATATGGAACTGGGTAAAACAACTGTATTTATGTTGTGATCCACTTGGTAGTGGGACTGGAGAAAGATGGTGCATCAGGCTCTCAGCCATAGCAAGATTCCATCATTTAAAATGTTGTCACTCAAACTCATGTCACCATCACTGAAAACCAACTAAAGAAAATTTTAAAACCCTACTTTTTGTCATTTACATAAATGATTTGGATGCGAGCATAAGAGGTACAGTTAGTAAGTTTGCAGATACACCAAAATTGGAGGCGTAGTGGACAGGGAAGAGAGTTACCTCATATTACAACAGGATCTTGACCAGATGGGCCAATGGGCTGAGAAGTGGCAGATGGGGTTAATTCAGATAAATGCGAGATGTTGCATTTTGGGAAAGCAAATCTTAGCAGGACTTATTCACATAATGGTAAGGTACTAGGGAGTGTTGCTGAAAAAAGAGACCTTGGAGTGCAGGTCCATTAGGTCCTTGAAAGTGGAGTCGCAGGTGGATAGGATAGTGAAGAAGGCATTTCTTAATGGTTTCCTTTATTGGTCAGAGTATTGACTACAGGAGTTGGGAGGTCATGTTGCGGCTGTACTGGACATTGGTTAGGCCACAGTTGGAATATCGGAAAGATGTTGTGAAACTTGAAAGGGTTCAGAAAAGATTTACAAGGATGTTGCC
>NC_057712.1:118064823-118071069 GCF_004010195.1 Chiloscyllium plagiosum
GTGTATGGAATGAGCTGCCAGAGGATGTGGTGGAGGCTGGTACAATTGCAACATTTAAGAGGCATTTGGATGGGTCTATGAATAAGAAGGGTTTGGAGAGATATGGGCTGGGTGCTGGCAGGTGGGACTAGATTGGGTTGTGATATCTGGTCGGCATGGACGGGTTGGACCAAAGCTGTACATCTGTATGACCACGACACAGACACCGACAGACACAGACTATTGCTAATCCAAGTAGTAACCTGTATTGCCAAAACATCTCTGACTGGGAGACATGGCGATCAATTGCAGTCGCTCTCTTCATTTTTCACTTCCTCCTTGGCTTAACTCCATTTATAATTTTTCTCAGAGCAGGTTACTGATGAAGGAAGAACCAAAAGAAAAAAAAAGGAGACTTACCATTAAATAGCACCTTTCACAACAGGATGCTTCAGGTAATTGCTTTTAAAAGTTTAGTCAATTTGAAATAATATGTGTCAATTGACAACTGCAAGTTCCAGTGATACTGCTTAAGGGATAAATATTCACCAAGATACAGAAAACTCCCCTGCTGTGTCGGAAATGTTACAGAGGGCTGCAGCATCAACTTACCTGCTGAATGTCACTCGATTTAAGAGTTATTTTGCCCATTTTTTTTAAAAAAACAGAACGAGCCAAATAACAGATATGTCTATCTGGAACAATGTGAATGCTAAAGGATTACACAGTACTAAATACTTCAAGACAAAAAAACTGCAGATGCTGGAATTCAAAAGTAGACAGGCAGGAGGCTAGAAGAACACAGCAAGCCAGGTAGCATCAGGAGGTGGAGGAGTCAATGTTTCAGGCACAGCCCTTCTTCAGGAATGGAGGTGGGGGTAGGAGAAGCTGACGTCATATAAAACAAGGCCAGATTGGAGAACTTCACAGATTTAAAAAAAAAGATGCTACAGGCAGGCCTGGAGACCATCATTGCCTGCACTCAAGAGTAGCCACATGCAGTGCTACACAGGGGTATTAACACCTTCTCTCATCACTATAGTGTCCAGCTTGTAAACACCATTAAAAATGTTCTGAGGGCAAAGCTCCATGTTGAAAGGCCCTCTTGCGTTACATACCTACCATCTCAAGCTGGAAGGCCTTTGGTTGGTCATCCAAATTGCAGAGACCATCCATCACCTTTAATTGGACAAGGAATCCCACTCTAGTTATAGAGTCATAGAGATGCACAGTATGGAAACAGAGCCTTCGGTCCAATTCGTCCATGCCAACCAGATATCCCAACCCAATCTAGTCCCACCTGCCAGCACCCGGCCCATATCCCTCCAAACCCATTCATTTACCCATCCTGATGCCTTTTAAATGTTGCAATTGTACCAGCCTCCACACTCTCTCTGGCAGCTCATTCCATACACGTACCACCCTCTGCGTGAAAAAGTTGCCCCTTAGATCTCTTTTATATCTTACCCCTCTCATCCGAAACCTATGCCCTCTAGTTCTGGTCTCCCCCATTCCAGAGAAAATATTTTGTCTATTTATCCTATCCATGCTCCCTTTAATTTTATCCATTTAAAAGGATGACTGGAGATCTATGGTTTGTGGGAATAACAATCCAAGAATCAAAACCACTGGTAATCAACCACCCAAAAACCTCAAATTATCCTCAATTAATGGTGCCACTCCAAAGGACATATTTTTTCTTTTGTATGCTTAAAATTGTTCTTGGTTGATCTCATCAAAAGAATGTAATCATAGCCAATGTGTTGTGTGTAGCCCACATATTTGTGGAATAATACATACTCAGCAGATCTTACTCCTGCCATAATGTACTTTGACTTTCATGAAAAATCACTCCATTAGAAGATCCTGCTACTTCAAACAAGTTCCAGTAAATCCAAAATTCCATATTGCACTTGTGAAAGACACTAAAACTACTCTGGCTTTGTTCAACAAAATGTGACACAATGTCTCAAGTTACAGCACAGAAGGAGATTATTTAGCTCTCTGGAGGAGCGATTCAATCATTTTTTTTCTCCCAGCGCAATGCAAAATTCTCTCATTTCAGGCAATTATTTGACTTCCTGAGGGCCTCAACTGAATCTGTCTCCACTGCATCTAAAGTAACTCCAGATATGAGCCACACACCATGATAAAATGATCAACTCTTTGACCCCACCATCTAGAAATCTCTCACTTCATCTCCTACCTATAGAAGGGTACGGAATACCAATATTTCCCAAAGCTCCATGTTTCAACCTCTCCAGTCAGCTTTCACCCCTGTCACACAGTAATAGGAATCTCTCTTACCAAAAGTCACAAGTGAACCCCTAGATAACTGTGACAAAGTTAAACTATCCCTCTGTATCCTTCAGGATACACCTGCAAACTTTGACATAGTTGACCGTACCATTCCGCTCCAATATTTCTCTTGTTAATCATGTGGAACCATCACTTGGATTCCATCCTTCATTGGCCAAATCAGGTCCACAGAACTTCTTGCAATGGATTTCTCCTTCCTGCCCAACTCAATTACCTCTGGTGTTCCCCAAGGATCTGTCTTTACCACCTATCTATTTCTCAACTACATGCTGCTCCTCAGTAACATCATTCAAGAAAGTACAAAGTTACTTCTCATGTGTTCACCTGACAACATCCTCAACACCAGCTCTCTCAACTTCTCCACTGCTGCTGAAATTAGAGAGCTCATTAGCATCCAGTTTTGGAGGAGCAGAAATGATCTCCAATTAAATATTATGAAGATGCTTTCAGTACTCCCTTCAAACTCCATTTCTGAGCTACTGACTCCATCTCTCACCCCGGCAAAGGTTTGAGACTAAACCAGTCTTCAGGACCTTGGTGTCATATTTGACCTGGAACTCAGGTCATGGATTTTTCATCAGCAAGACTGGCTCTTCCCACCTCACCTGATTTCACTCCTCTCAGCCGATCTGCTGATTAAGTCCTCAATCATCCCTTTGTTATCCCTCGATTTGACTACTCCAATGCACTCCTTTCTGGTTTCCTACATTTTACCTTGCGTAAACTGGAAGGTCACTTAAAACTTGCACCAAGTGCAGTTCGCCTAATAACCCAGTGTTCACTGAGCTATGTTGGCCACACCATGAGTAACATAATATTGAATTTAAAATAGCGACTTCTATACTTCAAAAGGAAATGAATGTTTGTGCTGTTATCGGTCAAGTCTTGCACATATTCCAGTTTTACAATTTTTAAAACAAGCTAAAGACATTTTCACTTTTCATTCCAAAATGGAATTCAGTGTAAAACAACACTATGGGTAACTTTGCTACAACACCTTAGGCCATCTGTTTTGTTTGCACAATGATATGCAACAAAACAAAAAAGGGAATTGGATGCTCAAACAAAACTCAGCAGGTCTGGCAGCGTCTGTGAAGAGAAATTGCAGTTAATGTTTCAGGTCCGGTGACCCTTCCTCAGAACTGATGGTTGCTAGAAAAATGTCCGTTTATATGCAGAAGAGATTGGGGCGGTGGGGGTATATGGGAGCAAACTATAGGTGGGGATAGAGCCCAAAAGAGAGACAACAACAGTTGCACAGACAAAGGGGTTGGTAACGATCTGGCTGGGAGGGTGAACAGCTGCTAATGGATACTCTTAATGGCTAACAATAGTTAGTGTATCTTGGCAGACTGTGTGATAACAAGGCCTGGTGTATGAGGTAGGGGTCGAGGACATGGGGGAATTCAGGCCCTAAAATTCCAGTCTCAATATCAAGTTCAATAATTTTAGGGCCTGAACTCTAAACAATCCTAGTCCTGTACCTCACACACAAGGCCTTGTTATCATACACAGTCTGCCACTACATACTAACTATTGTTAGCCACTAACAGTCCCCATAACCAGCTATTCACCCTCTTACCCTGATTGTTATCTACTCCTTTGTCTGTACAATTGTTCTTCTCTCTCTATGGGCTCTATCCTCACCTATCATTTACTCGTTACCCCCTCCCCCAACCCTATCTTCTGCATACAACCCGACATTTTCCTAGCTACCGTCTGAGTTCTGAGGAAGGGTCACCGGACCGGAAACGTTAACTTTGATATCTCTTCACTGATTCTGACAGACCTGCTGAGGTTTTCCAGCAACCTCTGAATTTGTTTGATTTACAGCATCCACAGTTCTTTTGGCTTTTAATTAGAAGTTCAAATCAGTTCCATAAAAAACCATATTCACTTTGAGACCTTAAGTGCACTTGAGCCTTTAACTCAACGTTCAACTAACCAGGGGAGGTTGTAACGAGGTCAGGATACTGTTGAACATACAGAGATCAGGTTGACTGAATGGCAGCCAGAAAACCAACATCACCAGTTGCCATCCCTCCAATATTGTTTACATTGATGCAAATATTTTGCATTTATATATTACTCTGGATACAGGTGATTGTACTTCAACGTACAGGCTGATTTGCAGTCATGTGACTTCTACCTTTAAGTGCAATGTCTAGGAGCATGTCAGAAATGGTGCAGTTGCAGGAGTTTTTTTTTAAAATTTAAAAGCCAGTCTGTCAATGCAAACTGAACAATGCCAAGCTCAGATAGTGAAACAGCCCCTCGCTGCTGTCTTTGCTTGTGAACATTTTAATCAATACCTGTTTGGGAGAGGCGAAGTAGTGCTGGAGACTGACCACAAGCCATTTCGAAAGCATTTTCCTCAAACCACTTTGAAGTGTTCAAATGTGCCTGCAAAGAACGTTAGCTGAAAATGTCTTGCTGGAAAAGCGCAGCAGGTCAGGCAGCATCCAAGGAGCAGGAGAATCGACGTTTCGGGCAGGAGCCCTTCTTCAGGAAAGGAGGGCTCATGCCAGAAACGTCGATTCTCCTGTTCCCTGGATGCTGCCTGACCTGCTGCGCTTTTCCAGCAACACATTTTCAGCTCTGATCTCCAGCATCTGCAGTCCTCACTTTCTCCTCCAAAGAATATTAATCCATTTGCAGAGACATTGTCAGAAACTATCACGCAAAGCAAGGGAAATAAATGTACGTTGCGCACATGTGTCAAGAGCAGCGCTCCTGAGGGAGAAAGAGTCAGGATGCTAAAAAGGAATCCAGAGTCTTCCAGATTCAATGAGAAGAAGCTATGCTTCCTCTAATTTTTCTCTGTTGCATGGCAAAGGTTTGTGGAAACAGAAGTCAATGTAGCCACACATTGATCGGTGCTTGAGGGCTCTCTGAGTGACTGCTTAGAAGGAGGAATATAGTGTCTGCTGGGTGGATGATATCCAGACAATGATTGTGGAACTACGTTGGCCAAATCAGGTAAACCAGGCAACTCTCTCCAAGTGCTGCAGGATATAATTGTGAAATGATGGTCACACTATTTGTTCAAAGGCTGCAGCGGGCACAGAAATGAAGTGCAGCCCAAAGTGACATCCTGTACAAAGGAAAGCTATTCGTTAGTCTTAACAGTATGAGATACTGAAGCACATTTGTACAAGCTGTCAAGGAATTGAGCCTAATTGGGAAAGGAAAGTGAAGGGCAGTGCGCTACTGACCAACATAAGCAATGAGATTAAGGACCACATCACCCAGTGCTTAGAACAAATGCCAAAATTAAGCAAGGTAAAATAAAAGTCCTCTTATCCCCTACAGACCATGGATGAAGCTTGAACTAGAAGACCTTCATCTCACAGGAACCAGTCACCTTACCTGAGCAGCCAAACAGGCCTCTGGTTTAAAGTTCTTTCAGTTGAGAAATTAGAAGATATGGAGAGGTGCTGTTAAGGCAGAGAGGTTCAAGAGGTAAAATAGCACACACAGAGTGGTGGGAATGGCTGAGAGTTCTGCCCCTGAAATGGCTGGTGAACAGGAGGCCAAAGGTATGCAGTCAATGATGTGAACTTCTCTCTCGACAGTGAAGATTTGAAGGCAAATGATGGAATGCCAAGAATTGCTGTGCTTGCCACGTTACAAGTAAGATTTCAAGTGTTCCAGGGCAGATACAAATGCCCTCCATACCCTGGCCCAGCAGTGCAGGTGTATTTTAAACTACTGTGGCCAGAGTGCAGACAGGTTGATATGGTTGCAACCCAGACATACACACAAGTTCTGCACACCAGTCTGCAGCTGCAGGAAAACGGTTTTCCTCCATTTCTGAAAGACCTCCAGTAATGCAGCTCTGGTCAAGAATTTAATGCTTCATGCATGAAGATGACCTGCGCGAGAGTAACTCTGTGATCTCAAATCTCCTCAAAACGCTCTGCAGCTGATAAAACACTTCTTGGTCAA
>NC_057712.1:118071569-118073526 GCF_004010195.1 Chiloscyllium plagiosum
TGAGATTATCAAAAGCATACTGGATGGAAAAATGACTAGTAATGGAAGTAAATTAGATTTATGTCACTTTTTTCACAACTTTTGTGTCCCACATCATTGTACACCCAATGCCATCTTGCTGTGCAGTAATTATGGCATCCAACATGCAAAAAGATTCTACAGTCATGGACCGATGATAATGACTGGTTTAGTGACAATAGCTGTAGGATAAGTGTTAGAGACAAAAAAAAACTGCAGACGGTGGAATCCAAAGTAGACAGGCAGGCGGTTGGACGAAAACAGCAAGCCAGGCAGCATTTCAAATACCTCCCCAACCCCGTCCCCATCCCTTCCCTCCCAGCCATCTACCGGATTCATTCCTCCCACTGACCAACCAGGTTGCACTCACTCTCTATCTGTCTTCACCTATCCCCACTTCACCACCCTGCCCCCAACACCCGGGTTATCTGCAGCTCCCACTACACCCCCCCCCCCCCCCCCCCCGTCCTGAAGAAGCCTGAAGAAGGGTTACGCCCGAAATGTCGAATTCTTCACTTCCTGATGCTGCCTGGCTTGCTGTGATCTTCCAGCCTCCTGCCTGTCTACTGAAGGATACGTGTAGGCCAGGAAATCTGGGTTCAATGGTTAGCACTGCTGCCTTACAGGGAGCCGGGTTCAATTCCACTCTTGGGTGACTGTGTGGAGTTTGCACTTCTCCCCGTATCTGCAGGGGTTTCCACCGGGAGCTCTGATTTCGTCCCACGGTCCAAAGATTTGCAGGCTAGGTGGATGAGCCATGGGAAATGCAGAGTTAAGTGGATAACGTGGGTGTTGGGTTCAGGGCTAGATGCTCTTTGGAGGGTCGCTGTGGGCTCGATGGGCTAAATGGTCTCTCCCTGCACTGTACGGATTCAATGATTCTTTCTGCTCTCTTGGCATTACCTTGGGAATCATCGAAACATCTAGCCTTGGCCCCCTTCCTATGTCTGATTTCCATGCAGCTCCTTGGTGACAGCATCTGAAGACACAGCACTGGGCTGTGTGCATGACTTTGCCTCGCCACCAGCTCCCTGAACCCTGCCGCTTCCACCATATTTTCAGACTACTATTTGACATCCAGTACATTATGAGCAAAACTGTGCTCCAGTTTAATGATGGCAGGGTTGAGGCTGGTATTTTCTGTTCTTAGCATGAACTTCACTTCCGAGTAACCAACTCCATCCTTCTTCCTGGAAACTGTCTGAGACTGACCTGAGCAATTTCCAAACTTGTTTTTTTTTTGTTATTTCAAGGGGTGTCTGGCCAGGGAAATTGCTACCCCTTTGGTCTGGAGGAAGTGTATGGGCCCCAGCTATGGGCCCACACGTATGGGCCCCAGCTATGCCTGTTTCTTTGTTGGCTACTTGGAACAGTTGATCTTCCGTAATTACACCGGCACCACTCCCCACCTCTTCCTCCGCTACATTGATGACTGCATTGGCGCCACCTCGTGCTCCCGCGAGGAGGTTGAGCAATTCATCCACTTCACCAACACATTCCACCCTGACCTTAAATTTACCTGGACCATCTCTGACACCTCCCTCCCCTCCCTGGACCTCTCCATCTCCATCAGTGACGACCGACTTGACACTGACATCTTCTACAAACCCACCAACTCCCACAGCTACCTGGATTACACACCTCTTCCCACCCTACCTCTTGCAAAAATGCCATCCCGTATTCCCAAATCCTCCGCCTCCGCCGTATCTGCTCCCAGGAGGAGCAGTTCCACCATAGAACACACCAGATGGCCTCCTTCTTCAGAGACCGCAATTTCCCTTCCCACGTGGTTAAAGATGCCCTCCAAAGCATCTCATCCACATCCCGCACCTCCGCCCCCAGACCCAACCCCTCCAACCGCAACAAGGACAGAACGCCCCTGGTGCACACCTTCCACCCTACCAACCTTCGCATAAACCAAATCATCCGCCAACATTTC
>NC_057712.1:118073909-118094154 GCF_004010195.1 Chiloscyllium plagiosum
AGCTCCTTTTCCACCTATCCACTCCACCCTCTCCTCCCTGACCTATCACCTTCATCCCCTCCCCCACTCTCCTATTGTACTCTATGCTACTTTCTCCCCACCCCCACCCTCCTCTAGCTTATCTCTCCACGCTTCAGGCTCTCTGCCTTTATTCCTGATGAAGGGCTTTTGCCCGAAACGTCGATTTTGCTGCTCGTCGGATGCTGCCTGAACTACTGTGCTCTTCCAGCACCACCGATCCAGAATCTGGATTCCAGCATCTGCATTCATTGTTTTTACCTCGATTTTTAACTTTGTCCACCCCAGTCCAACACCAGTATCTCCAAATTGTACCAAGTTTGGGTGGTGTGTGGGTTAGAGAGGAGTTTCCAGGCGATGGTCCTCTCATTGTTCTGCTGCCTTTGTCTTTTGAGTTGGGAGAGGTTGAGGGTTTAGCCAATGTGATCAAAGGAGTTGCTACAATGTATCACGCAGTACTGCCACCATGTGGCAGTGGTAGGTAGAGCAAATATTTTGTCCCTGAGCTGAATTTCTGACCACATACCTGTACGACTAGCAAAATTGATTTGGAGGTGCCGGTGTTGGGCTGGGGTGTACAAAGTTAAAAAATCACACAACACTAGGTTGTAAATGACCAATGAAGGAACGGCACTCTGAAAGCTAGTGCTTCCAAATAAACCTGTTGGACTATAACCTGGTGTTGTGTGATTTTGAATGGCAAGATTACCTACCTCCTCCTCGGTGATAGCACCCAGAACCTTCCCTGGCGCGGCTCAAGCCCTCCTGAAACTTTTCAATGGTTCTTTTGCTCCCACTAGAGTTGACTATTACCTCCCCCCCCCCCACCCCCGCCACTGCCACTGTGCTTACATACCTGAATTGTCCTCACTATCAGACAGGACCTTGATTTGAACTGTTTTATCCTTCTTTTGAAATCGTTCACCCCTTTCCCCATCACTCACCCCCTCCAGCTCGAAACTTACTGAGAATAATGGGAAAGTGTATGCAGCAGGAAAAGGAGGCTTTGACTATAATCAGATCAGGCATGACCCTATTGAATGGTGGAGCAGGCTTGGTGGGCTAATCTGCACAGGAATTAAGGAAAGTGTAGCACAAGTAGGCTATTTGGCTCATCAGACTGCTTTACCTTCTTTAGGCTTGGGCTGGAAAGTGGCAAGTAACAAATATGCCACCCAACTGCAAGCCAGCTTCCATCTTCAACAAGAGGGCATCTGACCATCACTTCTCTACATTCAATGGGACTAACATTGCTGAATCCCCCCCTACCAACATCCTGGTATCATTGACCAAAGACTGATCTGGGCCAGCCATATAACTACACTGGAGACATGGAAAGTAGGAGCAAGAGTATGCCTTTCTCCTCTTCTAGCCAGCTCTGCTGTTCAATATGATACGACTCTTCATCCACTCCTCTACCCTGTTCCCACTTTTGCCCCATTCTCTTTGATTCCTTTAGCTCTAAGAACAATTATCTAACTCCTTGTTGAAAACATGTAATGCGTTGGCCTCAGATGCTTTCTGTGGCAGAGAATTCCACATGCTCACCACTGTCTGGGTGAAATAAATTCTCCTGATCTCAACCCTGAATGGTCCACTGCAGATCTTCAGACTGTGACCCCCAGTTCTGCATGCTCCAGTCATCAGGAACATCCTTCCTGCATTAACCCTGTCCAGTCTTGTTAGAAGTTTGTAGGTTTCTCTGAGATCCCACCCTTCACTCTTCTTAACTCCAGTGAATATTGTCCTAACTGATCCAATGTCTCTTCATACTTTGGTCCTGCCATCCCAAGAATCAGTCTTGTACTCCCTCCATAGCCAGAACATCTTTTCTGGGGGGGGGACGTGGGCGTAGATGATCAGCCACAATCCTATGAAAGAGCAGAGCCGGCTTGAAAGTTTAAATGCCTGCTCCTGCTCCTCATTTCCATATTTGCATGATTCTCTCAACTCACATTTTTACTATCACTAAGAAACGATAATAACATAATCATACTACCAGCAGATAAAGGCAGAATGACGGTCATCCTAGATAAATCTGATTACATCCAAAAAGCACAACAACTACTTGAAGATACCAATGGGACAGCACTACTATCATAGGGCAAGCCAGACAGAGAACAGCCAGGGAATTCCTAGAGGCATGGCATTTATCCACAAACTCCATCAACAAACACATCGACCTGGACCTGAACTACTACAGCGGACAGCTGAAACTGACAACCGGAAGCGGCAGGGACAGACCGCTATAAACACCGGAGGAAACATCAAAGAAGCACTTCACAGGAGGCTCCCAAGCACTGATGATGTCGCTTAGCCAGGGGACGAAACGTTTGCAACAAAAGCTTCCAGCTCGGTGAACAGAACCACAACAACGAGCACCCGAGCTACAAATCTTCGCACAAACTTTTTACTATTTTGTGCAATTAGCAAACTTGGACGTGTTGTCTTTAGCCTGCTTATCTTATGAATTGATGATGATATTACCTTTGCACTTCTAACCTATTGCACATGTGGTACTTAAGAAGTTCCACCGTAAGGAGCCTTTTCACTACCTAGACTCTGGAATTTCCTTCCTAAACCTTTCTGCCCTTCAGTACCTTTCTCCCCTTATTGAAAGTGATCCCTGAAGCCTTGTGCAAGATTTAAATCTTTAGACTTAATATCTCTTTATGTGGCTTGGAGTTGAATTTTGTTTGATAATATTTCTTCAAAGGACCTTGGGATGTTTTACTACATTGTCGGCATGAGATAATGCACGTTGTTGCAAATAGTAACTGGTTAATAAACCAGGAACCGGTTCCTAAATTTAGGATTGTTACTGAAGGCACAAAGAATGAGCATGAAGCCCTCTCCTCCTCCCCCCCGCCCTGCTTTCATCATTCATCTGGTCCCTCTTAACACTGAAAATTATTGAAATGAAATATGTAATACTATAATGCTTGAGCACAGCATGTATTGTAAAATTGTAAAAAAGTTTATTGATATGTTAATGAACTTCCAGTTCATAACTTCTGGGATGCTGTAAAAGCTCATTTGGTTTTCCTTGTGTGTAGACCAATTGTAGAAAGCCATTAATCCAACACAAATAACCCTCCTCTTAATATGTTTACATATATAAAATTTTCTTGTTCTTTTGCAAGGCACTAATTCATCGTTTAAATTATAAAGAAAACACTTCTGAGGGGTTATTGTCGATGTGTAGAACCAAATTATCTAATTCATGGCATCACCAGTTTGATTTAGAAATGCTATAAAACACATCTCCAAGAGAATATTGTCTTTTTAATGTGAGGATGATTCTAGTTGTGGTTGATAAAATTTGTCTTGTTGCAGGAGAGTTGGCATCTAAGGAAAGGCACCTGTGACATTGGTGAAGAGCTGGACTATGATGAAGAGCTGTACGTGGCTGGTAACATGGTCATCTGGAGCAGAGGAAGTAAAAACCATGCCTCTTCCGTTTATAAGGCATTTACAGTGGACAGCCCAGTCCTGCAGGCAAGGCCATGATTTATCGCATTTACTTTTCATAGACTTAAATGACATAATGCTGCTTTTAAATATGTTTGTTCCCTTACTTGTAAATTTTCATGTACAAACAAGGTAAACGTCTATTTGTAAAGGTTGAAGAAGCTTGCAATGATATCTGTTAACACAGCTTGGATTGCTTCAGACTCTTTCATAGAAAATTAGAAAATAAGTGCAGGAATAGGCCATTCGTCCCTTCGGGTCTGCACCACCATCCAATATGATCATGCAATTTCCTGATTTCTCTCCATACTCTTTGTTCCCTTCAGCTACAAGGGCCAGGATCAGCTCTCTCTTGAATATATCTAATGAACTGGCCCCAACAGCTTTCTGTGGGAGAGAATTCCATAGGTTTACAACTGTCTGAGTGAAAACAATCTTCCTCATCTCAGTCCTGAACGGCTTACCCCTTATTCTTGGATTGTGACCCTTATATCGGGAACATTTCTCTCTCTCTCTCTCACTCTCTCACTCACTCACTCACTCACTCACTCACTCACTCACTCACGCGCACACTCACTCACTCACGCGCACACACACACACACACACATACCAATTCTTCTAAATTCCGGTGACTACAAGCCCAGTTGATCCAAACTTTCCTCATATGTCAGCCATGCCATCCCGGGAATTAGTCTGGTGAACCTTCACTGGACTCCCTCAATCGCAAGTATGTACTTCCTCAGACTAGGAGAGCAAAACAGCATCCAATACTCAAGGTGTGTCCTCACCAAGACCCTGTGTGACTGCAACAAGACTTCCTTACTCCGCTGCTCAAATCCTCTCACTATGAGGGCCAGGGCCAGCATGCCATTAGCCTTCCTCACTGCCTGCTGCACCTGCATGCCAACCTTCAGCGACCGTCCCACCATGACACTCTAGGTCTCGGTGTACCTCACCTTTTCCTAAACTGCCACCTTTTAGATAATAATCTGCCTTCCTGTTTTTGTGACCAAACCCCTCATTATATTATGTTTGCTATGAATTTGTCCACTCAGCCAGTCTGTCCAAGGCACCCTGCAGCCTCTTAGCATCCTCCTCACAGCACACACTGTCACCCAGATTAGTGCCATTTGCAAATTTGGAGAAATTGTGTTGAATTCCTTCGTCCAAATTGTTAATGTATATTGTGAACAGCTCAGGCCCAGCACTGAATCCTGTGGTACCCCACTCCCCACTGCCTGCCGCTCTCCTAAGGGCAGGTTTATTCCAACTTTCTGCTTCCTGTCTGCCAACCAGTTCTCTCTCCACATCAATACATTGCCTCTGGCACCATGAACTTTAATTTTCTTTACTAATCTCTTGTGTGTGGAGCCTTGTCAAAAACCTTTTGAAAGTCCAAATGCGCAACTTCTGCTGATTCACCCTTGTCCACTTGACTGTTCACATCCTCAAAAAATTCCCAAGGATTTGTCCTTTAGTAATCCATGCTGACTAGGGCGGACTGTGTCACTGCCTTCCAAATGCTCAGATATTACATTTGTAATGATTGGCTTCACCGTTTTCCCCACCAATGTCAGGCTAACCAACTTATAATTCCTCATTTTCTCGTTCCCTCCTAATGAAAGAGTGGGGTTACATTAGCTACCCTTCAGTCCATTGGAACTCTTCCAGAGTCTTCAGAATGCTGGAAAATGGTGAATGCTGCTTCTGATGGGGTAGAATTTGTGTTTATCTATGTTGAATGACTGTAGTACAGAGGTTTGCAGCACCTTCAAGACCATTGGTCAGCTATACCCTGCTTGAATTGGGGTTGGTTCTAACATAAGAATGTCGATCTCACTTGCAACAGCTGAAATACATTCAAAAGCAATGGAAGACTTTGTTGTAACAATAAAGTTGCAGGGGATTTTCCTGGCCGTTTAAGGGGCAATCACCAAACCTATCACGGGTGAGTGGCAGACTGGAGCGATCAAAGGAGTTGACAATGCAGCAGCATGGGACACGAGGCTCTCAGGCTGGCGAGGGGGACTGGTGAAAATGCAACATGGAATAACGGAGGAAAAGAATGGGGATACAAGGAGCTGCAAGGAGGGGGAGAGGGTTTGCAAGATGGTGGTAGAAAGCAGTTTTGCATCTTTCAAGAATGAAACAGACAAACGGAGGGAATTAAGTCCTCACGAATGAATTTGGAATGTCTAGATTACGATGCATGACTTCAAGAACTATTTTATGCATGGATGCTATTGCAATGAACACTGTTGGTGGATAATTTGATTGTGAATAGCTTTAGCTTGTAATGATTTGCATTTCTGCGTAGCCACATCTCAAAGCACTTAAGATTCTGTGAACTACGTGAAGTGCAGTATTAGCAACCATCTAGTTT
Source organism: Chiloscyllium plagiosum (assembly GCF_004010195.1). Taxonomy (NCBI): domain Eukaryota; kingdom Metazoa; phylum Chordata; class Chondrichthyes; order Orectolobiformes; family Hemiscylliidae; genus Chiloscyllium; species Chiloscyllium plagiosum. Next base: position 118,079,783 of record NC_057712.1, read on the forward strand.
TGACCTCACCGGACTGTAGAAAGCATATTTAGGATTTTTTAAAAAATAGATAATGTTGGGTTTTGTAGTGATTGGAACCAGCTGAATCTTACTGACTATGAGATCCTTGATTGGGGTTATTAACCTGGCCAATCAGGAAAGTCCTGGCTGACTGAAAAAAGCTACTCTGGTGTTTCCTTTCTTGCTGGTGGTGGAATACAAATAAAGATTTACACACTTGTTGTTCTACACTGTGTCCTACACCTGTATACACACGACATAAGTGCTGGGGAAAAATAAGCACAGCAGCTGTTAGGAAAGGAAAAAAATATGTAGCCAGGAGATAATCTCCTCTGTTCAGGGGCCTGACTCTGAGCTGGCTGACTCCAGCAAGTGTACTGTGCACCAGTAAATACAGGGTGACTTGGTGACAGCTCTCTGCAATTCTTTAAAGTTTCTTCTTAAACAGAAGTTTTGTTGCTAACCACTGCATTTTGCCTCATGCCAATAGAAATGCAGTGGTGTCCAGGAAAGTGCTTTGTGCGTCGTAGCTTTAAGTTTAATGAAGAAATGATCATTAATGAGGATATTTATTAATTCTTTCAATTTTGCTTTTCTGAGAGTCAAAATCCCCATATGTTGGTGAGGGAGATGAAGGAATATTGAAACACCAGCATGTGAGTTGAACGATCTGCATCTATGCTGTTCTGTGTGATTGTGTGTGCTCCGCACAAGAACAAATAAAGGTGTTTTCGAATGATCTCTTATGCCACACCTAGGCTGTGACTCTCCACGTGTTCCTCCTTTCTTCAGAATCCTTATCCTACGTTGAATAATTATAATCTGATTCACCAAAAAGCCCACCATGATGTTCACTCTCTCCAACTGTCTCTGAGCCTGTGCATCTCTTTTGCCCTTTGACACTCTTCTTTGAACCTTCCTTTACAAAGTTCCACCAAGTTGGGCTTGATCAAAAACACATCTCTTTCTCTTTACTGAGATCCATGACAAGGGTATAAATCCAATTGCTGAAGGATTTGGTACTGAAGCCAGTCCTCACCACTTCAGTGTTGGTTGGTCTCTCAGATGCCCAATCCTTTCCAAAGTACCTACATCCTGGAAAGAGCACCTAGCATCCCATCCGGGTAAGGATAGGATAATGCTTTCTTATAGTCTTTTTGTGGGTTCTCTATCCTAGAATAGATCCCCCCCAACATTTATAATGGTAGAACAAATGTATTTTGCCTTTTAGATCCTACTATATTCTTACTTTTTGACGAGTACCCTTACACAATCTGTCTATCTCAGATTTGGATATTTGAAGTGTCTGAGTATCCCCAGCTTTTGTGGCAGAGTTCCAAATACCTATGACATGAAGCTAAATCATTACCTCTGCCACTGAAGGTGGATAGATAGTTGGAGGCACCCATCAATCTATGTGGAAGCTATATATTGCAAAAAAACAACTGGATAGGTTTCAGCAAATTAAAATGGCCCAGGGAGAACTGATCATTTTTTGGTAAGGATGTAGACCGTAGTCCAGAATTTGAAATTTCGCAAAAAAGGATTAATTTTTGGAGATAGGATGAATTGACTTTCCATTTTAGAGTAGTTTTCAGTTGTCTCGGTTGGTGAGGTGGAATTTGTCACAGTTGTCAGAACGTGAGCAGAGTTCTTTGAGCAGCTTGTTGAATATAGGTTAACCTGAAGTTGTCTCAGTGAGATGGATGCACTTAGGAGTCATAGAGATGTACAGCACAGAAGCAGACCCTTCGGTCCAACTTGTCAGTGCTGACCAGATATCCCAACCCAATCTAGTCCCATTTGTCAGCACTTGGCCCATATCCCTCTAAACCCTTCCTATTCATGTACCAATCCAGATGCCTTTTAAGTGCTGTAATTGTACCAGCCTCCACCACATCCTCTGGCAGCTCCTTCCATATACGTACCACCCTTTGAGTGAAAAAAGTTACCTCTCACATCTCTCTTATAACTTTCCCCTCTCAGTCTAAACCTATGCCTTCTAGTTCTGGACTCTCCCATCCAAGGGAAAAGACTTTGCCTATTTATCCTATCCATGCCCCTCATGATTTTGTAAACCTCTGTAAGGTCACCCCTCAGCCTCCGAGGCTCCAGGGAAAACAGCCCCAGCCTATTCAACCTCTCCCTGTGTCTCAAATCCTCCAACCCTGGCAACATCCTTGTAAATCTTTTCTGAACCCTTTCAAGTTTCACAGTTAATATTTTTTTTCCGTTTTCAGCCACAGAGCATCAACCAGGCAGGGGAATCCCTCAAGGAAATTCCAAGTAATTGCAGTAATGCTGCAGCGTGGTGGGGCAGTGCACGTTACTTGTCAAAAGCCTTTTGAAAGCTTGGAATGTACTTCCCTGAAATTTGTACCTGCTCGGACAACTGAGGCTTTCAAGTCTGAGGTGGATACAACTTTGTTGGGTGAGCATATTAGGGAGGTGAGGTCGAGGTACAGACCAGCTGTGATTGAAGTGAGTGACAGAACAGACCCAAGGAGCTGACTAGGTTCATGAACAGTTTCTTCCCCGGTGTTAAAAGGCTTCTGAGTGGGCCACTCAAGTTTTAAATCTTACTTTCTGTGCATCTTCTCTGCAGCTGTAACATTGTATTCCTCGCTCTGTTCTATTACCTTCGTACACTTTGTGTTGTATGAAGTGCTTGTAATGCACGCAAGACAAAACCTTTCACTGTACCTAGTCACACTGTGACAAGAATAAATCAAATCAAATCAAATGGTATTCTCTCATTTCCCACTGTCAATGTTAATATGCTTTTGAAGAAAATGATTTACTTCAGAATTATGCAATAGTTAATCTCTTGCAGCACTCAGTGACCTGTTTTTAGGACCGAAAGCTTGGTTTCCTATGATGCAGATTTCTTAATCTGCTGCAAAAATGTGGGTGTGCAGCTATCTTGATATGGACAGCGTCAATCTTCCTCAGACTTGGTCTTAGCATTCATTCATTCAGAAGTCAGGCTACAGATGAGAACCTTCACTTCCTTTGTGGGGATGTCAATTGAGAACTACCGATATTCTGGCTGTAGTGTCGTGTGTGTGGTAGGAAGTACCATTGAACCATTCGTGATATATGGGGTGTTGATGCACTGTTTTCAAATTTACAAGTGAATTTACAATGGTCTTACTTACTGTTCAAAAGCCCTCTGCAGTAAATTTGATGATGTCCTCGCCCCAGGGATTTACTATTTGGCTCTTAAGAATCTATGTTGCGAAACTCTGTTTTAGTTTTGCGTTCACATATTTTATTGAACAGTAGTTTTGATCCTCTCTGTTAAATCCCCTCCTCTGCTCAGAAAAACATCTCAGAAGAAGTCACACAATACTCTGCATACAGTTTTGTGTGCACCGATGTTCTGTCTCTGCTTACAGTATACACCTCGTATATTTAATTCCTAGAGAACTTTCTATAACCGTTGCTTGCTTACATCCCCTCCTGTGTCATCCAGCTCACCATGAGCTGTGCTTTGGCAGACTGCCAGCATTCTAAACTGGGACAGTGCATTTGCATTAAATGATGTGGTTTTCAAGGTAAAATAATTCGGGGAAAACCAAAACTAACTCATGAGATGCTCACCAACTTTTTTTTTGTCTTGCTTTTAGGCGCTATGGTGTGATTTCAGCATTCCACAAGACAAGACTGAAGGTACAGAAGGTACATTTTTCAACCAAAGTTATTATGAAAACCTTTGGTCTCTATTTTGATTTTGCAATTCTGTTTAATAGAAAAGAAAAACAGGTATTTTCTTTGCAAGTTTGCTCCACTCCTCTGCCTTCTAACGCATTCCTTGCTTGGAGAAAATTAGAGAATGAACATTTTTCTAGCAGTCAGCTCTTATGAAAATAATACTAACTTGCCTGCTTTCCATCTTCTAATTCATTCAACAACTTTGTTCAAATATTGTTGCAATGTGTGTCTATTCAGCCTGATTAGACAAACAGCATGGAAGAAGTAGCAGTTGTCTGTTCAGTCCCTTGAGCCTGCTCCGCTACTCAATAAGATCTTGGCTGATCTGACTGTAACCTCAAACTTGCATTTCTGTGTACCCTTAACCTCTCAGGACCTTATATTTTTCAATCAAGTTGCCTCTTCCTCTCCTGTGAAGAATGTGATTGGAAATATGTACTGTTACCAAAATATCCTTGATCCAAACCTTTACTCACTGTTGTAATGTGTCAAATTATACTTGATGGGAGTATCCGAGGGCATTTGCTATGTTAAAGGTACTATGTAAGTGCAAGTCGCTGTCAGACCTAAGCAGTTGATCTGGGCTCAGCTTGTTATCAAGTCATAGAGATGTACAGCACAGAAACAGATCCTTCGGTCCAACTCGTCCATGCTGACCAGATAGCCTAAATAAATCTGGTCCCATTTGCCAGCACTTGGCCCCTATCCCTCTAAACCCTTCCTAGTCATATAGCCGTCCAGATACCTTTTAAATGTTATAATTGTACCAGCCTCCATCACTTTCTCTGGCAGCTCATTTCATACATGCTCCACCCTCTGTGTGAAACAGTTGGCTCTTAGGTCCCTTTCAAATTTTTCCCCTTTCACCTTAAACCCATGCCCTCTAGTTCTGGACTCCCCCACTCCAGGGAAAAGACCTTGTCTATTTTCCCTATCCATGCCCCTCATGATTTTATAAACCTCTATAAGGTCACCCATCAGCCTCCAAAGCTCTGGGAAAATATCCCCTTTATTCAGCCACTCCTTATAACTCAAACCCTCCAACCTTGGCAATATCCTTGTAAATCTTTTCTGAACCCTTTCAATTTTCGCAGCATCCTTCCAAAGCAGGGAGACCAGAATTGCACACAGTATTCCAAAAGTGGCTTAACCAATGTACTGTACAGCCACATCATAACGTCACAACCCAGTGCACTGACCAATGCATGCTGTATGCTAGAACTTATAATTATTTGTTGCAACTGACAGGGAGGGAGTTAAGAAGACCAAAGCCAATCTCCTCTCCCCTCCTCATCTCCTCTCGTCTTATACTTTCCCAATATGCAGTAAGCTAATCAATATTAAAACCAGAAATATGTCCTCTTTGTTAATAATAATCATCCCTTTCACACATTCATGCACCACAACTGCCTGAATATCATTCCGTCTTTCAGCTGGGGCATTGTCTGGAACTCTGTTAATGTCAGTGTTGCCACCATGAGCATTACAAAGAATATCAAAATTAAGGGAGCGCTGAACCTTTTTAGTCTTTGTTGAACTGGACCATGTGTAGATACATTTTTTTCTTAAACACATGCTTTTCTGCTGTTCTTATGAATGGAGATGCTTCTTGTATCAGAATGGCCCTGCACACACGGAGGCTCAACATGACATGGGTCAGCAAAGCCCTTTTTCTCACGTATCAATATTTTGAGAGTACATTTGAACAGAAATACAGCTTGTGAGCTTTCTCCTTTTAAATCTTTTTGTTAAGGCATTCATAATATCTGTAACAGTGTTGGTTTCAGGAGGGTAGACTTGTCCCTCTGGTTTGGAGTTCTTCCTATTTGCTTCCACATGACCTGTAATCCAAGATTTCACATGGTGGCCTAAAATGGACGAGCTGGTTTTCTGCTTGGCAAATCTACTTGATCTTGGCTGCAGTTTTTATCTTTCCTAAATACCCCAAATCTTTACTTTTGACAACCCACACCTAAATTTCTTGGCCTTGGATAAATACACTGTACTGCAGGGTAAGTGTGTTGACAAATGAGAACATTGATTGTGCAGAGTATCTGGGGTGATTCTGAGAATTATTGCTGGCCTCTGTCAGATGTCTAGTTGAACATTTACATATTTATGGGATGTAGGCATTGCTGACAAGGCCACCATTTATTTTCGATCTTTAATCACCCTTATGGAAGTTGTATTGAGCCACTGCCTTGAATTGCTAGAGCTAATGTTTGACCAAAACAACTTTATAATTAACATTGTTCTAGTAATGTTACACTTGTGACTTGTCTTTATGATTGCCATTGCTGTGACCTGGTTATCTTCTTGGCTCAAGACTTGTGATAAAACGTTTGCTCTTTCAGCTCAAGAGAGGACAGAGAAGTGCGTGTGTATTGTACAGAAATCCTGTGTGAATGTGCACACCGTGGACGGGAAGGACTACATTGCCCCATTACCTTTTCAGGTGATAGTTTCTGTTGTGTAAATACTTCCTGGCCAAAGTTTTGGTCTCAAGTTGATTTGCTAAATATTGATTAACTAGCCATTCATCCCCTTGCTGTTGCAAGTAAAATGGTTGTAACATTTACCTGAACAATTACACCTCAGGTAGCCAGATAGAACTGGAACTTGAGTCTTCAAACATGTGCAAGCTTTTATTGACAGAGAGACACATTATAAATCATACAGCTACAAGGCAACAACCACGGTTTAAGCAAGCTCTGATATAAGTGAGTGAAGGTGAGTCCCCATTTAATGCTCACCACACAAATATAATTCAACATCAAGTAATATACAATTAACAGTGATTGTACTTGAAAGTAGTTTTGTTTTATCGTAAGTATTTTGGGGCATTGAGTGATGCGATTATACTGACATATCTTATTCTCATTAATAAACTAAGTTGGAAGAAAATGTTTGATATACCTGACCAATCTCATCAAGAAAAGAAACTTCCTGTCTAATTTTGTAAATGTTAGTACATGGTGTAATGCCAAACTGGGTTAAAAGTATTTCAGACCCTGGTTTAAAATGCACCACTTTGTGTTATAAATTACTCATTTAAATAATATTGTCTGGTCTCTCCCCAGGTTGCAGATGTTTGGGCAACCAAGTATGGGTTAATTTTTGAGCGCAGTAATCCTGTGCAAGAAGCACCTTTAAGTCCTCTGCGGTAGGTGGTTAAAAATTATACTCTTGCTTGAGATTAATTTTGTTAAAGTTGCTGCTGTACATTGACCATAGTTTAGCACTTTTTTGCTTTCTTATGATTGGTCCTTGTCATCAGAACCTTTTATCCTGATTGATCTCCCTCTTGCAGGGTGCCAATATTGTCGCTTTATTAATGCTTTTAATTAGTTGGGTAGGTGTCATCTTCATTTGGCTCTCTACGATAACATCAATGCAGTGCCGTAGTGATTGAAAGAGGGGTGTGTGGTCGAGATAGCTGTGTTTTAGTCTGGAAGACTTGCTTCTGGTTGTTGTGTGGCACTTTATTCATCAACCTGACAAACCTGATCAATGGAAAGGAACCAAGCTCTCAATTCAGGTCTGGTTTAAGGTATGAATTAAATTTATTTCAGTGCGTTATAGAGTCATACAGCATAGAAACAGACCATTCGGCCCATACAGCATAGAAACAGACCCTTAGACCTCCCAAAATGCATCACCTAGCACATATTGGGAATAAACTCCACCTGCCATTACTTTGCCCAGTTTACCAGTTACCTGATTTCACTCACCTGCAACCACTTATTTTAGATTCTTAATGGTTTACATTATGGCATCTAGTTTAACATGGGTTGGTGAACCATTTTACACCACTGTTCATTGAATATTCTAAAATTCTAAAAATATTTTAATTCCATGAAATGTGATACAAGGGGTCCCACTTCTGTGCAAAAAATAATTGTCAAAATGAATTGATGATTCTTATGAGTGGGCTAATCATGATGCCAATTAAAACCAATTAATGAGTTTTGAGAAGATTTGTAGCTCAGGTTGAGGTTTTGGATGTAGGTTTGCTCTCTGAGATTCATTTCCAGACGTTTCGTTACCTTACAGGTAACATCTTCAATGGACCTCAGTGAAGCAATGCTGAAAATTCCTGCTTTCTGTTTATATGTTTGGGTTGGTGATGTTACTTCCTGTGGTGAAGTCACTTCCTGTTCCTTTTCTCAGTGGTTGGTAAATGGGGTCTAACTCGATGTGTTTATTCATAGAGTTTCGGTTGGAATGCCATGCTTCTAGGAATTCTTGTGCGTTCTCTGTTTGGCTTGTCCTAAGATGGATGTATTGTCCCAGTCGAAGTGGTGTCCTTCCTTATCTGTATGTAAGGATACTAGTGAGAAGGGGTCATGTCTTTTTGTGGCTAGTTGGTGTTCATGTCGCTAGTTTGTCCAGTGTAGTGTTTGTTACAGTCCTTGCAAGGTATTTTGTAAATGACATTAGTTTTGCTCATTGTCTGTATAGGGTCTTTCAAGTTCATTAGCTGCTGTTTTAGTGTGTTGGTGGGTTTGTGGGCTACCATGATGCCAAGGGGTCTGAGTAGTCTGGCAGTCATTTCCGAGATGTCTTTAATGCTGGGGAGAGTGGCTAGGCTTTCTGGATGTATTTTGTCTGCTTGTTTGGGTTTGTTGCTGAGAAATCGGCGGACTCTCATATGGGTGAGGGAGGACACCACTTCGACTGGGACAACACATCCATCCTAGAACAAGCCAAACCAAGACACAAGAATTCCTAGAAGCATGGCATTCCAACCGGAACTCTATCAACAAACAAATCGAGTTAGACACCATCTACTACCACCTGAGAAAAGGAACAGGAAGTGACTTCACCACAGGAAATGACATCACCAACCCAAACATATAAATAGAAAGCAGGAATTTTCAACATTGCTTCGCATGAGGTCCACTGAAGATGTTACCTAGTAAGGTAACAAAACATCTGGAAATGAACCTTTCAGCTCAGCGAGCAAACCTACATCTAAAACCAATTAAGTTGGATACAGTCTTTTCTTCTGTTATGTATTCTATGCATTTGTGTGTGTATGTGTGTCCTTACTAAGTAACATGTTCAGTGTTTACCTGATCATATTCACAAGCATTTTCCAGCAAACGGCAGGAGTGATCGCTGTTAGTATTGGGGCCCCTTCTCTACTGGCCAAAATGAGAAAGCAGTGGATGCCAGCAGCTTGCTTTCTTTGAGCAGCTTAATATAACTGAAAATGTGTTGCTGGAAAAGCGCAGCAGGTCAGGCAGCATCCAAGGAGCAGGAGAATCGACATTTCGGGCATGAGCCATTCTTCAGGAAGAAGGGCTCATGTCCGATGTGTCGATTCTCCTGCTCCTTGGATGCTGCCTGACCTGCTGCGCTTTTCCAGCAACACATTTTCAGCATTGATCTCCAGCATCTGCAGTCCTCACTTTCTCCTCGCAGCTTAATATAACACCCAGTACTGACTCTGCCATTGCTGTGTTTAAGCTCAATGTTTTGCAACATTTATGTCTCTATTCAGAAGTTATGGCAGGGTTTGAAGATTCAAGACGGGTCAAACCATGCGTCTTTGTCTCCACTTGCTGTTAAACCTCTAGCGTATGAGGGAATGCAATGTTTAGTGGTGGTGCAGCAATTCTGTTAATCATTGCTGTGTTACTGGTTGCAGGGAGCCACTGCCTACAATGTTCAGCATGCTGCACCCACTGGATGAAATTGCACCTCTTGTATGTAAGCCAACAGGTGAGAAAGACATTGAGTCCGAAACTATTAACTTATTTTCTTACTGCCTTACCTCTGAGGATTTATAATGGGGGAGATGTTTTGAGTGATTGTCTTGGTTAAATGGTGAGGATCAAACAAGGAAGCAGTGCCTATCAGAGTGATGCAGATAGAGTCGTTGAATTCACCTCCAAAGTTCCTGATGTTGGGAATTCTCACTCTCAGTTTGGGAAAGCTGGAGAGCTGCTTTTGTAGAGGGACCAGCAAATGTGAAATAAATTCCCCACGGGAGGGGAGGAAAATGAGCTGTGATGAGCTCGGGAGTTACTCAAGAATGGCAATACTGTATGTACAAATGCGGTGACAACTATGGGAAAATGGAGGCCATTGTGGCTGTACTGGCCTTCAAATAAGTATTCCATTACTTCGGCTCCCACCAAGCTTTGAGGTTTTAATCGGCATCTGATAAAGGTACTGGAGCAGTAATCGAGAGGCTCGGGATAATCAATACTCAGTGGGTTCAAATCCCACTATTTTAGATCAGAGTGGTTCTGGAAAAGCACAGCAGATCAGGCAGCATCCGAGGAGCAGGAAAATCGACGTTTCGGGCAAAAGCCACTATGGCAGCTAGTGGAAATAGAATTCAATTTATAAATCAAACGTATAAAGCCAATCTTGTCCACTAGTGTCCTTTATGGAAGGAAATTCGCCATCCTTACTCGGCCTACATGTGACACCAGATCCACAGTAAGGTGGTTGAATTTTAACTGCCGTCTGGAGCAGGCAAGCCATTCAGTTCAAAGGCAACTAGATCCAACAAATACTGACCCAGCCACATCCCAGGAAATAATTTTTTAAAAATACTACAATCAAAATTATAACAACTCTCCCTGAAATGCAAAATGTCTCCCACTTTTCCCCTCCTTTCTTTTGCCAATTACCTGAAATTCAGTTACTGACCAATCACAGAATCTCTACAACGTGGAAACGGGCCATTCGGCCCATCAAGTCCATGCTGACCCTCTGAGGAACATCCCAGCGAGACACAACATTACCCTGACCCTATAGCCCTGCATTTCCCATGGCTATCCTACATAGCCTGCACATCCCTGGACGCTATGGGCAATTTAGCGTGGCAAATCCACCTAACGTGCACATTTTTGGACTGTGGGAGGAAACCGGAGCACCTGGAGGAAACCCACGCAGACACAGGGAGAATATGCAAACTCGACACAGACAGCCACCTGAGGGTGGAATTGAATCAGGGGTCCTGCTGCTGTGAGGCAGCAGTGCAAACCACTGAGCCACCGTGCCACTCACAATGTACTGGTGGAAGTGGGGTTCTTCCTATTTATCCTCTCAAATCACACTCAAGCAAATAAACCCCAAGAACTGCCGATGCTGAAAATCAGAAACACAAACAGAAATTGCAGGAAAAACTCGGTAGATTTGGGCAGCATCTGTGGAGAGAAATGTTGAGAACTGAAGGACCAAATTCAAATTTAACCGCATTTATTATATCTCCCCAGAGGTTTATTGTGCCATGTTGTGTACCAACACAATGTAGAACTAAGCTCTCCTCGTATACCGGAACCGTTTCTAATGGTTGTAGTCACTCTGATGTTCATCAATTTGCTTGATATCAAATATCAGAATTTTTGTCCGCAAGATGGATAATTTCTCAGTTGTGATTGCCATTGAAGATTGCAACTTGCAGTCAGACTGGGAGCATATATACAAGTATTTAAAACATTGTCAATCCCCATTGAGGATAGAAGGACAGCGTAGTGAGGAAAGACCAGCTGGACGTTGCACTCCAATGGAATGCTTGTCTTAAGAGTCATAGAGATGTAAAACTTCGAGATAGACCTTTTGTGCAATTTGTCGATGTGGACTAGATATCTTAAATAAATCTAGTACCATTTGCCAGCATCTGGCCCATATCCCTCTCAACCCTTCCAAATCATGTACCCATCCAGATGCCTTTTAAATATTGTAATTGTACCAGCCTCCACCACTTCCTCTGGCAGTTCATTCCATGCAAGCACCCTTAGGTCCCTTTTAAATCTTTCCCACCTCACCTTAAACCTGTGCCCTCTAGTTTTGGACTCCTCTATCCTGGGAAAAAGACCTTGGCAATTCACCCTATCCATGCCCATCATCATTTTGTAAACCTCCATAAGGTCATCCCTCTGACACTCAGGGGAAAACAGCCCCAGCCTATTCTGCGTCTCCCTATAGCTCGAATCCTCCAACCCTGGCAACATCTTTGTGAATCTTTTCTGCAACTTTTCAAGTTTCACAACATCTTTCCTGCAGAGGGGAGACCAGAATCGAATGCAGTATTCCAGTTGTGATCAAAACAATGTCCTCTACAGTCACAACATGATGTCCCAACTCCTATACTCAATGCACTGATCAATAAAGGCAAGCATCCCAAATACCGTCTTTACCACCCTATCTACCAGTGACTCCATTTTGTGTTTCCTTCCAGACTTTTACCATTCCCTTGCTTCCATTAAAAATTTAAACTGGACGTGTCGATTGTTTTTTAAAAGCAAAGCTCAAATTCTATTCCAGCTCTCACCGTTGCAGGTTGAGGACACTATTTATAAATTTTCCCATGGGTTCAATATAAAGACAAATATAAGACAACACTGTAGAAACCTATTTGATAGAGTTCAGAGTAACTGGAGAAGAAGGGTTGTTATGCTGAGTTAACAAAGATGCATATTAGAGAAAGAAGAAATTTAAAAGATACATTGAGCAATCAAAATGCAAGTAATTGTGCTATAATGTGCAATAATTGATATTTTAACTAGTTTTGCATTTCTCTTTTTCAATATAATGGGGGAAAGCTATTACCTGTAAGAAAAAAATTGTTTAGATTATTAATGACTGTGGTCCTACATGGAACTCTATAATGAATCTAGTTTTAGTTGTCTGCCCTCAGATATGATAAAAAGCTGTTAATTGTTCTTTGGAGTTCAGACTTGAGTACTGCTGATAAAAGGCACATCTTACTCTCCTCAGAAGATGAAGAGTTTAGACAAACTGTGTCTTATTGTTAATATTGCATGTTTCTATTCTGTTGTGGAATGTGAGCATTGCTGACTTTTATTGTCTGGTCCTAGTTGCCCTTGAGAAGGTGGTGGTGAACTGCCTTCTTGAACCGCTGTTGTCCATGTGCTGTGGGTTGACCCACAATGCCGTTAGGGAGGGAGTTCCACTATTTTGACCTGGCGACAGTGAAGGAATAGCGAGATATGTCCAATTCAGGGTGGTGAGTGGCTTGGAGGGGAACTTGCAGGTGGTGGCGTTCCTATGTATCTCTGCTTTTGTCTTTCAAGATGGAAGTGATTATGGGGTTGGAAGGTGCTGTCTAAGCATCTTTGGTGAATTTATTAAGGTGCTGACATGAAAGAACATTTTATTATCATTTGTGTCAGAATTATTTCATTGATTTCTCCCATTCAGGAGGTGTGACCAATATCACAAGAGTACAGTATGTTGCTGACTATACCCTGAAAATCATTTTCTCCAGCTCAGCGCCATCAATCATCGTGACTTATGACACCGCACAGTGTCTGCACGCAGTTTGGGCATTACGCAAAATTAAAACTGAGGTACCTATTGCATCGAGTTTTTAAAAAAAAAAATTCTTCTCTACATTTTTCTAAACTTCCAGTTTAAGAAAGATACCTGTCTGGATTGTGCTGTTATTCTAAGGATCCCAGGAAGTAAGTTTAAAGTTTGGATTGTAAACTTAAATAAATCTAGTCAGAATATACTTTCACATGACAAGAAAATGCATCAAAATAGACTTGAAATAGAGCCTGAGAGAGAGAATATCACAGAGGTGAAAGTAAAGCATCCTTTCTGCTAGTGATGGTGCAGAATCAGAATCCCAGGCTGTAGTCAAGTAGGGTCACAGTGTGGCACAAGTGTGGCTCAAGTAGGGTTGTGTGGCACAGTGGTAGTGTCCTATCTCTGGGCCAAGAGGTCAAGCCTCACCTGCCCTGGAGTGTGTTAATAACATGCATGGTCAGGTTGATTAAATAACAGCATCAGCTCCAAGAGGATCAGCAATCTGAGATTGTGGCTGGGGCCAAGGTTTGGAATGGGTTTAGAAGATGACATCTTTTTTCAAAAAAAGAACTGTGGATGTTAGAAATCCAGAGCAAACACAGAAACTACTGGAGAAACTCAGTTCTGAAGAAGGATCACTAGAACTGAAACCCTCACTCTGCTTTCTCTTCGCAGTTGCTGCCAGAGCTGCTGAATTTCTCCAATAATTCTGTTTCAGCCTTTTCTATGTTTAGCTGGAAAGTTAGGGATTTAATTTTGGTGCAGAGTCAGAGTACAGAAGAACAGTACTTCAGAGGCCAGTACTTCAGAGGCCTGCTTTAATAATCTGGAAGTGTGAGTTCAAATTCACTATGGCAACTGGAAAGTTTAAATACATTTGGAATATAAAGCTGTTCCCAGCATCAGTGACAATGAAACTTCTTGATTGTGGTCAAATCCCCATCTTGTTCAACCATGCCTTATAGGGAGTGAAATCTACTGTCCTTGTTTGATCTGGCCAACATATGATTCCAGACTCTCAACAACCTGCTTGACTGTTAAATGCCCTCTGAGATGGCTCCAAAACCTACTCAATTGTTTAGAAATGACGTTCATTATTTGCCTTTCTTGTGACACTTGCATCTCATAAATGAATAAAAGCAGGTTAAAGTCGTTGAAGCACTAGTGTAATTTTTTAAGTTCTCTCATGGCACGTGGGCGTCACTGGCCGGTCAGCATTTATTGCTTAGAACATAGAAGAATACAGCGCAGTACAGGCCCTTCGGCCCTCGATGTTGCGCCGATCCAAGCCCACCTAACCTACACTAGCCCACTATCCTCCATATGCCTATCCAATGCCCGCATAAATGCCCATAATGAGGGAG
>NC_057712.1:118096466-118190484 GCF_004010195.1 Chiloscyllium plagiosum
GCCTTCTTCACTATCCTATCTACCTGCAACTTTACTTTCAAGGAGCTATGAACCTGCACTCCAAGGTCTCTTTGTTCAGCAACACTCCCTTGGACCTTATCATAAAGTGTATACGTCCTGTGCTGCCTTTCCAAAATGCAACACCTCACATTTATCTCAATTAAACTCCATCTGCCACTCCTTGGCCCATTGTACTCTGAGCTGACACTTTATTGCTGGACCAGCACAGCAGGTCAGGCAGCATCTAGGGAACAGAAGATTCGACGTTTCGGGCACATGCCCTTCTTCAGGAATGAGCAGAGAGTGTTCAGCAGGAGAAGATAAAAGGTAGGGAGGAGGGACTTGGAGGAGGGGCGTTGGAAATGTGATAGGTGGAAAGAGGTCAAGGTGAGGGTGATAGGTCGGAGTAGGGTGGAGGCGGAGAGGTCAAGAAGAAGACTGCAGGTCAGGACGGCGGTGCCGGGCTGGAGGGATTCGGCTGAGACAAGGTGGGGGGAGGGGGGGTGAAGAAACTGTTGAAGTCCAAGTTCATCCCCTGTGGTTGGAGGGTTCCCAGTCGGAAGATAAGATGCTCCTCCTCCGACCGTCGGGTTGTTGTGGTTTGGCGGTGGATGAGTCCAATGACCTGCATATCCTCGGTGGAGTGGGAGGGGGAGTTGAAATGCTGTGTTACAGGGTGGTTGGGTTGGTTCGTCCGGTTGGCCCAGAGGTGCTCCCTGAATCGCTCCGCAAGTAGGCGGCCTGTCTCCCCAATATAGAGGAGGCCACACCGGCTGCAGCGGATGCAGTAGATGATGTGGGTGGAGGTGCAGGTGAATCTGTGGCGGATATGGAAGTTTCCCTTGGGGCCTTGGAGAGAAGTGAGGGGGGAGGTGTGGGCGGAAGTGTTGCACCTCCTGCGGTTGCAAGGGAAGGTGCCGGGAGTGGTGGTTGGGTCGGTGGGGGGTGTGGATCTGACAAGGGAGTCGCGGAGGGAGTGGTCTCTACGGACAGCTGATAGGGGAGGGGAGGGAAATATATCCTTGGTGCTGGGTCTGTTTGGAGGTGGCGGAAGTGACGGCGGATGATGCGCTGTACATGGAGATTGGTGGGGTGGTAGGTGAGGACCAGTGGGGTTCTGTCCTGGTGGCGGTTGGGGGGGCGGGGCTCAAGGGCGGAGGAGCGGGGAGTGGAGGAGATGCGGTGGAGGGCGGCGTCGACCACGTCGGGGGGGGAAATTGCGGTCCTTGAAGAAGGGGGCCATCTGTGTTGTACGTATTTTGAACTGGTCCTCCTGGGAGCAGATGCGGCGGAGACGAAGGAATTGGGAGAATGGGATGGGACGAAGGAATTGGGAGAATGGGATGGTGTGACAGTGACAGTGATACTGGACCAGGTTAACGCTTTGCATATATGAGTTTGAGTCCCAACATGGCAGGTGATAAAATTCAATTTGAAAAAAATCTGGAATTGGAAGCTAGTCTAATAGCAACCATATAATCTCTGTCGATTGTTGTAAAAAAAAAACCTACCTAGTTCACTAACTCCTTTCGAAAAGGAAATCTCCCATCCTTATCTGAACTGGTCTTCATATGACTCCAGAACTGCAGCCATGTGGTTAACTCTACCTGCCTCTGAAATGAAGCCACTTAGACCAGGAGGCAATTAGGCGTGGGCAATAATGCTGTCCCAGATAGTGACACCCACATGCCATGAATAAAATTGCAAAAAAAAAATGAGGATAATAAAATGATCACCTTCACTGTTCCTTCATTCTGACTATAATGAGTGATACCTTATTCCTTCTCTTACCACATTCTGATTTCTATGTCAGCTATGCTGGGGACTAGCTGTTTCAGAATATATATCATTTTCATGCTCTGAGTGGCAGGTGAACTCAGAGACAATCCACAAAGGCATGACTAATGCAAAGCTGTGCCCCATCTGACTGGACAGTAGTGCGGTCACTGATGGAAAACTATGAGAGAGAATGTGCAGTGTTTTATCAAGCTGACCTACTTTTTGACATGCACACATTACCTTATCTCTTATGCAAGGCTTGATTTTTTTTGTGTTTCTCCCAACAGGAGCAAAACACAGTTCTAAGGTGTCCCAGCACGGCAGGAACCCCTCAGCAGATTGTCACCAGCAGCTCTCTGACTGCTCACCTTCGAAGTGTCTCAAAGGGCGAGTCACCTATAGCGTCTCCATTCCAAAACTTCTCCTCCTTTCCAGGTCAGAACAGATCCACGGTCTCACCTGGTGCACACTCTCGATCTCACTCTCCTTCCATTTCAAACATGGCAGCTCTAAGGTGAGCAAATGCAACACTGAAGTGGGAGAAAGTTGTGGGAATCATGATGCTTTTGCCAGAAAGAAAATAGTTTATTTTGGCTCTTGTGGTGCTGTTAACATTATGAAAAAAAAAACAATTGTCTAATCATACTGTTCAGAGATGTTATTACACACCATTGGAGCAGGTGGGACTTGAGTTGTGCTACTGAAGAGGGAACATCCTGGTATTGAGTATCATTACCAAACTCTGTGTATTTATATTTGCAGTCTGTTCTGTCTTGGGCATGCAAATCCTCAATCTTGCCGAAAAGAGATAAAGGTTGCCAATGATTTACATTTTGCACTCATCAGGACAAGTGCAAAAATGATCACAGCAACTTTACTGCAGGAGAGAAGATAGTTCATTGGGTGTCAAGTCAATGCTGTTGGCCAATTCTGTTGTTATGGCAAAAGGAATATACTTCAGCCTTTTTTTTTTGAATTGCCCAGAAGTTTGGTGAGCCTCTAATTTCCCAGGGCTCTCCATGGCCAATCAAATTGAATTTATTAACCAGTCAGCCAGCCTTGTCTCCGATAGCAATAGGTGTTAGTGCTTCTTTGAAATGTGACATTCTTGCATTTATCCTCGAGTGCAAGCTGGAAAACTTCAGAAACATGCCTGTCTTTTCATCATTATTATCTCTGTGTAAGTGTGAATTTTTTTGACTTTCCACGACATGTAAACATGAAACTTTTGACAGGATATTGTTTACCCTGAGTTTCATTTCTGGTTTACACTTTCTTCCTGGAACTATTTGTTTCCTCTTGCTGCATCTATGTGTTTCGACCAGACTTGAACCAATCCCTGAAAAAAGAACTCCAGTGATATCCTCAGGCTTTGCTCTGATTATCAACTGGTGAATCTAAAACCAAGGTGGCATGGTGGCTCATGGTTAGCCCTGCTGCCTGGGTTTGATTCCACCCTTGGGTGACTGTCTGTGTGGAGTTTGCATATTCTCCCTGTGTCTGTGTGAGTTTCCTTGGGATGCTCCGGTTTCTTCCCACAGTCCAACAAGGTGCAGGTTACGAGGATTGGCCATAGTGTCCAGAGATGTGCAGGCGAGGTGGATTAGCCATGGTAAATGCAGGGTTACAGGGATAGGGTGGGAGTTGGTGGGCTGCTCTTCGGAGGGTTACTGTGGACTCAATGGGCCAAATGGCCTATTTCACATTGTAGAGATTCTATAAAAACATTTCATCTTCTCCATTTTGCTATCTCTTTATTCTGTCTTTTCCATGCTCTTTTTTAATGTTCGTTTGTTGCTCTTATTATTTACTTATAAACAAAGACTGTTTGAGATTCCATCTTTCCTGAGGCATTTGTACTTTTGATACCACCCTATCCTTGTATTTTTGAAAATAATTCAGTTTCTTATTTCTTATGTTATTGGTTAGTCAACCCCTAACATGCTTGCGAGACAGCATGTAATTCCTGTAATTACGAATAGCACTAAACAGACAAATAGCATTTACATTTCTGTTCAAGATCTCAGTGCTTTTCCTGAAGCAACCCTATATATTGGAACCTTGCATCTGTCAGTTTCCAAGTAAGACATGTCAAATTAATTAAGCTCAGTTCTGCCTGTTTCTCATTTTGCTACAAGTGGGTTTTTTTGATGAATATCTGACCTGTCCTGAGTTTCGTGCCACACAAGATTGGAAAAGAATTTGTACATTCTACCAGTAGATGTCCTTGTAATATAGTCTCCCTTCTTGCTCACTTTATTGAACCCACTTCATTTAACTCGAAGCTGAGCTAATGCTTGTTAGTGTTCCCCTCCCCTCTCTCCCAGCCCACTGCTCTTCAGTGTACAGAACAACCTCGGTTATCCGAACAAGATTCAAGGAATTTCGGATTATCTGAACAAGATCGCAAGGTCTCAAAGTTTGAAATTGGAAACCTACCTGCAGAAACTCTCTTTCCAAGACAGACTGCCCATCAGTGAACTCAACAACTTCTCTCCTGCTCTGCCTCTGTCATCTTTCTTTTCTGTTCGTTCTTTCCTGCCCTTCTGCCTCATTCTATCTCTCTCACATTGTCTCTGCCCCATTTCTCTCTGTCTTCTTTCTCTCTTATTCTCTCTCTGTCAATGTTTCTGACTGCTGTTCTTTCAGGGGGTATATTTACAGATTTATATGCAGCTTTTTTTCCATTGTACTTTACAACCCGAATTTAGGATTTTGACTATTTTAGACAATCTGCTTTAGACTCTGGTATCTCATTCAATGTCCCGAATGAGTGAAACAGCGCAGCTCTGAGCAGAGACACTGGCAGAAACCCAGGCACACATTTGAGCACCCATGTAAAACTACAGCAAAGATGGCCCACTCTGTCCCAGAGTGCCTTTCGATTTGATTTGATCAAGGTGACTGGTGTAACACACGAACTGCTGCTTCTGCCTGAGACTGTGTGTCATGGGGTTCCATTTACACTTGAAAATACTTCCTTTGTTTGCGATCAGATTAGTTATCTGAACAATCAGTTATCCGAACAAAATACTCCCTGCCAGTCTCGTTCAGATAGTCAAGGTTGTTCTCTATTCAGGACATTTGCTCTTTCCTACCTGCTGTCAGACACAGCGCCCTCTGCCAGACTCTTCCTCTACTGCAGTTCAATTATCTTAGTATGTCAGAGGGAAAGTGTCAAAAGCTCGTATGAAAGAGGTCATGAAAGATCACTTAGAGAAGATCAAGATAACCAGTCAGAGTCAGTATGGTTTGAATAAAGGCCAATCCATAGATATATATATATATATATATACAGCTCAAAAAACAAGTCCGTCTGCACCGGTCAAAAACAAGCATCTGACTAATTCTAAACCTATTTTCCAGCATTTTCCCCAAAGCCCTGTATCGAACAGTGTGACGCTGGGAAAGCATAGCAGGTCAGGCAGCATCTGAGGAGCAGGAGAGTCGATGCTTCAGGCATAAGCCCTTCATCAGGAATGTGGAGGGGGGGTAAGGAGGCGGAGACATAAATGGGTTTGGGGCTAGGGCTAGGGCTGGGGGGAAGGTAGTTGGGAAGGTGATGGTTGATGCAGGTGGGGAGTGATTGTGATAGGTCATTGGAAGGGTGGAGCGGATAGATGGGAAGGAAGATGGGCAGGTAGGAAGGTCAAGAGGGTGGTGCCAGGTTGGATGGGGAGCAGGGGAGATTTGAAAACTAATGAAGTCGACTAATGAAGATGAGACGTTCTTCCTCCAGGCATTGTGTGGCTTGGATTTGGCAGTGGAGGAGGCCCAGGAGTTGCATGTCCTTGGTGGAGTGGGATGGGAAGTTGAATTTTTTTGGCCACAAGGCAGAGAGGTTATTGGGTGCATGTGTGCTTTTCCAGCACCATACATTTTGACTCTGACTCTCCAGCATCTGCTGTCCTCAGTTTCTCTCCATAGCTTTCTGTGCCTTGGCATCACACATGTCTAAATACTTCTTAAGTATTACAAAGGTTTCTGCCTCTACTAACTTCACAGGCAACGAGTTCCAGATGCCCCTGCTTGTTGATCTCTCCGCCAAAGGGAACAGTTTCTTCCTTTTGTCCCTATCTATGCCCTTCATAATTTTATAAATCTCTATCATGTTCCTTCTCAGTCTCCTCTGCTCCAAGGAAAATTAGCCCGATCTCTCTTCATGACTGAAATTCTCCAGCCGAAATGTGTTTAACCAGTCCATTGAAGTTCTCTGGGGAAGTAACATGTGCTGTGGATAAAGGGGAGCCAGTGGATTACCTTTATACCAGTCTCAGGACTGAGCATTTGCTGTATTCTGGAGCTGGTTCTGGATCGCTTCTGAAAGTGTGCTCTCGACAAGAGATTTAGACAAGGGTGGTGTCAAAAATCCAAGGCCAGAGAGGATAAGCACAAGAGCTTTCAAATTGGTCTAAAATGCAACATAATAGAGCATTCAAAATAAGAGCCCAAGAAGAGAGGACAATTTGGCCCCTCCTGCTCGAGGGGAGTTGTGCATACTGTTTTCCTGTTGTAGAAAAGTCACTTTGGAAGGTGTCAGTGAGTAAAGCAACTATTCCATCTCCTAATTACTAGCATTGATGCTGTGAATCAGCAGCATGAGCATCATTTATTATACCTGTTGGAAGCACGCCAACAGAGCTTTTTTTTTTAAAAAAACCCTGTATTTCCCCCACCCCCACCCCACCTATCATCCAGGTAGAACGAATTTTGTTCCACTTTTTTTTCCAGTCGTTCTCATTCCCCGTCTCTGGGAGCATCATCTTTTTCTGGCGTACAGAGGTTCAACTTATCGACTTACACCCCGTCGCCAAAGCAGGGCCGGAATTCCCATTCCCCGAACAGCACTCTGAGTGACTCCTTACTGGTGCCTGAGACGGAGCCCGTCATTCCGGAGCTGTGCCTTGATCACCTGTGGACAGAGAGCGCGCACAACGTGAGGTCAGTCGGGGGTTGTTCTTGAGGCTTTTCCATCCATCCATCCAAAGTAACATGGAGAGATGTTGTCAGTCCAGTAGATTGGTGACTTTGTGTTAGGAGAGCACAGCAATGTTCCATTAGAACAAACTTACTGGGCTGCCAGGAAAACCAGGTGTCTCTGACAGCACACTGTTTTGCTCAGCAGTCCTCTGAAGAGTCAGCTGAGATTTTCTCTTTAGTCTCTACACTGTGAACCGAAATAAGAGATAAAATGTCTACCAAAGAGTTGCAGCTGCATTGCATGTGGTTTTATTTTCTTTCCTATGCATTTTCTTCTCCTATGTTGTAATATTCAAACTGTAGAGGAGAGTAATACCACTGTCCATGCACTAATCAATCACCACTATCTCATATGTGTTATCTTCAGAACATTATTTGGTTTTTCCCAAGGGTATTTATTCAGAATAACAATTGTAAATGGTCGACCCTGTAATCCCTAACCAGTACCCCTGGTTCTAGACTCCCGGGTCATCAGGCTCATCCTCCTGCCTTTTTTCCTTGTCCATTCCT
Source organism: Chiloscyllium plagiosum (assembly GCF_004010195.1). Classification (NCBI taxonomy): domain Eukaryota; kingdom Metazoa; phylum Chordata; class Chondrichthyes; order Orectolobiformes; family Hemiscylliidae; genus Chiloscyllium; species Chiloscyllium plagiosum. Next base: position 118,103,736 of record NC_057712.1, read on the forward strand.
GTTAGAACTTTCTAGGATTCTATGAGATCCACCACACCCCACTTCATTCTAAAGAAATGAAAATTAGCAATTGGTAAGTGAACTCCTCATCGGAACATTGGAAGAGTAAGCTCTGTCAGATGACCAAGCTGGTGAAGTGCACATCTTTTTGAGGTTGCACTGGTGAGGCCTCTTCTGGAGTACTGTGTGCAGTTCTGGTCACCCTGTTGTAGGAAGGATATTATTAAACTGGAGAGGGTTCAGAAAAGATTTACCAGGATGGAGAGTTTGCCGAGAATGGAGAGTTTGAGTTATAAAAACAGACTGGAAAGCCTGGGACTTTTTTCACTGGAGTGTAGGAGGTTGAGGGATGACCGAATAGACATTTATAAAATCATAAAGGGCATGGTTGAGGTGAATAGCAAGGGTCTTTTGCCTAGGGTGGGAGGGGTTCAAAATTAGTGGGGGCGGGCATAGGTTTAAGGTGAGAGGAAAAAGATTTTAAAAGTTCATGAGGGGGCCACTTTTTTACAGGGTGTGGTTTGTGTGTGGAATGATCTGCCAGAGAAAATGTGGATGCAAATGCAGTCACAACATCCAAAAGACATTTGGAAAAGTTCATGAATGGGAAATATCTTTGGAATGGACTGGTTGGGCTGAAGGGTCTGTTTCTACGCTATATGACTCTCTGTCATAACTGTATTGCTTAAACCTGAAGTATTAGCTTATGTTTTCACAGAGAAAAAAACTCTCAAGCCTCAAAAGTATTTACTACCATTGACCTCTGTGGTCAGAAGTTTTTATGTTACTTGGTGGAGTCTCGTCATCAGTTACGGTGAGTGTCATCACAGAGCAGCTGGACATGTTGTAAGTGACAAATTAAAATGTACTATGTTCACCCTTTATTGAAAAATGACTTCTGTTCAATTTGGGTGTTAATATATGTTCATTACTCTCGTCCAACATTGCTTTGTGTCATCTGATTGTTGCACTATTTATGTTCTGATAAATATTGAACGCAAAAAATTCTCTTCTGCATTTGTTCAATTGCTACATATGAAGAAATTATTTTCTACCCATCAAGCATCTGCACCTTGTATGCTGACTTTGGTTTTTGCAAGTGTTTGGGAGGTCTATTTTTAAATAGAAGGAGCTGGGTATTTGCGAATGTCTGGGCTGATCGTTTGCTGTCCTTTCACATCCTGCAACACGCATTGCAAATTCTCATTGGAGAGTTTTAAACTTGCTGAGAATGTGATTGACATTTTGATCGTTTTCAGTTTATTTGATATGATAGCTACCTGGTAAAAGCAGCATGCTAGCTTGCAAATGCATCTGAGTGCGTTGTTTGGAAAGCTTTATTTGATGCATCTGCTTAAATCTGAAACAGATGTGTGAAATTTGAAGAGAGCAATGACTTGACTCAGCTGATTTTTGGAACAGTTACTGTCATACAAGCAAGAGACGCTGCCCCTGTAGAGGTGAGTTTACTTTTAAGCTCTGGTGCTCCTCAGACGGAAGTTTCAAATGCCAGCTTGTAGTTATTCCACATCTTAAAGGTTGTAAAAGCACCAAAAGCTTCACAAAAACGTTTCAAGCACAATTTGACTCCGGGTCAGATGGGATATTAGGCCAGATGACTAGGAACTTGGTTAGAGAGGTGGATTTTTCAGGAGTGCCTTAATGGAGGGAAGGAGTGGTCGAGAGGTTAAATGACAGAGGGAATTCCAGCTGCCAAGGGACTGTCACCAGTAGTGGTGCGATTGCAATCAGGGATTTTAATCAAGGCCAGGCCAGGACAGGAGGGAGGGTAGTGATCTCTTGAAATGTCATAATGTTTAAAGCTATGGGTCGAGTGCTCGAAAGTTGGGTTCGTGTAGCTTTGGTGGTACAGACTTGATGGGCCAAAGGGCCCCTTCAGTATTACATGATTGTATCTCAGAGCATTGTCGGGCTGTATGAGGTTGCAGTGATGGGTGCAGCTGTGAGGGATTTGAAAGTGAAGTGGAGAGTTTAAAAACTGAGCCTTCGGCAGGCCAGGAGCTGGTGTGGGTCTTTGAGAAGAGCGGTGATGAACATTCGGGGTGATGTGAGTTAGGATACACATGGCACAGTTTTGGATCTCAAGTTAATGGAGGGTGGAAGCTGGAATGCTGGCTGGCAGAGCTTAAGAATGATCAGAGATGGATTTGACATGCTCCAGGCATCATAACAATTCTATTTGTTGTTATCTGGAAGGTGTTACTGTCCTCTCTTAGTACACTTGCCTCTATCAGTAGACACAGTTGCAAAAATAGTACTCAAATTAGGTAAGATGGTCTGTTCAAGCAGACTCTCTATCTGCCCCTCTCCACTACCATTTGCAACACTGCTTTGTTCACAGTTCAGGAACTTGACTATAGTAGGACAGTTTAATTTTATGATTTTAAATTATTCCACATGCAATATTCTCCTAGCGTTAATACGGTGTGGTTTGAAGATATATTGGACCGAGGAAGGAGCAGCAGTCAATTTGTTTCTGTTTAGGGATTTTAAGAAATATCTACTTCTGATCAGTGCAACTTGTTTTAGATGTTATTCATGATGTCTGAATCGACCGTGTGCAGCAGGACGGTTGTGCTTGCATGGTCAGATAGTTTCACTTTAAAGTGAAGTAACAATGGGTTTGCCTTGCTGTACTGTTGTTGTTTGACCCTGTTTCTGTGCGCATCCTATTGGACATGTGAGGTCTCCTTACTATATGAAAGATGTTGTTAAACTTGAAAGGGTGCAGGAGAGATTTGCAAGGATGTTGCTGGGGTCAGAAGGTTTGAGCTACAGGGAGAGTCTGAATAGACTGGGGCGGCATGATGGCTCAGTGGTTAGCACTGCTGTCTGACAGCGCCAGGGACCTGGATTCGATTCCAACCTCCGGCGATGGTCTGTGTAGAGTTTGCACATTCTCCCCGTGTCTGCGTGGGTTTCCTCTGGGTGCTCTGGTTTCCTCCCACAGTCCAAAGATGTGCAGGGGTTAGGTGAATTGGCGAAGCTAAATTGCCCATAGTGTCCAGGGGTATGTAGGTTAGGTGCATTAATCAAGGGTAAATCTAGGGTAGGTGGAATAGGCCTGGGTGGGTTACACTTCGGAGGGTTGGTGTGGACTTGTTGGGCCAAAGGGCCTGTTTCCACACTGTAGGGAGTCTATGATTCTATTTTTCCCGGAGCATCAAAAGCTGAGGGGTGACCTTTATGAAATCATGAGGGGCATGGATAGGGTGAATAGCCAAGGTCCTTTTCCCAGGGTAGGGGAGTCCAAAACTAGAGGGCAAACGTTTAAGGTGAACGGGGAAAGATTTGAAAGGGACCGAAGGGGCAACCTTTTCACACAGAGGCTGGTGTGTGTATGGAATGAGCTGCCAGAGGAAGTGGTGGAGGCTGGAATAATGACAACATTTAAAAAAACACCTGGACGGGTATGTGAATAGGAAGGGTTTAGAGGGATATGAACCAAATGCTGGCGAATGGGACTCTATTAATTTAGGATATCTTGGTGGCATGAAACAATTGGACCAAAGGGTCTGTTTCCATGCTGTACATCTCTATTTATATATCAGATTGTATTTCACAATCATCTTTTTTATGGTTACAAAATGCGTTAAACTTTCAGAAAAATGTGAGTCAGAATTAATTGTGCATCCCTCCAACAGATAAAAGTGTGGAGGAAAATGAGACTGGCTAAATTGTCAGATTTATTAACTTATTTCCACTGAAGGTAGAAGTATTCTGCAATGGGTTTTTCTAATATCTTTTCTTTCCCCATCCATGCTAAATTGCCCATAGTGTCCAGGGATATGCAGGCTAGGTGGACTAGCCTTGAGAATTGCAGGGAATAGGGTATGGGGGTGTGTCTGGGTGGGATGTGCTTGAGAGGATCGGTGTGGATCCGATGGGCCAAATAACATGATTCCACACTGTGTGTGGGGTTCTATGATCTGACTTTACAAGCACTGCAATAGAGCTTTTTGGTCAGCAAATCCACTCCCTTCCTAAGTGTATCGTGGAATGGAGGTCTTTTGCTTTGCTTCCTGCCCGTCTTCACAACAAGGGGGGAAGCTCATACTGCCCCCAGTGTTGTTCACGGTGATCAAATTGTGAATGTCTGATCTGGGGATGATGCAGCATTCAAATTCAGTTCCCTTTCACAGAATCAGGGACAGGAGGACGAGTTCCCAAACATCTGCTCCAGTCGGATAAGGAGTATGTATTAGGGTTTTCTTTGCCCAGATGACAAACAGTGGACCCTCAGACAAATCTATTCTTCCTTTTCACGTTTGTATTTAGCGGAGGCTTTCACTTTTCTTCTCCTTGAATTTCTGTGCAACTGTATCCATTTTGAATTATGCGTATCATCATAATGCCTATTTTACAAACTATTTAGACTCCAAAATGTATTAAATGCGGTCATCAGTTCTGTAACTTCAGAATACTTGATCCTTGTCCTCTTTTTTGTTTGTACAGAGTGTCAACACAATGATGGTCCTCGAAAGTAATGGCAATCTTGTGCTCTACACTGGCATTATTCGGGTAGGTTACCACGATAATATTAGCGAAGGATTCCCAGGCTACGCTGATTAATGCAACCCTGTATAGTTTCAAGCTATTTGCTTTGAAGGTAGAAGTTGCACATATGGTGGGGAAAGTGATAAAAAGACAAAAAAGAAATTTGTGTTGGGCCTTTTACGATTTCATTCTGACCTGCAGTTTGCAGCCGATGAAGGACTTTTAAGTTGATGTCACTGTTCAAGGTTTTTGAGGAGATTTATATTCTAGAGAAGTGCAACAGCCAATTTGTGCAAAGTCTCTTTTCCCCCAAAATAATGACCTTATCATTTGCTTTTGTTTTTAAACTGATGTTGGTTGCAAGATGAATGATGGAACGGAGCTTGGGCCCATGTCCGTGACTCCATGGACGATTATTAAAATATGCAGGTTTTTGGGAAAAAGTCAAGAGTTGGCACTGTCAGTGCTCAAAAAGCTGGTGCAGTAAAGGGACCTGAGAGACAACTTTTGCACATAGTGCCTTTATGGAACAAATTGCCAGAGAAAGTGTTCGAGACGAGTTAAATTACAATATTTTACAAGACATTTGGTCAGGTAAATAGGAAAGGTTTCAAGAGGTATGAATTAGAATTAGCTTTATTGTCACATGAGTACAGTGAAAGGTTCACAAGGCAACGCTTACAGCGGCATGGGCCAAACGCAGGCTATTGGGCCTGTTCAATGTGGGGAAACTTGGTTGGCATGGACGAATTGGAATCGAAAGGCCTGTTCTCTTGCTGTATGACTCTATGACACGATGGATCGAATGGTCTCCTTCGCAATTGTGCCTGAATTACTAATGCAATTCACATGTTTATCCTTTCTTTTAAAGAGAAGTAAATCCTATTAAATTTCACCCCATCCTGAAAACTTTGACCTCCCCCCCCCCCCCCCCCCCTCCCGCCAACTTGCTAACATACTATTCTATATTTGGCATGCACCCTCCAGTCAGAACCTCACTTGAGAAGGTATTATGTGTGACAGTCAGTGTTTACATGTGATGCCGGGTGCATACAGCAGATCCTAGCTCTGTGTCCCCAACTTGACTCAGTCATTCACACAATTAGGTGTCACTGGATCACAATCTGAGGCAGAAGCTGCATGGATAATGGAGTTTGCAATCAAATGTAAAAGTGCAGTCAGTTGCAATGAGGTTTGGTTACTTGATTGATTTGGGTTGCCTCATTTGGATAGCCATATTTTTCGGAAGAAAGTTTAGTTCAGGCCCCCATCCTGTTTTGGATATAGGCAGAAGCATAAGGAGATGTGTCAAAGCTTTTTGTCTAGTGCTCATCAGAACAGATGTAAAAATGCCAAATTTTGAAAGGAACAACAACTTATACTTGCTGACAAACACAGAACTGATCAGTTGCCAAGTCTGATTGTGACTTTGCTGTGGAGAATTGAAGAGAGAGTTATTGTCCCTCATGTTCTGTTTAAGTTTTAAAAAAAAAAAGCACAATATCTGGAATGCTGCTTTTTCCTTTGGACTACAGGTCCCCCATCTCCTGATGAAGCCTATTTCAGTGTTACCACCGTCGTTTATGCCTTTGTAAATTAATGTATATATGTGTGATATAAATTCTGTTTCTTTTTGAAGGTAGGGAAGGTGTTTATCGCTGGACTTCCAACTCCCTCACTCTCTGCATCTAATACACTCCCACGACCTAGCACTCCACTTGGCAGTATCAGTACCCCAGCGAGACCTTCAAGCAGGCACCCTGGTGCATTGGATGAAGTAAGAATATGATCAATTCGTTCACTCAAACGTTGCTTAATGGTGTTCTGCTTCAAAATTTTCCTCTTCCAGGAAGTGACCAATGTCAATTGTTAAACTCTGGATCATGTTTAGCATGTGGTATATAGCAATAGTGCTTTACTATTTGGTACTACCCAGTCAAGTTCTCTTCTGTCGGTGGTCCTCATTAATTCTGCGCACGCCCCCGCCCCACCCCAACACGTACGCGCACATACACACCCTTAACTCCTTAGAGTTAGGTGTTCATTCTTCATTCTATTCAGCCAACAGATATTCATCAAGGCCGCCAAGGCGTACAAGGCCAGGTGCTGGTGAATAGGACGAGAATAGTTTTGTTTGAGATTACATTACATTCCGTACAGTGTGGAAACAGGCCCTTCGGCCCAACCAGTCCACACTGACCTCCGAAGAGTAACCCACACAGTCCCATTTCCCTCTGACTAATGCACCTAACACTATGGGCAGTTTAGCATGGCCAATTCACCTAACCCGCACATCTTTGTGATTGTGGGAGGAATCCGGAGCACCTGGAGGAAACCCACGCAGACACGGGGAGAATATGCAAACTCCACATAGACGGTCACCCAAGGCTGGAATCGAACCCGGGTCCCTGGTGCTGTAAGGCTGCAGTGCTAACCACTGAGCCACCAAGCTGCACTGTGGAAGAAATGTTTTTGGAACAATTTGCCATTTTAACTTGTCGATAGCGAGTTTTTTCGCAGTCAGTATTGTTTCTGGCTGATGAGTGTTATTTGGTAGTAGTTTTTGACGAGAATGGATGTGATAGCCAAAGGGTCTTTTTGTGCACTGTCGATCTCTTTATCACTCTATGATATGAATCCCTAAAACAATACTGCTGCTTCTGGAAACTTTTCTGACACACTTATACTGTTGATAATGAGTAATGTGTATGGATTGTACTGTCAGCAAGCACATTGATGAAGTGTCAACTGTACCACAAAGGGTGATACTCTTAAAGAGAGAAGTTTTCCCTTGTAGGTTTGCTTTGGATGTAATAGGTTAGATGACTGACATCATTTTATAGTCATATCAACCCCATATTATTAATGGTACTCAATGCGGTGGTGTGGAACAGATGCTTATAAAATAGGTTTTGACATAATAGCATTTCACCATCTTCTAACTATTTGGCGCCTTTAATATAGTGAAAGGTGCTTCACAGGAGCCAAGGTATGACAATGGACCACATCGGGAAATAATTGACCAGATGAATAAAAGCTTGGTTGAAGGGAGAGGTTGAGGAAGTGACTTCAAAGAAAAAGGTGAGATGGAGAGACACAGGAATGGAATTCCAGAGCTTGGGGCCTAAGCAACTGAAAATGCTAGTGGAGGAATTCACAAGAAATCAGGATTTGAGGAGCGTGGATTTCTCAAATGGTTAATATAATTGGAAGAAATGTATTTAGAACAATTTGCCATTTTAACTTGTAGATAGCGAATTTTCTCGCAGTCCAGTATTGTTTCTGGCTGGTGAATGTTATTTAGACCACTGAGTAGCAAAAACGCCTCCCTGTAAGGTACAATTGCTATTTTTCCAGACATTTTAAGGCAATTAAGTCAGTGACAGGGTTTTGTGTGTATATAAATATTCATTGGAGTTTGTTTGTTTCTTAATCCAAAGGCTGTGTGGCCATCCCCGGTACCTGAGCTGAATGATTCCACAAAGATTCAGGACTCGTACATGGATGACTGCACCTTCCATCAGATTGGAACATACATTCACTCCCTGCGGGATCCTGTCCAAAACAGAGTTACCCTGGTAAGGTAGTTTTGTGCACCTGGTCAGTAGAAGCTTTGGCAGTCCAGGTTTCCAGCAATGATCATGAAGCTGGAGAGTTCAGGCTCTGCTTAGATTTAGATTAGATTACTTACAGTGTGGAAATAGGCCCTTCGGCCCAACAAGTCCACACCGACCCTCCGAAGAGCAACCCACCCAGATGTGCTCAGTATTTTCCTATCACAGGCAGGTTAGTGGGCAGCTATGATACGGGACACAAATACACAGAACCTGGAAAAACTCAGCAGAGTGGCATGGTGGCTTAGTGGTCAGCACTGCTGCATCATAGCGCCAGGAACCCGGGTTCTCTTCCAGACTTGGGCGACTGTCTGTGTGAAGTTTGCACACTCTCCCCGTATTTGTGTGAATTTCCTTTGGGTGCTCAGTCGTCTTCTCTCAATCTAAAAATATGCAGGTTAGGTAGATTGGCCATGCTAAATTGCCCATAGTGTCCAGGTATGTGCAGGCTAAGTAAATTAGCCATGGGAAATGCAGGAATAGGGTTGAGGACTGACTCTGGGTGGGATGCTCTTCAGAGGGTTGGTGTGAGTTTGATGGGCTGAATAGCCTGCTTCCACGCTGTAGGGATTCTATGATTCAGTAATTCTAGGTCTGGCAATAGCTGTGTACAGAGAAAGAAAGTTAATTTGTTGCTTCAGAATAAGTCTTAGAAATGTTATCACTGTTTCTGTCTTCACAGGGGCTGCCAGACTTTGAGTGTCTCCAGTGTTTGTTTCACATTTCCAGGATCTGCATTGTTTTGTCTTTATTTACAAAATGGGGCACGTTGGATATGGATCTTACTGCCCCAGACACTCTAATCCATCATGTAACTGTTGTGTCTTGGTAATGAAGTATGTGCTGACAGGCAAGGGAAGAGCCACACATATTTTCTCAGGCCACTTAAAATGCTTTCCATTTTATTTAGCTTCTGTAAAGTCCACCTAATGTTGAAATAAAGAAAACTCTGCGTTTATGCCATGTCTTTCATGACCCCAGAATGCCCTAAAGAGTATTTTATAACCAACACGTTTTTTGAAGTGTACTAAATATCATAATGTGGGAAGTGCAGCAACCAGTTTGCACACAGCAAGATCCCACAGACAGAAATAAGAAGAATGGCAACGTTGATTGAGAGATCAATAGCAGCTAGGACACTGGGGAAGGCTCCAATATACGTTTGAATGGTGCCGTGAAATCTCTAATGTCCACTTGAGGGAGCTGAGAGGACCTGGATTCAATGTCTTATCTGAAAGATGGCACCTCGACTGTGCATTTATTCCATCAGGTCTGCCCCACCAGCCTAGATTTTGTGCTCCAGTCTCTTAAGTGAGACTTGAACCCACTGCCTTCACGGTTCAAGAAGAGTGTGCTACCGCTGAGTGATAGCTGATGTACTGTGTACAAACTGCTCAGCTAGCTATGTTTGGATGAATGAATTGCTGTAAGTCTTACCTAAGATGATGCCTTAAGTGGCCTGTATACTTTTCACTGTATTCATTTGAGTACATGTGACAATAAAGCTAATTCTGATTAAAGTTTATCCAGTGTAGTGGGGTGCGTGCCTGCCAGCCTCACCGGGATATTAACGCTGCCAGGTGGAATGCAAGGCCTAGATATTGTCTTAGACACAGATAGTTTTAATTTATTTCTGTAAAATCAAAGCATTGTTTGTGTTTGTCCCAGATTTGATTATTTTGTGTCTTTCTCTTCAGGAAATGAGTAACGGGAATTTACTTAGGATCACAACACCTGAAATAACAAACTCTCAATTGGGTAAGAGTCAACAGATCTTAATTTTTTTTGGTGAGAGCAGTGTATTTAAACGCATGTTAATCACATGAAAAATTCCTGCAAATCAGATTATGAAATGAGTACAACTTTGGCACTAAGTACTTCACTGAATGTCATGGCAGAAGATCGATCAACAAATCAAAATGTTTTGTTTAACTTCCGACAGTGAAAAAATGCTTGCAAGCAATAAAATATATCCTTCCAAAAGAGGTTGCAGTGCAAGTTTTAATCAAGTGGTACAATGCGTACAATGCACCGGGTGGACCCAACTATCATTCCGAGTGGAACATGTTTGTGATCTGTCTCATGAACTTGATGGGCTACAATACAGATAGACTCACGTGGACACGCAATGTAAGTACACCTTCCAAATTATTTTAGCAGCTTTAGATTTGGGGAGAATTACAGATTCTGTAAAGTTATCCCCCTTTCACACAGGGTATTAATATGGTCAAAATACATGTTGCTTTAAAAAAATGCTTTCAAAATGCAGCAGAATTGCAGCCCGTAGCACACCCTTTATTGAACAGGAATAAGCTTGATTTCAGTCAGAGATGTGCAGTTGAGGAGCAAGTATTGATGCAATTTATTAAAATGTGTTAGCAAGACTTGAATTTGAAATGTGACCTCGAAAGTTTTTTTGAAAAGCTATACAAAGGGGATTTTGAGACTCTCCGTGATCATTCATGTCATGCTGACAGGGGAAGTCCCGTATCGCTGAGGTTACAATATAAACTCATCATTTTGGCACTGATATTTTCAATGCAGGATTCTTGTTTTAATACATGACAAAGCTTTTGTTCTCAAAATGTAGAGAAGCAGCAGCATTAAACATGTCTGTCAGGATCATTCTTTAGAATGAGGAGGGGAGAAGGTGGCATAGTGCTCAGGTCATCGGTGTAGTAACCCAGAACCACCCAGGTTAATGTTATAGGTTCAGATCCTACGTAGAAGATGATGAGATGTGAACTCACTAACATTTGGAATTTAAAGTTGCCATTGTTGACAATCATAAAACCCATCTGTTTGCTAACATCCTTGAGGGAAGGAAATCTGGTTATATCTGGTCTGGGCTGCAAATGACTCCAGACCCAGAGCAATGTGCTTGATCCTAACTGCCCTCGTCAGCTGGTCAGTACAAAGGCAAATAGCGATGGGCAGTGCAGTTATGTGACTTTAAAAAAGGAATGAAACTGAACGGATCACCGGGTATCAACCTAGGCACCAGAAATGGCAAAGACAATCCCGTTAGTGTAAAATCGACCTTGCTAATATCTGTGGGCTGTGCCAGAATTGGGGGAGCTGTCTCACAGACTGGTCAAGCAACAACCTGATATAGTCATATTCATGGGATAATACCTTACAAACAATGTCCAAGGCACCTATGGAAGTGTTGGCACTGTGACGTACAGCTGTGATGACCTGGGAGTCATCCACATTAAATCTGGACCTCATGAAATCTCTTTGCATCAGGTCAGACATGAACAAGGAGACCTCCTGCTGATTACCATCTATACAGTCCACCTTCAGCCGATGAAACAGTGCTCCTCCCATGTTGATTTCATCCTCATTAATCTGCCTGCCACAGAAGTATGTCCACTCATGACAGTATTGGTAAGAGTGATCACTGCACATATTTTGTGGAAACCAGATCCATTTTTCACACTGCGGATGCAGTCTATCATGTTGTGTGACACTATCACTGTGCTGCGTGGCACAGACCTCGAACAGATCGTAGGCCATTAGTAGCAGCAATCTGCAACCTCACAGCCTGGCAGATTGCCCACTCTACAATTACTACCAAGTCATGAGATCAGTCCTGGTTCACAAACCATGTAGGAGGACATTTCAGGAACAGCACCAAATATTGAGGTGTCAACTTTGTCAAACTCCAACTCAGGCCTACTTGGATTAAATAGTGGAAACAGCTTGCAGGAGACACACAACTAACTGATCGAATCTGAGCTCTGCATTCACAGTGAGCAGTTAAACAACTAACAGGATATGAAAATACCCCTATCCTCATTGCACACACCAGCACAGAAGATAAGACTGACTCATTCGCCATAATCTTTAGCCAGAAGTGCCAAGTGGATGATCCATCTCTGCCTCCTCCAGAGTTCCTCCATATCACAGAGACCAGCCTTCAACCAATTGATTCACCATGTGATATCAGGAAAAGGTTGGAGGCACTAGATCCTGCAAAGGCTATGGGCCCTGACAACGTTCTGGCAATAGTACTGAAGACTTGTGCTCTCGAACTAGCTGCATCAATGACCAAGCTGTTCCAGTACAATTAAATACAGCAGTGTGGAAAATTGCCCAGATAAATTGTACATGAAAAGCAGGACAAATCCAACCTGGCCAGTTACTGCCCGAACAGTCTATTTTCAACCATCGATAAAGTGATGGAAGGTATTCTTGACAGTGCTATCAAGCAGTACTTGCAAAGGAATAAGCTACTCAATAACATTTAGATTTGTTAGTGGCTTATTTGCAGCCTTAGTACAAACATGGACAAAAGAGCTGAATTACAGAGGTCAGGTGAGAGTGACTGCCCTTGAAAGCAAGGCTACATTTGACCGGGTGTGGCATCAAGGAGCCCAGCAAAACTGGAGTCAATGGGAATTGGAGGTTGTTGGGGATTCTCTAAGGAAGATGGTTGCCGTTTTTGGAGGCGAGTCATCTCAACCTCTGGACATTATTGCAGAAGTTTCTCAGAGTAATATCCCAGGCACAACCATCTTCAGCTGCTTCATCAATAATCTTCCCTCCATCCAGAGATGTTCGCTGAAGACTGCACAATGTTCACCATTTGTGATCCCTCAGATACTGAGCAATATCCAGGTCATTTGACTAAATGGCAAATAACTTTGCTTGGCACTTGTGTAACACAAGTGACTATTTCCAAAAAGGGAAGCTCTCATCATCACTCCTTGACATTCAATGGTGGAACCATTGCTGAATCCCCCACTATCAAGATCTTGGGAGTTTCCGTTGATCCGAAAATGACTTAGACCAGCCATGTAACTACTGTGACTGCAAGAACAGGTGAGAGACTCCCTTCTTCTCCAATGCACAGTGGTAGCTGTGTGTACCATCTACAAGATGCACTGCACGATTCACCGAAACACCTGTGACAGCAACTTCCAAACCTGTGACCTCAACCATCGAGATGGACAGGAATAGTTGATGCATACATCAACTCCAAATTTTACAAAAGTTGCTTTTATGAAATACCTTATCACACCATCAGCCCAGAGTTGCCTGTGCTAGCTCTCTGCAAAAAGAAATTAACCTAGTGCCACTCTGCTGCCTTTTCAGATAATAATCTGATTTACTTTTGAAAGCCACAATCAACCCTCCTGCCACCACTCTCTCAGGCAGTTCATCCAGATCAAAGATATTCACGCAGCTTAAAGGAAAATGGCTTTTATTTCTCATGTAGCTGTTGCTTATTTTGTCAGTAGATCTGTGTTCTCTGCTTCTTCATCCTTTTACAGGATGAATGTAAGGAATAAGGTCAGAAGACAATGTGGCGTATGGAGCCTGCTCCTTCCTTCGCTATGATCATGGCTGATCTTAGGCTGCAACTCCTCCTCACTCCCTGTATCGCATGAAACCTTGAAATGTTAAAAATCTGTGTCTCAGCCTTCTATACAAGGATAGAACCCCCCCAGTCCTCCACGGTAGACAATTCTAAAGATTCACTATCCTTTGTGTGAAGAAATTTCAGACAAACTTATAGGCCCTTGATCCTATAACTGCGTTCTATGCTAGGGGAAATAATATTACTGCATCTACATTGTCAAGCCCCTTCATAATCTTAAATGTGTCAACTTGTTCATCTTCAATCTTTTAAGCTCTAACATAATGGCATGCATTGATAGTTGGATAACGGGCAGAAAACAGATAATCAAAATAAATGAACCATTTCCAGTTTGGCAAGCTGTGACTTTTGAGGTGATACAAAAATCATTGTTTCAGCTATTCACAGTTTTTGCATATGATTTGGACTTGCTGACCAAAAGTGATACTTCCAAATTTGCTGACAAGATCAAGTTAGGTGGGAATGTGAGTTGTGAGGAGGACAGAAAGGCTTTAAAGGGATTTAGACAGGCTGAATGAATGGAGTGTGAATATATTAAATAGAATATCATGTGGAAATCATTAAATTATTCATCTTGGTGGGTAAAAACTGAAATTTAGTGTGTTTCTTAAATGGTGAGAGATTGGAAAGTGTTGTTGTGCAAAGGGATCTGGCTGCCCTTGTTCATATGTCACTGGAAGCTAGCAGGCCAAGAGGATATACAGGGCTAAGAAGTTTTCTGCAATTGTCTCGAATCTTGGTGAGATCAAACTTGGAATATCGTTACAGTTTTGGTGTCTTTACCTTGCGATAGAGTGAAAGCAATGAAGGTTCACCAGGTTGATTCCTAGGGTGGTGGGGTTGACCATTGAGAAGACTATGCTCGTACAATCTACAGAATAAAAGAATAGGAGGGATTCTGTTGAAGCATATAAAATGAAAAAGCAGATCTTTCAAGGTAGTAATCTCAGGACTGCCACATGAGCCATGGATAAACTATGGTCAATAAAATTGAGGAATTAAATACAAGGCTCAAAGATTGGTTTGGTTGGAATGAACTTCAGTTTATGTGTCTCACAAGTACCAGTTCTGGAATAGAAGGGAACTATTCCACTGAGACAGGCTGCTCATGAATCATGGTGTGCCCAGGGTCCTGGTAAATCAATTAACTATGACTATAGAGAGAGTTTTAATCTCATTGACTTGGGGAGGGGGCTTGGGAGAGGGGAAATGTAGCTGACAAAGCATGCAGATATGGCAGTTTTACAAGGCAGGTTTTGGATAATGATCAAAAAGCCAAAGAACAGCGGATGCTGGAAATCAGAAACATAATCAGAAATTGCTGGAGAAACTCATCAGGCCTGGCAGCATCTGTGGAGAGAAAGCAGAGTTAACATTTCGGGTCCAGGGTCACACATAATGAGGGAAAATGGCATTAGGATAGGTGACTATTAGAACAGATGGCAGAACAGGCTCACGTGGCTGAGCGGCCTACTCCTGTTCCTACTTCCTATGTTGAGGAAGTCTCTCATCACAGAACAATCTCTTCACTCCAGGAACCAAATTGGTGAACCTTTGCTGTATTGGCTCTATCCCTATCCTTAATTATGGAGAGTAAAATTGCACAGAATATTCCAGGCCTTGTGTAACTGTAGCTAGATTTATTTATTTTTGCACTGCAGTTCCTTTGTGATAAAGGCTAATGTGACATCTGCTTTCCTAGTTGCTTGCCACATCTCTTTGCTAATTTTTAGTGTTCTTTGTTCGGATGCAGAAAGTTCCTGTGAACGTCAAGTTTCACATCTTTTAAAAATTTTGCTCTTCTGTGTTAGTTACCAAAGTGAATAACCTCACCCTTCCCCATATTGTATTCCATTTGCCAAATTGTTGTCCAATCACTTAAGCTGTCTTTATCTTTTTACAGCTTCTTGGAGTCTCTCATATAGCATGGTGGCTCAGTGATTAGCACTGCAGCCTCACAGCGCCAGGGACCTGAGTTCAATTCCAGCCTCGGATGATTGTCTGAGTGGAATTTGCACATTCTCCCCGTGCCTGTCTGGGTTTCCTCCGGGTGCTCCAGTTTCCTGCCACAGTCCAAAGATATGCAGGTTAGTGAATTGGCCATGCTAAATTGCCCATAGTGTTCAGCGATGTGTTGGTTGGGTGCATTAGTCAGGGGAAATGTAAACTAATGGGGTAGGGGAATGGGTCTGGGTGGGATGCTCTTCAGAGGTTAGTGTGGGCATGTTGGGCCAAATGGCCTGTTTCCACACTGTAGAGATTATATGATTCCGTGATTCTAACTTGAATTCCCTCCAACATTTGTGTCATTAGAAAATACAGATACATTACTTTGACTCTTCATCTAAGTCACTAAGAAAGATTGTAAGCAGCTGAGACTATGGTACTGCTTCTTGCAGTTCTCCACTAGCTAAACAGTAAGTACCCGAAATGTGTTGGACAGTGGCAGGGGCTGAGGACCTTCATTGCTACCTTCTTGATCCCCTTTCCTACCAGACTTGAAGTCCCACAGAGCTCAAAATATTGCACATTTTTGGGATGTAGCGACCATTGAAAAATTAGTCTAAAGCAATTGTGACAATAATTAAATGTCCTTTTAATTCACACAGCTTGACTTAGAAGGTTCTCTGTCCCCTGTGATTGCTGCCAAAAAAGCCAGGCCTTCAGATGTTGGCTCAGAAGAGGTAAGGAAATTATACTTCGACTATTTCAATGGGAAACAGCGTGTAAACGGCTGTTTTGTTCAAGACGAATTCCCATTGCATGTGAAATATTTGCACTTGAATTGTGCAATACCCTAGTGGTTGTGAGCCCCAAGGTCACGATTTAAAATTCTGCCACATGCCATTCAGACTGGTCATTTGGAACCCAAGACTCGTTTGTTGAGAGTATCCAATTCAAGGAAAGGGAATGTTTACCCAGTCAGACCTGTGTGTCATTCCAGACTCCTGCAACAATTGAATAATCAAGGAAGTTGGAATGTGCATTAAAATCTGTCTTATCAGGTCACAAACAACAAAGCTACTTCAATGTAGATAAGAAAACCTCTTTTAGTTCATTTGGGAACACCGACATCCAACGGTGTCCAAAACGATTTCAAAGTTTTTGCCTCATTGCCCTATTTGGATGCCCATTTCTCATGTTGATCACTCTTGTTATCAAATTAGAATTGGAAATTCCTTTCAACCATTTCTTTGTGTGTTGTGTTCTTCCTGCCTTTAAGCACGCTTTATCTTTGAGTCACCTCGTTTCTTACCAGTTGTTGACCATATGACTCCTGGATGTTTGTTCACCTTTTCACTTGAAGAGGAACCGTAGCTTTGCAGAGGAGAAATGCAATTATTCTCAGTATTTCCATTTTTACAATTGGTCGTCATGCTGCAGTAACTAGTAATGGAAAAATAAACACAATGCAAATTGACGCAACAGAGAAGCAGATTATCTGAAGTGTAATTTTTGCAACCATGTACTTTTGCTACAGTATGTGTGACTCTATTTGAAAACCTAGTGGTTGCATTGTAGGAGCAACAAAATTGGCTATATAATGTATAAATTTGCTGTGGGAAATGCTGTTAGGAAAATGACAATCCAGTCATGGTGTTGTCCCTGACAAGCCGATCTTGTCCAGAAAGACGCAGAGACTTATAAGGCTCACTGGCTTCAATTCAAATACATGTTTTTTTATTATTTTCAGGACTGGGAATACCTGCTTTCGTGTGACTATCATCATAATTTTGAGTCTCACCTTTTAGCTGGTGTGCTGCATTTAGACCCTCTAGAGGTCTTGCATCCCAAAGAAGAGACATTTCTAAACCTTGGCTTGGATTCAACCACTTTACTTTTCAATCACATTCCTGCCATTTTCTTTGTGCTACACTTGATCTATGAGGAGCTAAAGCTGGATAATCTGATGAGGGAAGGTGCACGTTCACTTGTCATTCTCTTGTACCAGCTGGCAAGGTAAGTATCCCTCTTGTGGAGAGACTAGAACCAGGGGACACTTTGGCAGATACTCAGTTTCAGAGTGTGAATACTAGACTTATTTCATTGGACTGTGGAGACAATTTTATAATTCATTCTAAGTTTAGTGGCATGAAACTTATACAAATCTGATGGCCTAAACCATTTTTTTCTCAAACAGTTCCAGATTTAAGAATACAATTGTCTTTTCGGTTAAAACAGACCAGCTCCAGAGTTGATTGCAAGCCATTGGACTTTGTATATTAAGAGTTAAGTTCTTCTCTTCTGTGGCTACTGCAGTTATGTTCATGTCCTTGGAGAGGGGGTAAGCAGTGTTTCCCAGTACCCTCATAGCTTTGAGAGAGAGATGGGCTCTGCAGGAGCCAGAGTGCTTTATATCTCCCTCCAATTCTCATTTTGATTTAGTCCCTCACTCTTTTTCTACCCTACCTTTATGTTATTACTGCACTGCCTCTAGTGGATGATGCTTGTAGTTTATTTCTGTAAGTATTCAAATGAGGTATATGGTGATAGTCTATTTTTCAAAAAAAGCAGGACTGAGTTCTTCAAAAGTGCTGTGGTGCAGTGGTAGTATCCCTCCCTCTGAGCAGGAAGCCCCAGGTTCAAGTTACGTCTGCTCCAGATGTTTGTCATAACACCTCTGAACAAGTTGATTAAAAATATCTAAGAGCTAAGTTCTGACGGGCCAGAAAGACTCAATTCAAGCCCTCGTCTAAACAGGTGCGTTTGGAAAAAAACAGACCACTTTCTTCTAAATCAAAGTGAGAATTTGAGGAGGAGATGATGTAGTCCATGTCCCTGAAAGCTGTGAGGATGCTGGTGAACACTGAGTATTCCTGCTCCAAGGGCAGTCAGGCATGAACGTAACTGCAAGAAAACAAAGCGCAACTATTAAAACCAAAAGTCCAGTGCGCTTCACTGATTTGTAAGGACTCTGGTGGCACAGTGGTAGTTAGGTATATTCCAGGCTGAAATCTTCAGATTTTCGATCAGTCAGGGAATCAAGGCAGGAAAGTAGAGTTGAGGATAATGAGATCTGCCGTTGAACGGTGGAGCAGATTCAGTGGGCTGAATGGCCTATTTCTATTCCTAGGTCTTACAGCACCTCTCTGCCTGGGCCAGCTTCAAGCCCCACCTGCTCTCGGCACACATCATTGACATGCCTGAACATGTTGAGAAATAAGAAGAGCTAAATTCTTAAAGGTTCTTGCAACACAGTGGTAGTATCCCTATCTCTGCGCCAAAACGCCTAGGTTCAAGTCCCACCTGCCCCTGAAGTGCATCACAGCATGTGTGGACAGGTCGATTTAAAACAAAAGATTTTGAGGTTTTCTGTGGAGCAGTTGTTCAGCAATTTTGGGGATTGACTCGAAAGGTGGTGGTTCCAGACCATCCAGGGATTTAAGTTTTGCTCCCATCAGCTTTCGTTGACATGTTGTTCTGCAAGAGAAACAGAAGGGACTTTTGTGGTTCAGTGGTAGTGTCCCTATCTCAGAGCCAGGAGGCATGGGTTCAGATCCTACCTGCTCCAGAGGTGTGTCATAACGTCCCTGAGCAGTTTGATTAGAAATTGATAAGAAACAGCTGAGTTCTTCCCCAGTGGTGCATTGGTCTCCGAACAGGGAAAGTGGCCAGAAAGGAAACAAAGATTTGTACCATTTTATAGATTTAGAGTAAAATCTTTGTAAATCTCGAAGTCTTTTGCTGCCTGATTTGCTGTACAGATATTGGCATATCAAATCAAAATAACATGAAGATTTCGATCCAAACTCACCTGGGTTGGTGACTCCCCAAATTAAACCTCTTCCGCTTCAGTGACTGGCTTGCTTGAACTAACCTTTCTCACTTCTGAACTGAATTCCTGATTCTCCTGAACCGAGACTTTGAACCTTCTGATCTGAAGTTCAAAACAAAACTAAAGACATTTTGGTCTGTTGTTAACACAGCAGTGTGAATATTCCATCTATTAATACGACAGAGGTCGTCCCAGACAATAATCACATATTTCCTGGGATTGATGCATTTAGGTTACTCTTCAACATGATTTTCTGAACTCTTTTAAAAATAAAACTTCACAGAACCAGCCCAAATCCGTCTACTCTATTACAAAATCCAAATCCCATAACATAATATATATATATATATATAAAAGACTCTGGTGCGGCCGCATCTGGAATATTGTGTGCAGTTTTGGTCGCCATACTATAGGAAGGATGTGGAGGCACTGGAACAGGTGCAGAGGAGGTTTACCAGGATGTTGCCTGGTATGGAAGGAAGATCGTATGAGGAAAGACTGAGACACTTGGGGCTGTTTTCATTAGAGAAAAGAAGGTTTAGGGGTGACTTGACTGAGGTGTACAAGATGATTAGGGGGTTAGATAGGGCTGACAGTGTGAACCTTTTCCCGCGTATGGAGTCGGGTATTACAAGGGGGCATAGCTTTAAATTAAGGGGGAGTAGATATAGGACTGATGTTAGGGGTAGGTCCTTCACTCAGCGAGTCGTAAGTTCATAGAATGCCCTGCCAGTAGCAGTGGTGGACTCCCCCTCTTTATGGGCATTTAAGCGGGAATTGGATAGGTATATGGAGGATAGTGGGTTAGTATAGGTTAGGTGGGCTTGGACCGGCGCAACATCGAGGGCCAAAGGGCCTGTACTGCGCTGTATTCTTCTTTGTTCTATGTTCTATATATATATATATATTGCATATGGTACATCACATTAGATGCAGCTTAGAGAAGATTCATTCAGCTTATTGTTCATTGAAGGGCTTCTCCAACCACAAAGGATTGAGAAGATTGGGCCTATACCCCTTGGAGTTTAGAAGAATGAGGGGTAATCTCATTGAATTGTAAGAGATGGTGTGGATCGTTGATTGGGACAGTAGTGAAGAATGTTTTAAGAACAGGAAGACTGCCTTTGAATTCATTTAAGAATTTGCTTTCTGTCCAATGGCTGCTAGTCAACATCTACAGAAAACAGTGGAGGCAAGCTAATTGAACTGATTGAAGGCAGAGTTTGCTCGATTTCTGATAGACAAGGTGTTTGATGCTTAAGTTTCTTTGGAAGCTGACAAGCCAATTGATATACAACCAGATAAGCCGTGACCTTATTGAATGGGTAGTAGAGCGGGCTAGAAGGGCTGAATGGCCTACACCTGCTCCCAAATCCAGTGTTCCTTTGATGAGACTGTCCACTTTTTATGTAAAAAGGGAACCATGTAATTAATTAGGCTTTTTATATAAGTCATGAATGCAATTGGAAAAACATATTTTTCCACATTTTTCATAGTCATTTATTGCTGTGATGCTTGTTACCTCAGTCTAAGTAAAAACTTGTTATTTTCTTCATCCTTGGAATATAGAATTTAAAGTTGAATACTTTATTTCAATAGTAACACTGACATAACTCATTGAAAGTATCGCTGAGAAAAAACAACTGACTGTTAAAGTTTTCAGTCTTTCCTTCATTGGAAGTGTAATCCACAGTTTGGTTTGTATCATCTGACAGAGATTTGAAGTTGGACATGTACATGGATTCTTATTGGAGGGACTACCCTTTATTGGTGAAGGCTTTGAAACAAACCTGTAAAATCGATCAAGGTAACACACTGCTTTTCTTGGCATCTGAAATGTAGGGTTTCTTTTGCAAGGTTCGCAGTGAAGTAATATCTGCCTTTGAACTTCATACATGGGAGGTTTCTTCAGGGTGGGATTGCTGAGGGCAAAATGATCTGTCTGAGGCCCAGAAGCAACTGCATTGAAATCTGTCATTAGCTTATATTTTAAAAACTACATAACACATAACTACTTGCACATGTTAGTTTCAATTTTAATTCAGTGTTGCTTCATATTAGTCTGGCAAGAAAGAACTATCACAAACCTCTATTTTTGGGACTGATGACAACTCATTTCTGCGCTGTTGGCAATGAAAGCATAGCAGACCACATGATGTACACATTTAAGGATTATAGGTTGAAGGATGGAAGAATGTGCTGACCTGATTGAGGCCATGCCAGTAACTGTGGAGCAATGGGTTGAATGAACTCCATCTGGGCCTTTATTACTCTGGCTTTACAAAAGCTTAACTGGAAGTTGGTCAGAAAGGAATGTGATTGGAAGGAAGTTTAAATGTAAAACAGAGACAGTTTGTCAGCGAAATGAACTTTGCCTTGGCTGAGCTCAGCTATGGCCCAGGCTTGAATCTGAGATTTTCTTGGTCACTTGACATCCTGTGAGGCAGGAGAAAGTGAGGACTGCAAGTGCTGGAGGTCAGAGTCAAAAAGTGTGGTGCTGGGAAAGCACAGCAGGTCAGGCAGCATCCGAGGAACAGGAGAGTCAACGTTTCGAGCATAAGCCCTTCATCAGAAATGTGAGGCGGTCCATTTATCCACGAGTGAGGGGCTCCAGTTGTAAGATTAAAGTAATTGTGCTTAATCACTGATCAGGTACTTAATGCAAATCTTAATTAAAAGGCTCATTTTGACAAGCTAACAAATACCCTTGATTTTGACATTGTACCAGGTGACAAATGTGAAAGGAAACTTGATTTATTTGATTGTCACATGTATCTTATAATAAGATATAGTGAAAATTCTTGTATATTGTCGCCACTGTCTGGCACCAACTTAAAACACAGAAAAATACATCAAAAATAGAATATGAATGCAGAAACATGAATAAATAAATAAAGAAAGAAAACTTGTTACTGGCATAAAGTTGTAGAGCCTCTATAAAGCTATTAAGATTTTAAGATCTTGCTTTTTTAACACAGCACACGCAAGACTAATGCACCAGCCGCCTTTCCTCACTGCTGAACCTCCAAGCATCTATCAGTGGCTAAGTTCTTGTCTAAATGGTGACATAATGTCCCCTTTCCCTTACCTGCCTGGCATCTGTGAAAGAACAAAATTAATCGTGCAGGTAAGTCAGCATTTTGCCATGGTTTTCAGTTGCTTTATTGTTTTGGAGGAATAATGGGGGATTTATGACATTTATGCCATCTACAAATTGCCATTTAAACTGTGCAATGTTTTCAGCAAGTCTGCATCTTGTTTCTCTTTCAAATTTGTAAATGATTTGGCAAAATGGGTCAATGCATTGACGTTCCTCCATTTAATCTTTCTTCCCTGTTATTTTGAACTTGTTTCATTAGATATGGAGCCAGCAGATCCTGTGCAAAATCCATTGATTGTCAGCTGTATGTTCTCAGGTCCCATGGGCTGGGGCACACATTGCTATCTCTTCTTGATCTTGTAATATTCTGTATACTTCTTAATCATCCAAATTTCTATTTCTGACCTCAAGTATTGTCATTTTTGGAGACAGAGAAAATGTGATAACCAAGGCACATTTCTAAACTTATCTGGTGCGCATAGATATGATTAACTTGAATAATTTGTTTACTACTGAAGTGGGTAAGCACTGTCAGTTAGAAGTGGTAGTGCTCATGCACAGTTTGACAATTCTGTAGACATTTTTATGCATTTTACAAGATTAAATTTTCACTGAAGCATGTAACCACCATAAGCAATCCCTTCGTATGAATAAAGTATACTCTCGTGGCTCAATTTAACAGAAGCATTGACAATATATCTTTTATTAGACTTGTTTTTAAAGAAACAAAACTCTTTGGATGTTGGGACCAAAGGAAAGCTTTTAAATTTATTGCAGAGAGTGAGAGTGCTTGAAACTGCTTCATTCTGAAAGCAATTAAGAATAGCTTTGGAATTAGTCACACATTTTGTTTGTTCCCTGTTTCAGTGTCATGAAATAAATCTGGTGAAAGGCGAGGAGGCCTTTTATGACAGAAAGTTTTTAAAAATGTATTTATTGAATGTAGGTGTCACTGTACATTTTTAATTGCCCTTGGAATTTGTGATCTTTATTTTATTTGTCTCTTTTTATTCTTCTCACTGTCACACTATATTCCACAGCAAGAAATTCTGGCTCCCACCGATCTGTTCATTCCGTGTTAATGTTGTTTTAGAGTCAGAGAGTCATAGAGGTTTACAGCGTGAAAACAGGCCCTTTGGCCCAACTTATCCAAGCCGCCCAGTTTTCACAATTAAGTTAGCCTCATTTGCCTGCGTTTGATCCGAATCCCTCCACACTATCCCATCTATATATCTGTCCACATGTTTCTTAAATGACAAAATTGTACTCGCCTCCACCACCAACTCTGGCAGCCCATTCCAGACACCACCCTCTGTGTGGAAAAAAATTACCCCTCTGGACCCTTTTGTATTGCTCCCGTCTCACCTTAAACTTGTGCGCTCTAGTTTTAGACTCCCCTACCATGGGGAAAAGCTGTTGGCTATCTACCTTATCTCTGCTTGTATAAGGTCACCTCTCTGTCTCCTACACTTCAGGGCAAAAAAAAGTCCCAGCCTACCCAGCCTCTTCTTATAACTCAAACCTTCCAGTCCAGGTAACATCCAATTAAACTTTTCTGCGCTCTTTTTAGGTTAATAGTATCTTTCTCATGAGTGACCAGAACTTCAGACTCTTGAAGTTTCTTTTTATCTTGCTCACAGCTTAGTACATTTTAACATTTTGTGTTTTTTGAAGTTATTCCCTGCACAGTCTGGGCCATTAGTGTTTATCAGGAAAGGTAACCATCCTAACTCTGACCCAGAAGAATCTAATTGTATACTTTTATGCAATTCAGAAAGGCACTGTTTAGCACTGTGCTGTGTTTCCTGTCCGTCAGCCAGCTTTGTATCCACTCCCATGAACTTTGAATCCACTCCCATGAACTTTGACTATGCTAAGAAATCTATTCAGTAAAACAGCCACTCAACAGTACAGTTAGGCTCAACTGCAAAAATTGTAAATCGTATCTTGTAAATTAAAAGGCAACATGAACTTTGTGCAGAGCCTGCATCAGAAGCAAAGGAATTGAGTTAATCTTATATTGCAATCCTTGCACCATTTTTGAGAGTTATCCATTTATTTTTTCTATGGGGCAACCACAGCAGCTTGGGCTGTTTTCACAGCAGACAGAAAGTTGAGGAAAGGTTGGGAATTCAAAATTATGAGCGGTTTTGATTAAGTAAACAATGCGAATTGACAAAAGAGTCAGAGGAGGGAGTAGCAAATTCTTACAATCTCGATGCATTGCCTGATCGGATTCAAAAGTAATATTTAAAACTGATCGAATAAATATTTGAAAAAGGTTTACGGGCAATTGGGGATGCAGGTATGATTGCATGTAGAGCTCTGTCAGATTACTGGCACAGGCCTGATGGTCCGAATGGTATTCTGTACTCTATGATTACATTTTATGAGGACGGTTTTCAAACTTATTTAATTGTGGCTTTGGTAATCTCGCACTAAGTTCCTGCTCAATGTCTGATCTTTGTGCAACTGACGAAATTGTGTATTTCTAAGTTGCACCAGATAATGAGTTCAAAATACATTTTAAAAAAAGAGTATTGAAGGGGTTGAGTCAGTTTGTAAAAGGAGATGGAAACTGTAATCTATGAAGGCAGACAAGAGTATAAAAGCTGCATTATCAGCAAGATGGAACTGACCTTGAGTGAAATGCAGCCAATGTCTGTAAAGCCTGTGGGAAAACAACAGATAAATTAAGACACCTGGACGCACAAGAGTACAAGTTGCAATATTTATGTTGTAATGTCTTGTAGAAAGATTAGCAGAGGTTGACTAGCTCATTTGATTGGACGGCTGGTTTGTGATGTAGAGTGATGGCAACAGAGCGGGTTCGTTTCACCGCTGGCTGAGATTAGCATGATGGTCCCATCTTCTCAACTTGGCCCCTCACCCTGAGGAATGGTGACCTCAAGATTAGACTCGCCACCAGATGTGTTTCCAATGAGAGAGCAACCCTGTGGTCTTTTGGGACAATGGCAACTTTACTTTTATGAAGATTTCTATAATCCATCAGAGGTTAGTTTTACATTCCATGATGACAAGACTGCCTCTTCTTGTGTGCTCATGCAATAAACGATAGTTAACCTGCTTTCCTGGGTCCCCTCAACAATTTCTCAATGTGTCCACATGACAGTATATTTATACCAGTTCTGTCTTGCTTCCATTACTGGTTCAACATTCAGATAGTTTTTTGCTGCAAAATTTATGAAAGATGTGTAAATTTTGGGGAAAAAAGTTAAATTCCTTCATCTGTGATCACAGAAAAGAAAGAAATGTTAAATTTCAGTGGTTTGCAGCAATCTCATTTGAAGACTTTGCAATGATAATTATCTACATCCTGTATATTTTTAAATACTTGGGGTAAAATTGTACTCTGGAATGTATTTCTGAGAACCTCCCTTTCCCGTCACTAAGCAATAGCAAAAACAAAGTAAAATACTTAAAATGTTTGGGAGGAGTTACACAATTGTTACCCAGCAACAGTGAAGGAATAGTGAGGTAAGTCCAAGTTGCAGTGGTATGTGGTTTGTAAGAGAATTTGCAGGTGGTAAAGATCTCATACAAGTTGATAGTATTCCATTACGCTCCTAACTTGTGCATTGTAGATGATAGAGAGGGTTTGGGGAGTCAGGAGGTGAATCACTGCAGAACTCCCAACCTTTGACCTGCTTTTGTAGCCGCAATACTTATGTGGTTGGGCTAATTACATTTCTGGTGAGTGGTGAACATTGTGGGGTGGTGGTCAAATTATTGGATTCAGAAACTGCCTACTATTTGTGTTGTAAGATGGCTACCTAGCATTCATCAGTCCAAATTTGACCCTTTCAGGTTCAAGTCTTGATGCAGTCACAGATAGTGCTGAATGTGGCAATCATCAGCAAACATTCCAACTCTAACCTTACGGTAGATTTAGGATCGATGTAAAACTGATCAAGGTTGGGCCTGGGACACTATCCTGACGAGCTCTAGCCGTTTTCTGGGGTTGAGGTGATTGTCCTCCAACCACCTTTGTCCTCTCTTTGCTGTCTGCAGGATTTAATGATGGTAATCTGGCGAAGGTTTACTAGTGGAATACTAATACTAAAATGCTAATAGAATCTGAAATTAAGAGCCTAATGATGACCATGAAATCATTGTCATTTGTTGGAAAATTCCATCTGGTTCACTAATGTCTGTTAGGGAAGAAAGCAGCTGTCCTTACCTGGTCTGGCCTACATGTGACTCCAGCCCCTCAGCAACGTGATTGACTCTTAACTATCCTTGAATAATTAAGGACGGGCATGAAATTCTGGCCTAGCCAGTAATATCCACATTCCAAGGAGCTTAAAATGGGTTAAATGATCTTAA
This sequence comes from Chiloscyllium plagiosum, assembly GCF_004010195.1. Taxonomy (NCBI): domain Eukaryota; kingdom Metazoa; phylum Chordata; class Chondrichthyes; order Orectolobiformes; family Hemiscylliidae; genus Chiloscyllium; species Chiloscyllium plagiosum. The sequence goes on from NC_057712.1 coordinate 118,130,477, forward strand.
AAATGCATTTTACTAAGATAATTGTTTATTTGGTGTGCACAGATCAGTCTCAGTAAACTGAGCAATTTTTGACCAAAAGGACATAAAGCATTCCTAAAACAAGTTAGCATATTTCAAGTTTACAAATCCAGCAGAACCTCACACTTTTGATCAGAGATTATTGATTGTTTTCGAGGGTGGTGCTTGATTTGGTTGGAATTAATCTTCTATCAGTGTGAAAACCTGTGAAAAACATGCACTTAAGTTTTACTGTGACAATTCCTTGACTGCACTGGTTTGATCAATTCTGTCCAAATTGTGGAAAAGAGTGGAAACTGTGCCCCAGTAAACTCAGCATCTTGAAAGAGAAGATGGGCTTATTCTGTGTTGTACAAGGAGACATTATTTTTTATGTTCTTTGGATAATACGATGAAATGATCAGACGCAGGATGGGATCTATTATTGTCCACTGTGTGTGCAGTTTCCAACGATGATGCTGCTGGAGGGATATCGAGCTCAGATCATATGCAGGGAATCAAAATGGAATTTCATTTATCATCATATCATGTCCTTGGGATTTAATGCAGTCCCTGATAAAGTGACAATGGCACAGGCCAGAGAAGAACGAACTGACCCATTATTTCAAAATATGCACAAAGAAATCTGATGGAGAACGGAGAAGGGGCCAGTGCAGTCAGGGAATTGTCACAGTAAAACTTAAGTGCATGTTTTTCACAGGTTTTCACACTGATAGAAGATTAATTCCAACCAAATCAAGCACCACCCACATAAACAATCAATAGTCTCTGATCAAAATTGTAAGAAGGAAAGAGAAATTGGATATATACTATATAAAGCGAAAATTGAGAGAGTTTATGGGGAAACATTGGTAGAACAAGATGAACGGATATCCGGGAGCCCCAGCCCAGCAATAATGGGCTGTAAGCCTCCCTTCATCCTCAATGATTCTTCAGTAAATATCTTGTAGTTACACAAGCTGGTAGCACAGAATTGGGGTCAGAGGTGGAAAAAGTTGACAGGCAATTTAACTAACCATTTCACAGGCTATTGAATGTATGGAGCAGATTCTGCAGGGTAATGAAAGGGGTTTGCTTTTGGCATATGAAGAAGCATCTGAATCTTTGTTTGAGGAAATGGTTGGAGAGTACAAGGTGGTCAATTGGGGTGTGAGGTATTTTCTGAGAAAATTTGCTTTTTGTTTTGCAGAGTTTTGCACTGTACGTACTTGGCGATGAAAAGGCACTATCACAAGAGTCATCTCAGTATTTATTTCGGATCGCAGCAGGTATTATCTTTAGATCATTTTCTACGCTCTCTGGGAAGACCACTGGGAAAGTGCATGGTCACAATTTTGATGGTCAACTCAATTTTGCGTGGGTTCTTTCACAATATCTACTGCCTCAATATTCCTCTCAGTGGGTTGGTTTTATCAGCAAGTAATTTCATATCCTAGCTTGGTCCATTTTCTAATACTGCTGGCACTCACTAAATCGAATACGAAACACAAGCTGTAGCCTGTGTGAGGTAGCGAGAACTGGCACAGGCAGTGTTGAAATCCCTCTTAGTGCTAATCATCTAGCAACGAAAGATTGTTTTGCTGAGTAAAGGTTCCAGGGCTCTGTGTTTTGATAAGCACATGGGAGTTAACCTTGATGAGATTCAGCAATAAGTATTCCAGACTCATTGTCAGGAAATTACTTCATTGAAATTGCATCCAAAGAACTTGCTTGGCTAAGAATGGTTTTGAAATGCATTTAGTACTAGAGGCAACAAGAACTGTGACCCAGAAATGGAATTTACAGGGAATTGCCTGTTAAAGCTGTCATGCCTCAGAAAATGCGCATTATGCTTTGAAGTTAATTGCTTTGGTGCAAGGTTAAGATTAAGACAGCCTTTGGATGCAGCAGCCAGACTTTATTGCGGAAAGCTAAGTGATTATAAGATACAGATGCGGTTATTTCCTGCGCAATTTCTCACTCTGCAAAGATCCACCCTCATTCCTGATTGAACACACACAGCAGAAACTAGATGTCAGTGTTGGATCCAAGACGGAAAACTGAATCCCAGGGGCAGTTCTTGAAATGTCTCCAAGGCAACAAATTTGGGAAAGCAGAAGTTGAGTTCTGGAGCACCTTGTTAGTATGTTCTGCAAATCGCAGGGGAGAGGAAAAGTAGACAGTTAATTATAAATTGTATTCATGGAATAGGAGCCCTGCAGTTGAGGAACAAGAAGTTAGCAATGAGCAAAAAGTGTTGGAAATAATCAACTTTTCACCCGCTTGCCAGAAGTTGTATTAAAATATAATCTGTTTAGACCTAACATCATTATTTAGAACAAGGAGGCTATCCCACTTTTTTTCTGTAATTGCTTTTTGTGGGAGATTTCTGTACATAATTAGCTTGGAGTTTGCCTAATTTTTCAAAACAGTCTTTCGTGGACTATTGGCATTACTGGCTCGGCCAACATTTAATACCCATTCCTAATTGCATGGAGGGCAGTTAAAAGTCAGCCACATTTCCATGCCATTCCTTTACCCTATTGACTGTGCTTCAAAAATACCCCATAAACTGTATAATCCTCTGTGACATACCATATAAATACAACATTTTTTCTTTCTTTCATTTCAGTTGTTTGTTTTTTTTTCTTCATTCTTTCCTTTTGTTTTTCTCTGTAAAATTGTTACTTAACTCATGTTTGACCCAGTCTTTTTCCAGGCCTGTAGATTTAACCATTTTTAAGGCTGCTCAACCTTTTAGTAAGTCCTCTCTACATATTAATTAATTTCCACCTTGATGTCTGCATTCGCATCGTCCTATTGTGAAGACTGTCACAAATTATTGATTATGCCCATGTCTTCCGTATTCATGCTTAGGCGGCATGGTGGCACAGTGGTTGGCACTGCTGCCTCACAGCACCAGGGACCTGGGTTCAGTTCCAGCCTTGGGTGACTGTCTGTGGGGAGTTTGCAGTTTCTGCGCAGGTTTCTTCTGCGTGCTCTGGTTTCCTCCCACAGTCCAAAGATATGCAGGCTAGACCATAAGACATAGCAGTGGAAGTAAGGCCATTCGGCCTATCAAGTCCACTCCGCCATTTAATCATTGGCTGATGGGCATTTCAACTCCACCCGCACTCTCCCAGTAGCCCTTAATTCCTTGCGAGATCAAGACTTTATCAATCTCTGCCATGAGGACCTTCAACGTCCCGGCCTCCACTGCACTCCGTGGCAATGAATTCCACAGGCCCATCACACTCTGGCTGAAGAAATGTCTCCTCAGTTCCGTTCTAAATTGGCCCCCTCTTAGGTTGGATGGATTGGCCATTATACATGATCTCGTAGTGTCCAGGGGTGTGTATGGTATAAGGGTTAGCCATGGTAAAGGCAGGATTATGGGGATAAGGTGGAAGAGCTGGGTCTGGATGGGATGCTTTTCAGAGGGTTGGTGCAGACTCAGTGAACCGAATGACCTCTTTCTGTGGGGATTCTATGTCTTCTATTTTCTCTATGGTCCCTACTATGCCCTACTCTTTTCCTTGTTATTCTCTTTACACATTTTTTTAAAACACTTTTGAGCTTTCCTTTATCTGCCAATCCTTTCTCATACACTCTCTTTGCTTTTCTAATTTCCTTTTTAAGATCCTGTAAGGAGTCTCCTGTATTGAACCCTCTATATCTGCCATTAGCTTTTTTCTTTCTCTTGATCCTAAATTTTAAGTCCCTTGGCATCCAGGATTCTCAGTTTTTGATCCCACCCTTTGCCTTTACTGAAAAATATTTGCCCTTTTTCCTCCTTGAATAGGTCTTATAGTCTGATGCAATTTTACCTGCAAGTAATCGCTCCCTGTCATTTTTGGGCCAAATTGTATCTATTCTTAGTAAAATTAGCCTTTCCTCAGTTTAGAAGTTTTATTTTCAGCCCATCCTTACTGTTTTCACTAACTATCTTATTGCTAACTGAGTTATGGTCACTATTTCCAAATCTGACACGTATTCCACCTGCCTGGGCTCATTTCCAAATATTTAGAACTGTCCTCTCCCATGTACTGGCTTAAACAGTTCTGAATGCAATTTTGGAATTTTGTTCTCTCCCTGTCATGCAAACTAAAACTATCCCCCTTAATATTTGGGTGGTTAAGATCCCCTAATGTGATTATTGCATTTCTCTGAAATATGCTGACACTTTTGATCCTCTAACTGTCCCTGACTGGGAGCCTACAATGCCCTAACAGCCTTTTTGTCCCATTTGTTCATTGTAACTCTCTGACATTATTTGATCATCCTATCCTCACTTTATAATTGATTCCCTGATTGACATCTGAATGCCCCATAAGCAGGAATATTGATCCTGCCCATCTTTCAGCCAAGTCTCTGTCAATGCTATATCACACTCCCATATGTCTGCCCATGCCCTAAGCTCACCTGTCTTATTCCTTATGCTGCTTGCATTAAAATATATTCCATGAAGCCTTGCTGAACCCAGTTCTTTCTTATCCAGCCTATGTTTCCTCTGCCTTCCAGATTCCAAAACTAACACCCATCCAAAACTAAACCATGTGGACAGGAAAAGGCACGCGCACTGTGAAGGAAAAGCATATGTTGCTTTTCCACTTTAACAAGCTAATTGTTTTGTGAAAGGGCAAGTGAGTAGTTATCATACAGGAGTGGAATTCTCACTACTCTGGGACCTCAGAATCTTGTACTTGGTGCACAATTTGTTGAGACATAATGAATTATCGGAGCCAACCATCGAGTTAGTGAGAGATTCCGTCATAGGTCAGGATGTACTTCAGTTTCTGTTCAATACAAAGGATTGTTAAAATATATGGTATTGTGACACACATGATATGATGTACTGTGTATAACAGTTGGAAGGGCTGAAATTAAAATGACATGCTCTTATATAATAGTTCTGCTATCTTTCAATTGTTACATCTTCTAAACTATTGAACAGGACAAAGGAAACAGCAGGCAGAAGAAGACAACAAAAGGTAACAAACATCTAAATTGATATTTTCTCTTTATTATTCAGCTGCTTTGCGCAAAATCCCACTTGTTTGTTTACATTTTTCCGTCTCTTCTCAGGCTTAGTCTGAATCCATGCACCTCGTCTTCCAGCTTAGCGGCGAAGCTGGTGGTTTCACTTACAAACCTCGGTAAGCTCCCAAGACTGACTGTCTTGAATTTTTAAGTATCTGACCAGGAGTGGCCAGCAGGGCATGGAGTCTGAGCAGCAGGGCATCGTAGAGTCCAGCTGGTTGATGGCTCCAGCTCACCCACATTTGGATCCCCAAGAACTGAGCTGTCCTTTTGTCAAGTGGTTGGGAATTCTTCCTTGGCAGGTAGGGAGTAAAAGGGAGTCAGAGTCCCACAGCACCTTTTGTATCCAACTGGGAATGGAGTTTTATCTCTTCACAGTGCCTGAGATATTTGTGTTGTGTTGAGAGTGCTTGGCAGACGGTAGATGAAGAAAATAGAAAAATACAGCACAGAACAAGGCTTTTCAACTCATCATGATTATCCTGACCCTTTGAAAGAGACTGTCCAGTTAGTTCCACTCCCCTGCTCTGCAAATGTATCCTCTTCATGCTTCCACCACCTTTTCAGCCCATGATTAATACAGTATGTAAAGCTATTGCCACAGAGCTTTGAACTGCATTGCCAAAATACATTTAGAATTTGCTACTTTACAATTTCTTTATCTTTGTAAATGACTTTGCCCTCTTCCTTTTCTAAAGGTGTTGCCTCCTTGTTCATGGCCTCAATAGGCCTTGTTCAGGTGGCATTTATTCACTTGAATCTGCACAGACGATCTGGTTCGATTGTTAGAATGTGGGGTGTACCAGCGTAGAACTTGTTCCCTTGGTTTGCCTGGTATTCTCATGCCGATTGAAGCTATTTGTAGCACATCTGAGCTAAGATTAGCCATTTCAGCACTCAGGAATCAAACGTTGCTTATGGCACAACCAGCCAATGAAGCAGTTTGGTAATCTGCTATCGCCGGAGTTCTCTGCTTAAACAAGGTTTGATTGGGAGGTACATAGTGCCTTACATTCTCCCCCAGCAAAGAAAACTACAGCGTCATGAACTTCAACAAGAAATGCAAGCCTCACAAGAGACTCTGCACATTTGTACAGTTCAGACTTACATTCTGAGGAAGGGTCACTCGACCCTTAGGCGGCACGGTGGCTCAGTGGTTAGCGTCACCATGCCTCACAGCGCCAGGGACCCGGGTTCGATTCCAACCTCGGACGACTGTCTTTATGGAGTTTGCACGTTCTCCCCGTGTCTGTGTGGGTTTCCTTCCACAATCCAGAGATGTGCAGGTTAGGTGAGTTGGCCATGCTAAATTGCCCAAAGTGTTCAGGGATGTGTTGGTTAGGTGTATTAGTCTGGGGTAAATATAGGATAATAGGGTAGGGGAATGGTTCTTTGGAAGGTGAGTGCGGAGTTGTTGGGCCAAGCGGCCTGTTTCCACACTGTAGGGATTCTATTCTATGGACCTGAAACGTTAAGTCTGATTTCTCTCCACAGATGCAGCCAGAGGTGCTGAGCTTTTCCAGCAATTTCTCTTTTTGTGCCTATGTAAGGGTTTTCAGTGTAAATGTCACCTGTGGTTGTATTACTTCTGTAGGATTTACCTTAAAGGATTTGGAGTCTGTTCCCTTTGGGGTTGCGCTCCCAATACGTGATGCTATTTATCATTGCCGTGAGCAACCTTCCTCAGATTGGTCGGAAGCAGCCTGTTCTCTTATTGGACGCCAGGACCTTTCCAAGCAGGCGCATGAAGGAAATCTACACAAGACAAAATCTGTAAGTTTGCACTAACTTGTGTGGCAACATGAGATACCTGAACGGAAGGTTTTGTTCTCGAAATCTGACAGTAGCTTTGAATACTGAAATATGATTTTAATTTTTAATTTCAATGCTATTCCTGTATATGTCACATGTCAACTTTGTGCAATATACATCAGACCTAGTCTCATTTCTTGCTAAAATGCTGCAAGTTAGAGGGATTCAAGTCTGAAAGTCCATAAAATCTGACATGTAAGCTGAGCTGAATACCTACATTCTCTCTTCATTTTTCCTAATTGCATAGTCCATTAGTTGCACTGCATGGAACATTCTGGAATGTGGAGTGTTGTATGGTTTACAGTGAGAACATTGACTCACATAAACCACAATCGACATTCTGGCAGTTATCATTGACCAGAAACTCAGCTAGATAAATCATGTAAATACAAGAGCAGATCAGATGCCAGGAATTCTGCAGTGAGTAACTCACCTCCTGTCCGTCGTCTACAAGACCCAAGTCGGGACTGTAATGGAATGCTTTCCATTTGTCTGGATGGATGAAATTCCAGCAACACTCAAAAAAACCAACACCATCCAGGTCAAAGCAGCCTGCATGATTGGCACCCCACCGACCCTTAGTAACAGCAGTGTGTACCATCTACAACATGCGCTGCAGTAACTCCCTGCAACATCTTCCAAACCTGCAACTTCTACCATCTAGAAGAACAAGGGCAACAGAAGAAACACCACCACCATCAGCAAATTCTCCTCCAAACCATATACACCATCCCAACTTGGAAATATATCACTATTGCCTCAATGGCACTGGGTCAAAATCCTGGAACTGCATGCTGAACAATACCGTGGATGTCCCTACACCTAGAGAATGAAGTGATTCAGGAAGGTTGCTCACCACCATCTTCTCCAGGGCAGCATTAGGGATAGGCTGTCAATGCTGGCTGACTAAAAATGCCCACATCCCCTTGCCAAATTTAAAAAACCAAGATTAGACATATATGGGCATTGCATTTAAAATGAGATGGAAAATTTTAGAGTTGATGTGCTTTGCGAATGTCGGCTTTCTTGACTAATTGGTAATACCTTTGTCTCTGAACTGGAGACATGTGGATTTTATCCTCCTATTTGTTCCATTTCACGTAATGTAGAGGAATGAACAATAGCTTCAATTTTGCATTGTATCGTGTGCTCTAGTAATGATTACAAGATCTCCAAAGATAGACAGGCCCAAAGTTGCAGTGGCAGTATAGAGAAACTTTTGGTCGTGAGATGACATTTGTGTCAATGTAAATGAGAAAAGAACGCTGGAAATATTAGTCAGGCAGCATCTGCCGGCAGAGTTAATGTTTCAGGCTGATGACCTCACGTCAGAACTGTTGCTGGAGAGAATTATTACTTTGTCTTGAGTGGTAAATGTTGAAAGTAAAAATGACTGTGTATGGAACAACTGATTTCTCCAAAATAATGCATAAAATAATTCAACCACTCCATTGGTGGGACCTCAGATGACTGATATCAATTAAGGTATTGTTTCATCAAAACAACTATTGTATTTGTTCCTGGCACCCTGGTTGTTCTCAGACCGCTCCACTCCTGACCAAATTTAAGGGGTGTGAACCCCAAACTACTTTTTGTGCCTCCTCTTTTCCAAGCCCCCTTTCCCTCTCTTGTCCAACGAAGGGTATTGTTTTCCAGCCAGGGGTACAGTTCCCCAAGAACTGGTAACTCATCACTATCTTGTGAACCTTGTATACAGGACTCCAGTGGAGGGATCTGGTGATGTGAGCATCCTTCCGTCATGCCCAAACTTCCAACAGGGATGGCTGGAATTTGGTCAGGGTTAGGAGCCTTGACTTGTTTATTTACCCTTCACAACCCAGGGCACTGAGACCCAATATCACCCACACTCCTCAAGCCCGATCCAGATTAACAGGATTCTCCGGAAGCGCAAGGCTCAGTTAGTCACCACCTTCAATCAACTGAGCTATTCCCCTCTGAAAGGTCCAGAAACCATTGTTTGTTAATCTGATGGTGTTTGCAGGCGATCGGGCACGTGTTACTACCTGATGGAGCCTCGGGCACTGAAGCTGAGGAGGAGGAAGATGGGATGAATGACATGAACCAGGATTTGATGTCCCTAATCTGGAACGAAGATCTGCGCGTGCAGGAGGTTCGCCGCCTGCTTCAGAGCACGCACCCAGTCCGTGTTAACGTCATACAGATGCCAGAAATGAGCGACCACGAGTACATCGAAGAGAAAGAAAACAGGTACAGACATATGAACCTTTGCATAAACCAAATCATCTGCCGACATTTCTGCCACCTCCAAACGGACCCCATCACCAGGGATATATTTCCCTCCCCACCCCTTTCCGCCTTCCGCAAAGACTGTTCCCTCCGTGTCTACTTGATCAGGTCCACGCCCCCCTACAACCCACCCTCCCATCCTGATACCTTCCCCTGCCACCGCAGGAATTGCAAAACCTGCGCCCACACCTCCTCCCTCACCTCCATCCAAGGCCCTAAAGGAGCCTTCCACATCCATCAAAGTTTTACCTGCACATCCACCAATATCATTTATTGTATCCGTTGCTCCCGATGCGGTCTCCTCTACATTGGGGAGACTGGGCGCCTCCTAGCACAGCGCTTTAGGGAACATCTCCGGGACACCCGCACCAATCAACCACATCGCCCTGTGGCCCAACATTTCAACTCCCCCTCCCACTCTGCCGAGGACATGGAGGTCCTGGGCCTCCTTCACCGCTGCTCCCTCACCACATGACGCCTGGAGGAAGAACGTCTTATCTTCCGCCTCGGAACACTTCAACCCCAGGGCATCAATGTGGACTTCAACAGTTTCCTCATTTCCCCTTCCCCCACCTCAACCCAGTTCCAAACTTCCAGCTCAGCACTGTCCCCATGACTTGTCCTACCTGCCTATCTTCTTTTCCACCTATCCACTCCACCCTCCTCCCTGACCTATCACCTTCATCCCCTCCCCCACTCACCTATTGTACTCTATGCTACTTTCTCCCCACCCCCACCCTCATCTCATTTATCTCTCCACCCTCCTCTCATTTATCTCTCCACCCTTCAGGCTCTCTGCCTGTATTCCCGATGAAGGGCTTTTGCCTGAAATATCGATTTTACTGCTCCTCAGATGCTGCCTGAACTGCTGTGCTTTTCCAGCACCACTAATCCAGAATCTGCTTTCCAGCATCTGCAGTCATTGTTTTTACCTACAGACATATGAAAGCAAAACTCATGTGATCTTAGTTTACACTCAGGTCTTCGAAGTTGCACTCATTTTGTCCGGTGAATGGTGGGATGGGAGTAATGCAGCAGAGCCTTTGTCCACAATCCATCAGGCAGACCTCAGTGCATCATGAGAAATGGCACATGAAAGACAGGAATTTTACTAACTTGTGTGGAAAGGGACAGATCAAGAGACAGGGGAATAATTCTGGTTTGTCTTTGAGCATCTCCTGACAGCTTAGGTTCTGAGCAGCCCTTGTAGAAGTTTTTAGAGTCAGGGGTCTGCCAACTTTGTCAATTTGAGTCTATTCTCTATTGAAAAGCTGGCAGAGACGCAATGGACTCGATGACCAGCTTCTGTGATGTCAACTTCTTTCACAATACAATGAGAGGCAATGCTTGAAGATCCAGGCAAGAGAGAATGTATCACAAAAGAGTGCTGTTGTGGCCTATTTACTAATTTATGGAGATTACAAATCAGAAATACTAGATGCAGCTCTCTGATAGAAGGAGGAGTGGATTTCTGAGTCATGAGATATCAAGTCATAGAGTCATACAGCACGGTCCAACTCATCCTCACCAACCAGACATACCAATCTGACTTAATCCCGTTTGCCAGCATTTGGCTCCTTTCCATCCAAATCCTTCCTATTCATGTATCCATCCAGATGCCTCCTAAATGTTGTAATTGTATCCGGGTCCACCACTTGCTCAGGCAGCTCATTTCTTACACACACCACATTCTGCATGGAAAAGTTAACCCTCAGGTCCTTTTCCAATCTTTGTCCTCTCATCTTAAATGTAAGCCCTCTAACTTTGGACTCCCCTATTCTGGAAAAAGATCTTGGCTGTTCACCCTACCCATGCACATCATCGCAACACTCCAGAAATTCGAGCACAAGACAATTAGTTCATTGCAACACCACATGAATGCTCCACTGTTAGAGATGCTGCCTTTTCGGTGAGCATTAAACTAATTTCCTTCGGATGCCCGATAAAATTACTTAACGTACTTTGGCGAACATTTGGGGGTCAGTAATTGTCTTTCACCCAGCACCCAAAGCCCCTCTCATTACTGGTGTGTGGGATCTCGCTGTGTATAAGTTGACTGATGCATTGAAAGCATGTGATTGACTATAAAATGCCTTGAATGTTCTGATATTGTGAAAGGCATGATACAAATTTAAATTCTTTCTTTCTGTTAGTGAGACTTGAAGCAAACAATCAGAACTAAAGTATGAACTCCTGCCTTTTCTTTATCGATCTCTTCGGTCATCAGTTTTCCTGTGGAAGGCAGCAATGCTTGGTTGGGTTGCGTGCTCTGAGCCTCAGTTGAATTGTAATGCCAGTGCCTTTACAAAAGGACTACTCTTGATTTGATGAGCTTAAACAGTATTGGCTGCAGAGCATTCAGCTGTGGCAGGTAATGGGTGAGGCTGGGAGAGGGGCAGTTACAACCAGATTTGCTCTCAGCATCGTCACACCCAGATTTAATTCTCTGATCAATAGCCTGGCATGAAAAACATGGCTAATCTCGTACAAACCTGCGATTGAACCTGTGGCTTTCCTTTTATATACAGTTCAACTACTTGAATCTTTAACCCGTGGTTACACCAGTTTGGAAGAAATGCACTGAAATGTTTCAATCTGAACTCTGTTTTGACAGATCTATTTACTTTCTGTGGTTTGGGCAGGGCTCTGACATAATGCACACCTCAGTACAGCAGTTTATTAGATTCCAATAAACAGGAAATTACTGGTCTGCCCTTTTGTTCACCTCCATTTGGCTCAGAGATGAAACACATTCCTCATGGAAATCTTAGAATTTCCTTTCTGTCCTCTGGTCCTCTCCTCCATCCCTGTCCTTCATTTCTACCTTCTCTGATCCCCTATGGCCCCTTCATCCACCATTTGGATTATAGGATGACATGTCTGATTCTTGCTTTATCAGGGCCTCCATTTTGAGCAGGGGAAACCTAGCCTGTGTTGCTAATTATGCTTAAACTGTCAGAATGCATTACAAAATTGTGCGTACCTTTTGCAGAGATGTTCAGCATTTCCCCTGTATGTCCTGAGGATGGATCAGTTGAAAATTTCGATATTCCCTGACAAAAAAATTAATGGTGATAAAACCAAAGCAGTTGGTGAATTTAGGTCAACCAGGGGTCTAATTTAATGGCGCTGTATAACTTTCGATCCTGTGTCCCTTTGCTTTGTCTCATGTCTGATACACAACTATGTAACACAACATAGTGTTTACTGTCTCATATCTATCTGCCTAATTTGGTTGCCAAATGCTACATGATAGGGACCAATATAGTTTCACATGTTGCAGTTTATTTTCAAAAATCTATTACTTAATATAAAATCGATTTTTATTTTATTTTGCAACAGGTTACTACAACTATGTCAACGAACCATGGCACTTCCTCCAGGACGAGGGATGTTTACTCTGTTCTCTTACCATCCAGTGCCAACTGAGCCACTTCCTATTCCAAAATTAAATCTCACTGGTGTGTATTTCCCGATCTAACCTGTATTGTGTTGTTCAAATTGTTGTGGTGGTGTTCACATTCCTGGAGATCAGCTGGTTTCACACATTCGAACAGGTTTCTGTATGGAAAACAATATATCGCCTCACAGAGAGGGAGAGAGAGAGAGAGAGAGAGAGAATGAGGGAGCGAGAGCGAGAGACAGAGAGAGATTGTCACAGTGTCCTTGTACCTGTGTTTCACTTGGGTTTGGATCTGCAGTCATACCGAAAGTCAGCATTTGTTGCTGGCTGTAGAGGTCTTCTGTGCAAACTCGCAGGCAATTGCAACTCTTTGCTAACTGAGTGAAAGACCGCAGCCAAAACTGCTTTCATTCAAATCTAATCTTCAAATACTGGTAATCTTGTTTCAGATGAATCATGATGACTGATAACTGAAACGAAAATATCACCTTGGTTCAGTTGGGTTTACAATTACAGTATGTTATTAAATTAAAGACTATTTTAATCTATGATTTGTTCCCTGTCCTCACCACCCCTCTACTGTGTCTCTTTGCCCTTTCATTCATCATAATTCCTTGCCTTGTTTAGCTACTCCACTGCTTTCTTCCTGCTCCCCACCCCATACCACAGCCTTCCCTGTCAGCCTTTCCTACCTGGCGCACCATCTCTCCAGCCCTCTCTCCCTCACTTTCCACCTAAATATCTGATTGTGGTTGATAAATGAATAAAATCCTCAACTACCAATCACTGTCATGGACGCGATGGGCTGAATGGCCTTTCTCCATGCACTAAAAATTATGGCAGTAGGAAACAGAAGGTAGTGTCGAAGGTTTTTTTTGGACTGGAGGCCTGTGACCAACGGTGTTCCTTTGGGATTGGTGCTGGGCCAACACTAGTTTGTCAGTTCATAGAAACTCTACCCAGTGTGGAAGCAGGCATTTGGCCCATCAAGTCTACACCGATCCTCTGAAGAGCATCCCACCCCGATCCCACCCCCCCCACCCCCACCTCCCAATCCCTGTAACCCTGCATTTCCCCAGTCTAATCCACCTAACCTACACATTCTAGAACATGACAGGGAGCAATTTAGCATGGCTAATCCACTTAACCTGTAGTGGACTGTGGGGGGAAACCCACACAGGAACAGGGAGAATGTGCAAACTCAACGCCGACAGTCACTTGAGGCTGGAACCAAGCCCAGATTCCTGATGCTGAGTTACAGTAGTGTTAACCACTGAGCCACCCTGTCATCCCATTTATATCAATGACTTGGATAAGAATGTAGAAGGCATGGTTAGTAAGTTTGTGGATCGCACCAAACTTGATTGTATAGTGGACAGTGAAGAAGGTTATCTCTGAGTACACCAGGGTCTCGATCAGCTGCGACTCTGGGCCAAGGAGGGGCAGATAAAGTTTAATTTAGATAAATGTGCGCTGCTGCACATAAAACAAACCAAGACAGGTAATGGTAGGGCCCTGGGGAGTGTTGTCCAATGGTGAGACCAAGGGATTCACGTACATCGTTCCTTGAAAGTGGCATCACAGGTAGACAGGGTGGTGAAGAAAGTGTTTGGTATGATTGCCTTCATTGGTCAGAGCATTGAGTATAGGATTAGAAGGCCATGTTGTGGTTGTACAGAACATCGGTGAGGCCACTTTTGGAGTATTGTGTACAATTCTGGTTGCCCCGCTGTAGAAAGGATATTATTAAATTGGAAAGATTTACAAGGTTGTTCCCGGGAATGGAGAGTTTTTCATAAGGATAGGCTGGGACTCTTTTCCCTGGAGCTTGGGAGGTTTAAAGATAACTTTATATATGGTTTATAAAATCATGAGGGGCATGCATAGGGTGAATGGCCAAGGCCTTTTTCCTCAGCTAGGGGAGTCCAAAACGAGATGGAATAGGTTTAAGATGAGACGGGAAAGATGTAAAAAGGACTTGGGGGTAACCTGTTGACAAACAGGGTCGTACGTATGCGGAACAGACTGCCAGAGGAAGTGGTGGAGACGGGTGCAATTACAACATACAAACGATATTTGGACAGGTGCATGAATAAGAAAGGTTTGGAGGGAGCAGATTTAGGTTTAAAGGGATACAGGCAAATGGGACTAGTTCAGTTTCGGAAATCTGGTCAGCATGGACGAGTTGTATGACTCAATTTAGTTATTTCCAAGTGACTAGTTTCTCCCACAGCTGAACTGTACACTGCTCGGGCTCTTTGTTTTAAACCTCCCTGCTGTCACATTGGTTAGATCATAGCTGGCCATCAAGCACCTATCTATTCTATTCCCATTTTCTAGTACTTGGTTCATGGCCTTGAATATCATTGCACTTCGAGTGATTGGCTAAATGCTTGTTAAATGTTGTGATGGTTCTTGCTTCGCTCAACGTTTCAAACAGAGTACCAGATACGCACCACCTTCTGTATGAAAGAATTCTTCCTTAAATCCTCTCTCAACCTCCTGTTCTTTGCCCTAAATCTATGCCCCTTGGTTATTCATCCCTCCACAAAGTGGAAAAGTTTGTTCCTCTCCATCCTATCTATGTCCCTCATCAGTGTGTAGACCTTTAATTAGGTGCTCCACAGCTTGTTCTGCTCTAGGATACTATCCTGAGGAAGTTCTGCACAGATGTCCTGGATTTGAGATACTTGATTTCCAACCAGTAAAATAATCTTCATTGGGGATGATAGGTCTCCAACCAGCTGAGTGCTTTCCTCCAGTTCTCATCGACCTCCGTTTAGCTTGAGCTCTCCAGTGACATATTCAGTCAAATGCTGGCCTGGTGCCAATGGTAGCCAAACTTCTGGAGTCAGTTCTGCTGCCCATGTTTGACCAAAGCTGTAAGGGGATCAGGAGCCAAATGTGTACCAAAAAAACACAACTTCAGTGCGCAGGTTATTCCTTTCCAAGTGCTGTTTCATAGAACTGTTGATGACCCTTTCAGTCACTTTCCTGATGACCAGCCTGGACTGATGAGGTGGTAACTGGCTGAGTTGGATTTGATCTGCTTTTTGTGTGTAGCACACAACTGGTCAATTTCCCACATTGTCAGGTGGATGCCAGTGTTGTGCACTTTGCCCACGCCGTCTCGCTGCCCTCGCCGTCTCGCTGTCTCTCTTCTCCCCTTTTCATCTCTCCAACTCCCCCATCCTCTCCCAAAGTATTATCGCAAATGGACAAAATTTATCAGCAAAAGTATGTTTTAGTAAGTAATTTGGGGTGAATATTACTGCTGACTGTCATTGTCCATTCTGCTCACTGCTGCTGTTTGATGTTTTATTTTTGTGAGTTAATTTTAGTTTCCAAACCACTTGGCTGCCAGTTTGAGAAAAATACTTAACGGTTAGATTTTTTCAGTACGGAATATATGAAATGGCTTCACCTTTATGTGACATCTCGGATATTATCTCATTTGTTTAAAAGCAGATTTGCTCATCCACAACGGTCTTGTGTCCCTGAGTATTTGCATATAATTGGATTGTGCAGTTTGAAACTTACCCGTGGCAAAAGTTTGGTTTCAACAGAAGCAGTGCAGTACTTGGAAGGATCAAAAGTTTCAACTGTTCGAGTGTATGAATCCGGGAGTTTTTTCTGCATTGGATTGGTTTTATACAATGTTTTATTCATGCATAGACCTATCCAAAAACCTCAACCTCAATCATTTGCTTGAGGCAGATACACTTTGGTGAGATAGGTGATGCACAGTTGATGAAGATGGTTGCATGCTGTTCAGCTGACTGTGCAAGCAGATTTCTCATTGCACTCTCAGCCTGTGGGTGATATTAATGAGGACACGTTTGGTAGATGCTGATTGGTTTAGATGATAAAGGCTTGTGTCATGTGTAAATACCAGCACGTATCTGAAAGGCCAAATGGCCTGTTTCTGCATCGAAGAATCAATGTCAGTCTCTAGTGGCCCTAAGAAAATGAGCTGAAGTTTTTTTTGAACCTCCCATAAGCTCTTGGAATACTAAGGTGATATGGGTTTGAAATTCCAGGATAGTGACTAACAGGGATGAATCACTGATGAAGGCATAGAATCTTGAATGGTTACAACACAGAAGGAGAAAATTCAGGCTTGCTCATTTTTTTTTCTTCAGGTAGTATCCTGAACAGACTTTGTTTCAGCCCCAACCATATGTAGATCTGGTCACCACATCGTAGGTATGATGCAATTGCACTGAAGTGAGTGCAGAGAAGATCCTCCAGGATGTTGCCTGGGTTGGAGCAGTTCAGCCGTGAAGGGAGGCTGGATAAGCTTGGATTGTTTTCATGAGGGCAGAGAAGGCTGGGCGGGGAGGGGAGGGAACCTGATTGTGATGTATAAGACAGTGAGGGGCTTGGACAGGGTGGATAGAAAGCGGCTGATCTCCTCAGTTGAAAGGTCAGTGTCAAGGGGACATAATTTTCACATGAAGGGCTGAAGCTTTAGGGACAATTTGAGGAAAAATAGGATGGTGCGAGTCTGGATTGCACTCTTTGGGAGGGATGTTATGGTGGCAGCTTCACAAATTTGGAAAAATACCTGGATGAGCATGTCAAAGGTAACATTCAAGGCAATGGGCCAAGTGCAAGCAAGTGAGACTTCTGTAGTTTTTGTTAGTGCATACTCGATGACTTCTGTACTGCATGAATTTTTAAAAAATTGTTCATGGGTTGTCAGCATCTCTGGCTAGGCCAGCATTTGTTACCTATTCCCAATTGTCCTGAAAGCCCTTAAGCATTGACTATATTGCTGTTGGTCTGGTGTCATATGTCGACCAGACCAGGTAAGGATGGCAGTTTCCTTCCCTAAACGACATCGGTGAACCATGGGAACATGGTTTTTCCAACCATTGACAACGGTTTCACGGTCAGCATTAGACTCCAGATTTTTATTGCATTCATACTTCATCTGCCATTCTGTAAATATTCCAGTTTGTTGGAGGCCTCAATATAATCTCCTTCCACCAGATACATTCGCAATGAATTCCAAATCCTAGCAAATGGCTGGATTGACAAGTCTTTCCCTCTTATCTCTATTTCTTCCTTTGTCAGTCCCCTTAAAGCAGTGTCCTTTGGCCCTTGATCCTAGCAATTGGAATAGTTTCTCCCTATCTATTTTGTCCAGACTCCACATCACTTTGAGCACTTCTGTCAAAGTTCCACTTATTATTTCTTTTCTCCAAGAACAGCTCCAGATTCTCCAATTTCTCCATGTCACTGAAATTCCTTACCTTTGGAATCACTCTTGTGTCTCCTATCTGCAACTTCTCTAATTTCTTCATATTCTTCCAAGTGAGGCGCATGGATCTATCCAGAATAATCTAGTTGATGAAGAACTAGTGCTTTGTAGATATTTATCATAACTTCCTTGTTTTTGTTCAGTCCATTTTTCTTTTCTTGCCTGCTGGTTTTTTTTTCTTACATTCCAGATGGCAACATGTAAGACAGACGTTTGCACTCTGCTGTTGCAGGCTTGCAGGGGAAGTGTGGGGCAAGTGTTGCCAAGTGACTTTCCCACTGATTTCTGACCTGTCCAGTCCTGGAATCTAGAACCTCAAAACTAGAGGCTGCTTGTTGTCCAAGTGCTAGCCACTGGCTCCTCTGGCCTACTTTGGGACTGCAGAGCTCCCCATTCAGAATTAGCTTGTTCAGTGTGGCAGGTGAGTTCAGATGATGTCAGCAAGATTCAGAAGCTTTTGATTAGATTACATTAGATTACATTACAGTGTGGAAACAGGCCCTTCGGCCCAACAAGTCCACACCGACCCGCCGAAGCGCAACCCACCCATGCCCCTACATTTACCCCTTACCTAACACTACGGGCAATTTAGCATGGCCAATTCACCTGACCTGCACATCTTTAGGGCTGTGGGAGGAAACCGGAGCACCCGGAGGAAACCCACGCAGACACGGGGAGAACGTGCAAACTCCACACAGTCAGTCGCCTGAGGTGGGAATTGAACCCGGGTCTCAGGCGCTGTGAGGCAGCAGTGCTAACCACTGTGCCACCGTGCCGCTTCATTGCCATCATCTCATTGTGATGGAGAGATGCTGTTCTTTGCACATTTTTACTCGACAGTTGTAAAACCCAGGATGCCACATGCTTCATTAACCAGGTTCTCAACCTCCCTTGGTGTCTTCGATGACTTGTGCAGCCGCTCTGCTTCTTCACCTCTTTTAGAATGGAATCTTTTATTTTCTGTTGCCTCTTTCCATTCTTCCTGCCAAAATGTATCACTTCATTCTAGACCATGTTAAATTTCATCCTACTACAAGTCAACCCTGTCCACCATCCTGCTTAGGATGCTTTACAGTTCCAGTTCACAATACTTCATGTTTTGTGTGATCTGTGCACCCAAGTGCCAAAAGCAGAGATCCTCGCCACACCCCGTAGGAAACCCTACTGCAAACCTCTGTCCAGTCCTAACAGCAACCATTCATCACTAATTATTCCATATTTCCTGTGACTCACTCGATATGAGTCCTTGTGATGTTGCTGTATGGTTTGAAAAAAAGATTGATTTAGGTTGACCTTTATGCCGAGCCATGCTGGATCAGAAATCGATGCAGCAAACCAAATGCCTCAATATATGGACAATAATCCGGGGAGAACAAATTGGAGATTGTCAAACCGAAATAGTGCAGTGTAATGATGGAGATAAGTTTTGAGCATAGGTTTGGGTCAGCTAGCGAGGAGGGGAAACATCAAAGTACAGAAAACAATCCAGTGGTGAATAAGAAGTCACAGTCACCCATTACTTCTCTGCTCGCTGACCTGTAATTGTTTCAAGTCTTAAAGTGCTTTGTGCTCAAATCCCTCTGTAGTTTGACCCCTCCCTCTGTCTGTAACCTCTTCCAGATTTGTGATTTTGCAAATGTATCACTTATTCTAATCAGTTTGAAATTTCATCTGCCACAGGTCAGCCCAGTCCACCATCTTGTTCGCGACCTTTTGAATTTTCACACTGTTCTCTCAGTTCACAATACTTTGCATTCTGTCCTCTTCTCAGGCCAAGGTCTCCAGTGCTGAGGTGCCGGTTACTGCCAGTCAGCTTCGTTGGACAAGCCACATTGTTAACATGCTTTAATACAAGATATTCAACACAAGGTCTGTGTTGTGAGCTTTGTCAAGGCAAGCTGTTCTCAGGCAGGCAGAGGAAAAGATTTGGGGGCGTCCCCAAAGCCTCTCTGAAAAGTGCAGCATCCTCGCTGACTGGCCGAGGCTGCTCCAGCTGGAGGAGAAGCATGTGCAAAGATGCCAACTGTTTTGAGCAACTCTGGCAATTCCTGGTGAAGGCCAAGTGAAAACAGTGGAAGGAACATGCGGGAGACCCCAAATATCTTACCCACTCAGCTCATCAAACACCACTGTGCAGGGCATGTGGATCGTGCACCGCCCTGTTTAAAATGTTCAACTGAGTGGAAAAGTCATCTTGACCTTTAGGGACTGCCAGAGAAGAAGAAAGATGATTATTTGATCCCTTACGTCAGTTTCCTTGACTTATGAATAGAATGTTACAGGAAGTAACTTTTCAAAGCTGAGAATTCAATATGAACTTTAAAGGTTACAGAAGATTCCAAATTGAGGGCGAGGGTAAAAGAAAGAACACAAATCGCGATTAAGTGGAAGCTCAAGATCCAGACCAGGGGTTAAACACTAAACAGCTGAAAAGCACCTTTCTAAAGTAGTTCTGCAATGATTTATCTGAGGCCAAGTCATTAGTATTTTTAGAGTTAGTTCCAATGGCCTCTGAACTGGAATGGCTATCTGACAATAGATTTGAAATATGTGCGATTGTATGTATGTGGTTATTGGTTGAAATTATTCAATCTTCTTTAAGATGGAGTGTAATGTAGTTGATTCTGAGCCTCGGATCCTGAATCTAAGTGGTGGAAGCTGTGATGGTTCGAGGCAGGAGCCTGTTATGATGGATTCAGTAATGTTCCTTAAAGGAATGATGGTGTACAGGCAATGGCTAACATTTTGAGAGTGCATGGAGGAACTCCAGCAATTATTCCTTACTGCCTGGCTCAAAATTCCAACAGGAAAGTTGGCCTGACTGTGGCTAACAAGGGAAAATATTTGATCCAAGGAAACAGCATACAACTTGACCAAAAGGAGCAGTAGACCTGAGGACTGGGAGCAATGTAGACTTAACAAAGGGATTGGTGAAAAGGGAGAAAGTAGAGTACAAGAGTAAGCTTGTGGATAACATTCAAACTGATTGTAAAAGCTTTGATTGGTATGCAAAGACAAAAATATTATTGAAGACTATTGTAGGTCTCCTACAGTCAGAAGTAGGGTTATTATAAAGGGCTACAAATAGATGGCAAACCAATTAAATACATACTTTGGTTCTGTCTTCACAAAGGAGGGCGCAAGTAACATCCCAAAACTATTGAGAAACATAGGGTCTCATGAGAGAAAGGAACTGAAGGAAATCAGGATGAGTAGAGAAATGGCGTTGGGAAACAGATTGGATTAAAGGCTGACAAATCCCTCGGACCCAATAATCTACAACCCTAGCCACATAAGGAAGTGATTGTGGAAATAATAGATGCGTTGGTGGTAATCTTTCAAGATTCTGGGGCGGCACGGTGGCTCAGCACCAGGGTCCCAGTTTCGATTCTAGCCTTGGGTGACTGTCTGTGTGGAGCTTGCACATTCTCCCCGTGTCTGAGTGGGTTTCCTCTGGGTGCTCCGGTTTCCTCCCACAGTCCAAGGATGTGCAGGTCAGGTGAATTGGCTATGCTAAACCGCCCATAGTGCTAGATGCATTAGTTGGAGGGAAATGGGTCTAGGTGAGTTACTCTTCGGAGGGTCAGTGTGGACTGGTTGAGCCGAAGGGCCTGTTTTCACACTGTAGGGAAGCTAACCTAATCTAATCTAATCTATTCTACAGATTCTGAAGCAGGTCCAACAAGTTGGTAAGGCAGCTGATGTAAACCCACTCTTGAAAGGAGGAGGTGGGAAGAAAGCAGAACCTTATAAACTGGTTAGTTTGACATTGGTATTGGGGAAAGTGAGGACTGCAGATGCTGGAGATCAGAGCTTAAAAATGTGTTGCTGGAAAAGCGCAGCAGGTCAGGCAGCATCAAAGGAACAGGAGAATCGACGTTTCGGGCATAAGCCCTTCTTCAGGAATCAATTGGTATTGGGGAAAATGCTATACTCCTTTTTAAAAGATTTCATAGCAAAGCACTTGGGAACCAGTGACAGGATTGGACAGAATCCGCATGAGGTTGTAAGTTTGCTCATTGAGCTGGTAGATTTGTTCTCAGACGTTTCATCGCCATGCTCGGTAACATCATCAGCGAGTCTCCGATGAAGCCAGAGTCAGCATGGATTTGCAGATGAGCACTCATACTTGACAAATGAGTTGGAACATTTTGAGGATGTAATTGATAGAGTTGATGAAGGAAAGCTAGTGGATGTGGTTTATTTAGACTTTTAGAACGCTTTTGATAGAGTCCCACATAAGAAAACTTAAAGCACATGGAATTGGGGGTAATGTACTGACATGGACAGAGAATTGGTTGGCAGGCAGGAAACAAAGAGTAGGAATAAATGGGTGATCTTCTGAGTGCGCAGCCAGTGACTAGTGGGGTACTCAGGGATCAGTGCTTGGACCCCAATATTCACAATATATATTATTGATTCAAGTGTGGGAGCTAAATGTAATATCTCCAACTTTGCAGCCAACACGAGCTGTGAAGAAGATATGGAGATGCATTAGTGTGATTTGGCCACGCTGAGTGAGTAGGCAAATAAATGCCAACTCTGTCTAATGTGGGTAAATGTGAGGTATTGAAGTTTTGCGATTTGGTAGCAAAAACAGGAAGGCAAACCATTTTCTCAAAGCGGGGGGGGGGGGGGGGGGGGGGAGGTGCAATGAGTTCTGGGAGTCCTTTTACACCATGTAGGCAGGCAGCTGTGGCAGCTGGTGAAGGAGGCAAGTGAATGTTGGCCTTCACGGCAAGAGGATTCGAGTACGGGACCAAAGATGTCTTGCTGCAATTGTCCAGGGCCTTGGTGCGATCACACCTGGACCATTGTGTGCAGTTTTGGTTTCCTAATCTGAGAAAGGGTGATCTAACAATGGAGCAAGTGCAGTGAAGGTTCACCAGACTGATTTCTGGGATGGTAGGGCTAATGTATGAAGAGGTACTGGACTGGTTAATACTGTTTTTACTGGAGTTTACAAGAAAGAGGCATGGATCTCATGGAAATCTGTAAAATTCTAAGATTCTGAGTGTTATTTGTTTAATCTTGTGGTTCATGTAGTCTTCCTTCCTACAATGCAAAGCAAATTGTGCCTTTAATTGTATTTCCATTGGGTTAAGCTACTTAAAACACATCTCCTGTATCTGCTTGCATAACTCAATATCCGTTTTTTGTCTCATTGCACAGTGATGGAAAACCTTCATGTGCTAAAATAGCAAAGATTTGTGAATGCTGGAGATCTGAAAGAAAAATATTGGAAATCTGGCAGCTTATATCGAGAGAGAAAGCCTTAACATTTTAAGTTCAGAAACCTTATAACGAAGGGTCACTGGACTCAATGTTAACTTTGGGGGACAGTGAGTCTGCAGATGCTGGAGATCAGAGTTGAGAGTGTGGTTCTGGAAAAGCACAGCAGGTCCGGCAGTGTCCGAGGAGCAGGAAAATTGAAGTTTCGGGCCAGAGCCCTACTTAATTCCTGATGAAGGGCTCCGGCCCGAAACATCGATTTTCCTGTTCCTCGAATGCTGCCTGACCAACTGTGCTTTTACAGCAACACACTCTCAACTCGATATTAACTCTGTTTCTCTCTCTTCACTGATGCTACCAGCCCTGCTGAGTTTCTGCAGCACTCTCTGTTTTACCTTCAGATGCTTGCCTGCATTACTATTGATAAATAAATGGAAGTGTTGCATTATTAGAGCAGTGCTTAAACTCCAGATGAACTTCATTAACTGTGTAATATCTCATAATGTCTTACAGTATTAAAAGCATAAATATCAGTTCATATTCATGTTGACGAGTACTGTATAAATTCAGTTCTTTGAGCATAATCTCCAACAAGAACTAGTTTGGCCTAGTACTTGGCTGTATTTTCCATATTATTGTTCTAGTCTACGTTCAGGAATTTTTTTAACTTTTAGCAACTCATTGGTGTTTGCGTTGTCCCCCTTGTTTATTAGGGCGAGCTCCTCCCCGGAACACAACCGTTGACCTGAACAGTGGGAACATTGACGTGCCACCCAACATGGCCAGTTGGGCCAGCTTTCACAACGGGGTAGCTGCAGGACTGAAGGTAGCCCCAGCATCACAGATAGATTCCGCCTGGATCGTGTACAACAGACAGAAGAACACTGAGCTCACCAATGAATACGCGGGCTTGCTGATGGCACTTGGGCTGAACGGGCACTTGAGCAAACTGACAACAATGAGCATTCATGACTACCTCAGTAAGGTAGGCACTCAGCATGCAGAAAATGTTACCCGTTTATGACGTTTTCTATGTACATGAATCAAGTTGGACTGATTGTTTGATGACTGGTGCACTGGGTCAGTCAACCAAATCCCTGGTACTTCAAGTATTAAACTCTCCCAGTCGGGGGGAGTTCTTTTCTGCACACTTGTGATTTCCAATGCAGAAACATTTATAGCAGGTATTTGGCTACTGTTATTCTCAATTGTGACTAGAATTACATGCGAGGTCCTTGGCTGACTGATATTAGCCATAGTCAAAGTGCAACAGATATTTATGTGCCAAGGTTCAATCATGTGATATTACTAGACAGGATAAACACAGGGAGCATGTTCCCAGTGACCGCGCAGTCCAGAATCAGGGGTCACAGTCTAAAGATACGAGATAGGTCATTTAGGATTGAGATGGGATGTATGTTCTGCACTCAGAGAATGGTGAACCTATGGAATTCTTTGCCTTCAGAAAGCAGTTGAAGCTAAAGTGTTGTTTTCAAGAAGGCGTTAGATGTAGTTCTTAGCGCTAAAGGATATGGGAAGAAAATAGGAAAGTTGTGTGACCTGCTGTGATCATGTTAAATGGCGGAGCAGGCTGGAAAGGCCAAATGACCGACTCCTGTTCTAGGTTTTTGTGTTTCTGCCCGTCTTAGCCAGTTTTCCTCAAACCCTGCGGGGTGTGTGAAGCCAACCAAGCTTCTTGCAAATCTCTAGGTAAAAACAATGACTGCAGATGCTGGAAACCAGAGTTTAGATTAGAGTGGTGCTGGAAAAGCACCTCAGTTCAGGCAGCATCTGAGGAGCAGTAAAATCGACATTTCGGGCAAAAGCCCTTCATCAGGAATACAGGGGGCTTTTGCCCGAAATGTCGATTTTACTGCTCCTCAGATGCTGCCTGAACTGCTGTGCTTTTCCAGCACCACTCTAATCTAAACTTCTTGCAAATCTCTACCTGGCTGATTCTGCTTGATCAATGGCAGATGGGGGCAGGTGAATGTTTCCACTCATCGGTATGTCAGTAACTAGGGATCATGGTTTTAAGGTTATGAGCAAGACAGCTGGGAGTGAGATGACGAGAAGCTTCTTAATGGGGTGTCAGGATTTAGAATATGCTGCCTAGGAGAATGGTGGATGCACATTTCATAGGAGGTTTCAAAAGAGAGCTGGATATATATTTGGAAGTCTGAATTGAGAGAACTGCAGAGATAGGGCTGGAGACTGGGACTAGCTGGGTAGCTCTTTCTGGAGCCAGTACAGTCGTGATGGGTTGAATGGCCTCCTTCAGTACTGTAAAATTCTATGAACCTATCCCATGAGGAAGCCCAGCTGCCATGGTGGATTAGCTGCTGAGGACTGTCTTTAGGACTGTGTACAGTTCCGGGTCACTTTCAGCCATTACTTGGGGAAAGGGATAACCATCACCTAGAGGCCACATGGTGTCGCAGTGAGGCTCAGAAGTCAGAGGCTTCATAAGAGGAAGGGAGGAAAATCAGCATGGTAAGGGATGTGGGGTAAGAAATAAGATCAAAGGAAAATAGCTATGGGAAATGCAGGTTTATAGGGATAGGGTAGGGGAGTGGGTCTGGTGGAATGCTCTTTGGATAGTGGGCGTGGACATGATGGACCAAATGGCCTGCTTTCACACTGTAGGGACAAGGCTGAGATGAGGTGAAGCAGTTATTGTAAATGTGGCAAATATATTACTGTTGGCAAAATTTCCTTCTATTAATTTTGGTAGGAACGTTTGTGCGATCTGTTATTTGACATTTGAGAACATTGTCAAAAAAAGCAAGAATAGGCCATTAGGTCCTTCAGGCTTTCTCTGTCATGTGGTACATCAGTGTGGCTGATGTTCTACTTCAGCAGTATCTTCTGACACTGTTCATATTCCTTAATGTCCAAAAATCTGTCCATCAGTGTCTGAGCCTCAGCTGGTGCCTTTAGTTTTAAATTAAGCAATTTCTTCTTGTCTCAACCTTACATGGCCAACTCTGAATCTGTGACTTCTGACCCAAGGCTCCCCTGCCAAGGAAAGCAGCTACTGAGCACCTTAGGATTTTATGTGATTCAGTGAGATCACCTCTTTTTCTTCTAAACTGTAGAAAATATAGGCCCGACCTACTCAATCAGTCCTCATAGGGCAATCCCTTTGTTCCCAATCTAGTGAACTTTTCAAATTATTCCAATTGCCAAATCCTGTTTCTCATCTCCCTGGACTGAGTCAACACTGTCAACAACTCTTTCAAGGTCAGAAGTCACATGACACCGGGTTAACTCATTCAACATTAATCTCATTTTAAAAGAAAGTTTAGTTTGATACTTATCATAACATTGGTTTCTAATTTCCAGCATCCACAGTTCTTTCAGTTTTTTGATATTTATCATGATCTGTTTGATGGATTTTGTCTGTTTTAGCACACGTTCAATCACATTCTTGATGCAAGAATGATTAAATTTAATTTGCATTTCTTTGCTCAATTAGATTACTTTTTTAGAAAAGATTGCTGTTTGGAGTTTATTTTTTTAAAATGCAATTTGAGTTGGTGATTTTGCAGGCAGATGGACCCACTTTGCTCACATCTTTTGCTGACTAGAACGGAAAATGCATTTTTTAAAAAAAAGTTATGCTTTGAAACAGAAAGAAAGGAAATGTCACTTTTCTACAGTGTGAAAAATTGCAAGCTATACATCTAACAGCTAAATTTTATTTTTTTAAGTGATCTCAAAATGAATACAGGTGAGGATAAGTTGATCTTATCTTACCTCGTTGCAGTTCCTCAGTCAGACCTTTATGTTGAATGGCTGAATGTGTCTCTGATCCATGTTTATTTTATTAGATTAGATTACTTTATTAGATTACTTACAGTGTGGAAACAGGCCCTTCGGTTCAACAAGTCCACACCGACCCGCCGAAGCGCAACCCACCCAGACCCATTCCCCTACATTTACCCCTTCACCTAACACTACGGGCAATTTAACTTGGCCAATTCACCTGACCTGCACATTTTTGGACTGTGGGAGGAAACCGGAGCACCTGGAGGAAACCCACGCAGACACGGGGAGAATGTGCAAACTCCACACAGTCAGTTGCCTGAGGCGGGAATTGAACCCGGGTCTCTGGCGCTGTGAGGCAGCAGTGCTAACCACTGTGCCAATGTGCCGTTTCCACTGCTCTTTCCTAACTGTTCATCGTGTAATGGGATGATCCTCCTGCTAACTGTCTTAAATTGATCGTTAGGTAGACAGCCAATTTCTTTATTGTCGTTTTATTTTTTTCTTACTTTACAATTGTGTTTCTGATTTACTGATCTGTAAAGCTTAATTTATTTTCCAATGCCAGAGGTTTCTCTCTCGGTTGTGTCCTTTCAAAACAGAATCTGAGGAGAATCCACAAATATCCCAATCCTCGGTGATGCAGAGCCCAGCGCAAAAGGCTGAAACATTTGCCCCCATCTTCAGCCATACGTGCCTCATGAATAATGCATTTCAGCATCCTGTGGAGGTCCCCAGCATCATAGATGGTGGTCTTGAGCAAATTTAATTGACTCTGTACAATATCAGCATTGAGCACTGCAAGGTTTATGGATCCTGACAACATTTGGACATTGGTACTGAAGACTCATGCTTTAGAATAAGCTCCATCCCTAGCCAAACTATTCCAGTACAGTATCAGAATAGTGGCACCTATCCAGCAATGTATAAAATTGCTTGGGGGCATCCTGTTCCATAAAAGGCAGAACAAACCTAACCCGGTGAATCTAATGTTGCTCACTAGCACAATGACAGAAGGGTTATCACAGTGTTACTGAGTCGCATTTACTCACTGATGTTCAGTTTGGATTCCACCAAGGCCAGTCACCTCCTGAACTCATTACAGTCACAGCACAGTCGTGATCAAAAGAGCTGAACTCTGGAAATGAAGTAGGAGTGACTGCCTTTTGGCAATATTTGATTGTGTGTGGTATCAAGGAACCCTTGAAAAAAATTAAGTCAATGGAAATCAGCAGAAAATTTGCCCACTGGTTGGTGTCATACTTAACGCAGAGGAAGATGTTTCTTGGAGGTCAATCATCTAAGTCCCAGAATATCTCTGCAGGAGTTCCTCAGGGTAGTGTCCTCGGCCCATCCATCTTCAGCAGCTTCATCAATGGTCTTTCCTCCAACATAAAGTCAGTACTGGGGGACGTTATCTGATGATTGCACAATGTCCATTGCAATTTGCTGTTCAGATGCTGAAGTAGGTCATGTCTGCAGATAGCTAGGCCTGGGCAGCATTTAGGCTTAAGCTGATGAGCAACAAGTATGGCCCAAGCCCAAACCTGAAGTGCAATGGCATACTCTCCCTTTGAGGAGAAAGTGAGGGCTGCAGATGCTGGAGATCAGAGCTGAAAATGTGTTGCTGGAAAAGCGCAGCAGGCCAGGCAGCATCCAGGGAACAGGAGAATCGACGTTTCGGGCAACCCTGATTCCTGAAGAAGGGCTTATGCCCGAAATGTCGATTCTCCTGTTCCTGGATGCTGCCTGACCTGCTGCGCTTTTCCAGCAACACATTTTCAGCTCTCATACTCTCCATTTGTTTGGGTGAGTGCAGCTCCATTCAAGCACCTCTGCACCTTTCAGGACAAAGCAGATTGCTTGATTGGTACCCCATTCACATCTTCAAACAGCACTCCCTCCACTCCTGATGCACAATGGCAGTAGTGTGATCCATCTACAAGACACAATCTCCTTTGGCAGCACTTTGCAAATTTGTGACGTCCACGGCCTCGAAGGAGCAGTACTTGGGAACCCCTGCAATTTCCTGTGCAAGCTATGCACCATTTTACCTTGGACAATTTTCTGTTCCTTCTCTTTGCTGGGTCAGAACTCTCAAAAGTTCCTTCCTAACAGCACTGTGGATGCACTTAGCACCAGAAACTTTCGTTCGGTGAGGGGGGTTGGGTGGGCTGCTGGTTATCTCAGCTGGCTGGATGGGTAGTGATACCAACAGCATGGGTTCAGTTCCTGCGCTGACTGAGCTCACCAAGAAGACCTCTGCTTCTCAATCTCGTCTGAGGCCTGGTGACACTCGGATTAAACAACCACCATTCTAATGAGAGATCAGCACTATGGTCTTGGTAAGACTTTGGTGATTGTCTTTAGACAGGCACACAAACGCACTCAGATTCTCTCTGTCTCTCTGTGTGGACTGCAGCGACATGGGAGGGCAGATCACCTTCTCAAGAGCAATTCATGATGAGCAATAAGTGCTGTTGTAACTAGCAGCACCTCCCAAATACAGTGAATGAACAGATATTTTAAAAAGCAATGATTTGATTCTCGAGATGCCCCTCGTGGCTGTTGATTGCATTATGCATGGACCCTGAATGTTTCGTTGGCATCTTCATGATCAAATTGTGCAGCATATTCCAGATCTAGGACCTAAACGCTTGACTGTATTGTGGCATTTCCGAGCTCAAACAGTATTTACTTACAATACTGATGTCGACCTTTTACTGAATTCAGGTTTGTCCGTATGCTAAGAGCTCTTGTATAGAAATTCAGCATAAGAAATAAAAGGATGTTTTATCTATGCTTCCAGGACATTTTATGACTTCAGCGTGATGTCCCAGAGTGATGTGTACACAGCAAAGTGATTTTTTTCTTGAAATGCTGAGTGTTATTTTGAACCGTGTATCATTGAGACTCGACATAGTTCCTGAACATTCGGAAAATTGTCAACATGACCTGAAAAATGACAATCTACACAAGATTGAACAATGTTTTTGAGCCCTACAATGTATTTAAGCGAGGATACAATGTAACTTCTGAGAGCCATTCCTTGGTTTTACTGCAGACTATGCCGATGTGGCCTGGGTTTTCTTGACTGAAGGTGCTGGATGAATTGCTATGGGCTGTATTGTACTGTTCAGTACAACATTTAACATGTATCATTGACACTTGAAACTTGGAGTGGGCAGAAATCAAGGAGCTATTAACACTTCATGATGACAACATAATCATAATCAAAAGTAATTTGGAAAGGAAAGAGGATGAGGGTAGTAACTGATGAGTAAAGTGAGCATTCCAATGCTGAACTTGCCTGTCACCCTGCAGTATCTGTGATCTTTTCTGTTACCTTAAATCAGCAAGAATTGTAATCCTGCTACTTGTTTTAAAAGGAGGCTGAGTGATCATTCATTGCTGTTTGAGCAAGTTTTTCAGTATCATGTGCAAAGAGATGTTTTATTGTTTGGGAACCAACAAGAGTAAAGGTAGCACATTGAATACTTTGAGGTTTTGTCATTGTGCTGCCATTGTGCTCAAAATGCAGAAGGAAATGTAGTAGTGGGGTATGGTTTCACTCTGACTGGAGAATTTTCCATTGCGAAGAATTCTTGCTGTTCTGCTGAAAATCCTTCCTAACGTTAGGTCAGATTTTGATTATTCCCTCAGCTCTCATCCAGCATCCTGCAAATTAACTGGGCATTTTTGTTGGCATTGGAATTTTGCAAAGTAATCCTTTCTTTTAAAGTAAACACTCATCATGATATGAGACTTCTCTCATTGAGTAGCATTTTTAGAGCAGCATTTTGCAATTTTGTCCTTGGTGATTTATGATCTGATGAAATATTCAGAGGTTTGTTTGCAGGTGTGGGGATTTGCATTTAGCTGTAAGCAGCCAGTTTGAGCATTGCAGGCCAGATTGTAGGTTACCTACTTATTCTCCTCCTCCTGCTCCCCAGGGTTTGAGTGGCCACATGGGTAGATTTTATTTTCGGGATCATTGGGGAGGGGTGACGCAGATTTTTTTAAAAACACGATTCATGCCTCCGACACTTTTTTTCATAATTGCTTCTACTGCTAATCGAACACAAACTCCACACATTACTACAGTACTAATCAAGAGGTCCCTCAATGCAAAAGTAGATTTTAAGGAGTTAGGCAAGAGACTGAAAGGTAAGGCCTCTGTGAACATAATTTTAGGATTGCTTCCACTACCATGTACTACTGAGTAGGGGAATACAAAGATTGGGAGAATGATTATATATGGCTGGAGAACAGTGCAAGAGCGAAGGTTTTACATTTTTGGGGCATTGGATCCACATCTGGGGTAGGTGGGGCCAAAGGACAACGAGGACAGATTTTATCTGAACAGGACTGGGACTGGTATCCTCATGGGGAGGCTTGTGAGTGCACTTTGAAGGTGCTAAACTATCTTGTTGGGAATGGACCTGAGGAGGCAATTGCAGTGGAATAAAATTGAAAGCTGGGTATGGATAATGGAAAAGGTGTCAATGAATGTGGAGAGCAGCAGAAACAAACTCTCGAGTCAAATTATAGAGTAGTGTTAAAAAGGCAGAATTCAAAACATTCAAGCCGATACACTCGGCATTTACAACAAGGCAGTTGAATTGAACCTGTGAACATATATGATTTAACTGTTAATATGGCAACATCTCTGCAGGGTATCAAGGATCTGAGAGTGTGGTACTGAAAAAGCACAGCCGGTCAGGCAGCATCCGAGGAGCAGGCGAATTGACGTTTCGAGTATAAGCTCTTCATCAGGAAGCTTCAGGATTTTCTGATGAAGAGCTTATGTTCAAGACGTTGACGCTCCTTCTCGGATGCTGCTTGACCTGCTGTGCTTTTCCAGCACCACACTCTCGATTCTGATACTCAACACCTGCAGTCCTCACTGTCTCCTCGTGGTAACAAAGATTGGCGACTCAATATTGAAAGATATTTAACTTATAAGAGGGATGCGCAGAAAGGAAACAGATGTGGGGTAGTGCTGATATTCAGGGATGGGATCAGTGTGTGAGTGAGAGATAATCTTTGACAAGGGCAAATATGAAGGTATGAGGAGGGAGTTGGCTGTGGTTGATTGGAAAAATACATTAAACAGTTTGACAGTAGATGGGGATTGGCTGCTATTTAAATATTAATGTTTGGTGTTCAAAAACATGCATTTCTTGAAGGCAAAAATACCCACACGCAAATGAAGAGAACCATGAATAACAAGGGATGTTAAAAATAATGTTCTATAAAAGGAGAAGACTTATGAAGTAATCAAAAAAAAGTAAATAGTTTGATGATTTGGAGAACTTTAGAATTCAGCAATGGTGAACCAAGAAATGGATAATGAAACAGAGTAGAATATGAATGTCAAATAACAAAAATAAGCATAAGAAGGGATGTTAAAAGCTTCTGCAAGTATTTACAAAAGAAAGGATTATCGGAGACAAATGTAGCTCCATTACATTGCAGAGACAGGAGGACTTCTAATAGGAAATGGAGAAATATGAAGCTAAATAAGTACTTTATGTTTGTCCCATAGGAAGATGCACGGAGTCTCCATAGAATAGTTTATAGGGCTTGAGCGACAGTGAGAACTTGAAAGAAATTTGGATGAGTAAAAGAACAGCTTTGGAGAAATTAGTGGGACTGAAAGTTAAAGTATCCCAGGCCCCATGACCTTTGCCCGAAGTTTTGGAAGAGATAAAAGAGTGGTGATCATATTTTAAAATTCTACTAATTTTGCAGTGGTTCCTGCAGATTGGAAGGTTGCAAATGTAAGTGTCTCTTCCTCACCCCACTCTGTGGGGCAAGAGCTGAGAGAGAAATGATCCCTCCTATGGAGAAATTGTCTTGTGAACGAAGTCTAAACAGATTGGCATTCGTAGAGTCATACAGCATGGAAACAGACCCTTCAGCTCAACTTGTCATTTGCCTGTGTTTTGCCCATAACCCTTTAAACCTTTCCTATCCATGTCCAAATGTCTTTTAAATGTTGAAATTGTACTCGCCTCTACCACTTCATCTGGCAGCTCTTTCCATATATCTCTGCCCTCTGGATGAAAAAGTTACCCCTTGGGTCCCTTTTAAATCTTATACTCTTACATTAAACCTTTGCCCTCTAGTTTTAGACTTCCCTAAATCTTAATGAATACCCCTCATGATTTTATAAACCTTTATAAGGTCGCCCCTCAGCTTCCTATGCACCAGAGAAAAAATGTCCCAACCTATCTAGGTTTAGAGGTGGGGGTAAAAGAGGGGGAGGTGTGGCATTGCTTGTCAAAGATAGTATTACAGCGGTGGAAAGGACGAACATATTTATAAATCTTTTCTGCACCTTTTCCATAACAACCTACCTCCATGAGGGCAACCAGAATTGTAAGCAGTACTCCAAATATGGCCTCACCAATGTCTTGTACAGCCGTAACATGATGTCTCAACTCCTATACTCAGTGCTCTGACCGATGAAGGCAAGCATGTCAAAGGCCTTCTTCCCCACCCTGTCTACCTATGGTGTAGTAGACAGTGCAGAAGGTTATCTAAGAGTACAACAGGATTTTGATCAACTGGGCCAGTGGGCTAAGGATTGGCAGATGGAACGTGAGGCCACTTTCAAGGAATTATGTGTACTTGCACTGATAGTTTGACAACACTCCCCTGGGCCCTATTTGTCATACCAAAATGCAACACCTCACATTCATCTGCATTAAACTCCATCTGCCACACCTTGGCCTGCTAGCCCTGTTGATCAAAATCCTGTTGTACTCATCGATCACCACCTCCATTGTCTACTATACCACCAATTTTGGTGTCATCCACAAACTTACTAACCATGATAACACTATGACTATATGCCTCCTATATTCTCATCCAAATCATTCATATAAATGACCAACAACAGTGGATCCAGTACCAATTCTTGCAGCACACTGCTGGTCACAGGCTTCCAGTCTGAACAACAATCCTCTACCAGCACACTCTGTCTCCTACTGTCAAGCCAATTTTTTTTATCCGATCTAACCTTATTCACCAATCTACCATGTGGAACCTTGTCGAAGGTCCTGCTAAAGTCAGTGGAGACAACATCTACCACATGCCTTCATCTATCTTTTTGGTCACCATTTCAAAAAACACAATCAAATTTCTCATTGTACTGTCATTAGAAGACTGAGATCAGGTGATCACATCGAAATCTTTAGGACTGTTAAGGAGCTTGACAGGCTAAGAGGATGTTTTTCATAATGGGAGAGTGTAGGACCAGAGCGCAGAGTCTCAGAATAAATGGGGCACTAATTTAAAACTGTGATGAAGTAAAATTTATTCTCTGAGTGTTGAACATCCTTGCAACCTCTTGCCACAGAGGGGAGTGGGAGCAGAGTCCTTGTGTATACTTAAGGCTTAGATAGCTGCTTGGTCAATAGAGGAATCAGGGGTTATGGGAAAAATGTAAGAAAGTGGAGATGAGGAGCATCAGATCAGCCATGTTCCTGTTGAGAGCCAGAGCAGGTTTGCGGGGCTGAATTCCTACTCCTATTGCTGTTTTTTTATGGTCTTATGCAGAAAGTTACAAACTTGTTAGTCTGATGTCAATAGTCAGGTAAAATGCTAGAATCTATTAAAAAGGACATGCAATGACTAGACATTTAGAAAATAATTGTCTCATTGGTGTCAAGTCAACATGTGGTGGAAAGCATGTTTTAACAAATGTGAAAGGAATTATTTGAGTTTGTGACTAGCATTGATGTTAAGGGGGAACAAGAGAACTTAGTGTTTTTGGACTTTGAGAGGCTTTAGATGAAGTCCCACACAGGAGATTAGCAAAGAAAATATGAGCACATGGGGTTGGCGGTAATGTAATAACATGGATTGAGGGCTGGTTGACAGTTAGAGAGGAACAATAAATCAGTCATTCTCAGTTCTCACGCTATGACTAGGGGTGTACCACAGAGATCTGTGCTTGGCCCAAGCTTTTAAGAAGGGCTAATGCCCGAAACGTCGATTCTCCTGTTCCCTAGATGCTGCCTGACCTGCTGCGTTTTTCCAGCAACACATTTCCATCTCTGATCTCCAGCATCTGCAGACCTCACTTTCTCCTCCAAGCTTTTCACAGTCTGTATCTATGGTTTAGATGTGGAGACAAAATATATCTTTTTCCAAATTTACAGATGATACAAAACTTGGGAATGTGAGTTGTGATAAAGATGCAAAGAGACTTCAAAGTGATTTAGACTCATTGGCGGTCCCTCGCTGATGAGGATGACTCTTTTCCACTCTCCTTGTGAGCCTGTAAGTAGCTGTACACGCAGGCTTGGTTACACCTGGGGCAGAAGGTGGTCATGGGAAGGGGTGGATTCTGGCATGTCATTGGGCAAGAGCATGGCAGATGGAATGTATGCCAGGAACAAAGGTGCGGTTTATTTCTTAAATGGTGAGAGATAGCGACTTGTTGATATCCAAAAGGACCTCAGGGTCCCTGTTCTTCAGTAACTGAAAGCTAACATTTAGATGCAGCAAGCAATTCATGAGGCAAACAATTTATTAGCCTTTATTGCAAGAAGGACTTGAGTACTGGAACAAAGAAGTCTTGCTTTGATAGAATGAAGCACTGACAAAATCACACCAGGAGTATTGCATGTTGTTCTGATCTTTTTCTTTAAGGAAGAATGTACTTGCAATAATGGGAGTGCAGCAGAAGTTGACCAGGTTGGTGCCTGGAATGGTGGGTTTGGCCCTTGAGAGAAGTAGGAGACTGGACCTGTATCCTCTCAGATTTCGAAGAATGAGAGATGATCTGATGGAAAGTTACAAAATTTGTACAGGGATCAATAGAGTAGCTATAGAATAGTTTCCTTGGTTGTGGGGTCTAGAAACATGGGCCGTTTATTACAGAATAAAAGACAAGCTATTTAGGATTGAAATGAGGAGGAACCTCTTCACTTTGAGACCATAGACCATAAGTTAACGGAGAGGAGTAGGCCTTTCAACCCATTGAGACTATTCAATGAGACCATGGCTGATCTGATAACCCTCAACTCCAATTTCCTGCCTTTTCTCAGAATCAGATCATTGTTACAGAGTTTATAAAACCATGAGGGGCATGGATAGGGTAAATAGACAAGGTCTTTTGCCTGGTCTCTGGGAGTCCAGAACTAGAGGGCATAGGTTTAGGGTGAGAGGAGAAAGATATAAAAGAGACCTAAGGGGCATCTTTTTCATGCAGAGAGTGGTGCATGTGTGGAGTGGGCTGCCAGAGGAAGTAGTGGAGGCTGGTATAATTGCAACATTTATAAGGCATCTGGATGGACATATGAATGGGAAGGGTTTGGAGCGATATGGGCCGGGTGCTGGCAGGTGGAACTAGATTGGTTTGGGATATCTGGTCAGCATGGACAGGTTGGACCGAAGGGTCTGTTTCCATGCTGTATATCTCTGAGACTCTGTGGCAGCTGAGGCTGTTTGGTCCATCGTGCCTTGACCTTGGTTCTTTTATGGATAAAAAATCTGTCTGTATCAGCCATGAGTGTATTTAACGACTAAACCTCTGCAGGCTTTTGCCGTGAAGAATTCACCTCCCACTGAGAGGAAATTTCTCCTCATTTCAATCTTAAATGAGTGACCCTCTATTCTGAGATTGTGCCCCCTGCTCCTAGACCCTCCCACAAGGGGCAGTAACCACTCCTAAAGCCCTTTAAGAGTCTTGTATGTTTCCAAAAGGTATCCTTTCATTCTTCTAAACTCCAGTATGTACAGACCCAATTCACTCAATCTCTCCTCATGAGACAGTCTGTTCACTTTAGTGCACTTTCGCTGAATTGCCTCTAATGCCAGTAATCTTTCCTTTGAAGCTGATGAAAACTGTTTACAGGATTCCAGCTGTGGTGTGACGAGTGCCTTCTATAGTTGTAGCAAAGCCTTCCTATTTTTATTCTCCTATCTCCATTTGCATTCCTGTAACCTGCTGAACCTCTGTACTAGTTTTTTTGTGATTTATGCAGAAGGACATCTAAGTCCCTCCATGCTATAGCTTTCTGCAGTCTTTTTCTACTTAAATAACATTTAACCCCTGCCCAAGTGCATACCCTCACTTTTTCCCACATTCTGTCTGCCAAGTATTTGCTTATCCTGTCTTTATTCATCTGTAGATTGTTTGTGTCATCTGCAAATTTGGCCTCAGTACATTTACTTTCTTCATCCAAGTCTATTATTTGTAGTATAAATAATTGTGGTCTCATCTCTGATCCCTATGGCACTGCACTAGTTCCCACTTCACTCAAGAGGATGATAAGTCTTTGGAATTCTTTACCCCAATGGACTGTGGAAACTCAGATGTTGAGGAAGTTCAAGACAGAGATTGATAGATTTCTGTACATCAAAAGCAGTAGTTTTGGTAGCAGTGTGGGAAAATAGTATTGGGATTTATTGATGAGTTGTGACCTAGAAGGGCCGACCGGACTTGAGGGGCTGAATGGTCTGCCAGTGCTCCGTAACCACAGCTGAACTAGTCCCATGCTGTCACCATTTCCTTTAGCTCTGCATATTTTTTCAGATAATTATTCAATTGCTGTATGAGGACATTAATTGAATCTGCCTCCCCCGTGCCCTCAGGCCGCACTTTTGGGATTCTAACCATTTGCCCGTTAAGTGTTTTGTTTTCAGGCTGCATTGGCTGACATCAGCTCATGTGCACTTAGTGTCACTTAAGTTTGTACAATTGTATTTAAACACGTTCGGCTTCGGGTCCAGGTTAAATAGGATGGTTTTGGGGGTTGGGGGAGGAAGAGAAGTTGCCCCTGCCCATGTTCTCTCCCTCCATCCTGAATCCCGCGTCCTGACTTACCACGTCCCAAGTCCTTCCTCCTCAGTCCTCACATCACCGTCTCACTCCCCCTCCTTCCCATGTCCTCACTCTCCCTGCAGTGTCCTCTCTCCCCTCCTGGCTGCATCTTTGCTCCCCCTCCTGTGTTCTCACCAAGCACCCCCCACCCCACAAAGTCCTCAATCCTCTCCCCTCACTCTGTTCTCTAATTATTGCTGCCATTTGTTATCTTCACTGTTCTCTAGCCATTGCCTTTTCTTATATAATCTCGCTGTGTTCTCTCACTAGTGCTGCATTGTTTTTAATCCTCTGTGTTCTCTGGGCATTGAAGATTTTTAATCCACATTGTGTTCTTAAGTCACGACTGTTCTCACTGGTGGTTAGTTTCATGATTTGATTTGAAATGATCATATTAGATGTTGGTAATTTATCTTTTCTCTCTTTTTTTAAAGTTTCTGAAATAGCATGTTTTCCTTGTGCTGTCTGGCAGGGCCATGAGATGACCAGCATTGGATTGCTCCTGGGAATTTCAGCCGCAAAACTGGGCACAATGGATATATCAGTCACGCGCCTCCTGAGTATTCATATCCCTGCACTGCTGCCTCCAACCTCAACAGAATTGGATGTCCCCCACAACCTGCAGGTTGCAGCAGTGATGGGTATAGGACTGGTGTATCAAGGAACTGCACACCGGCACATTGCTGAAGTACTTCTGACTGAAATAGGTGAGGCATCTTCCACTCTGACCCTCCTATAAAAGAAATTCAGTAGCTGGTTTGAGTCCAGTAAGCTTTTGTCTGACGAGACGAGACTGTGTCCTTGTCTTTTGAGCTTTGTTTCCTTTAATCTTTCAAGGCATGTAGGTGTCACTGGCAAGGTCAGCATTTATTGCTCATCCCTCATTGCCCTTGAACTGAGTGGCATGCTCGGCCTTTAGAGTCAGAGAGTCATACAGGATGGAGACAGACCTTTTGGTCCAACCAGTCTATGCTGACCGTTGTCCCAAAAGTCCTACCTGCCAGCACTTGGCCCATGTCCCTCCAAACATGTATTAGTCATGTACTTACCAAAATGTCTTTTAAATGTTGTAACTGTATCCACATGCACCACTTCCTTTGGAATTTCCTTCCACACACAAACCATTCCCTGTGTTAAATAAAAGGCCTGTCATGTTTTTTAAATCTTCCTCCTCTCACCTTAAAAGTACGTCCTCTAGTCCAGAAATCCCCCACCTCAGGGAAAAGACACCTGCCATTGACTTGATTTATTATATCCCTCATGATTTTACAAATCCCTATAAGATCACTCCTCAAGCTTGTCCACTCCAATGAAAACATCCCCTTTAATCCAGTGTCTCCTTATAACTCAAACCCTCCAATCCCGGCAACATCCTGGTAAATCTCATCTGAACCCTCTCCATCTTAATAATCTGCCTTCAATAAGAAGGAGACCAGAACTAGCACAGTACTGCAGTTAAGGATTAACCACATTGCTATGGATCTAGTGTCATCTGTAGGTAAAACCAAGCAAGGTCTTCGGATTGGTGCTTGGCACTTGTACTGATGCAAACTTTATATTCCAAGTTTATTCTTTGAATTTAAATTCCACTAATAGCAACGGTGGGATTAGAACCCTGATGTCCAAAGCATTAGGCATGAGCTGAGAACTTACAAGTCCAGTGACATTGGCGTTACGTCACTGTCTCTCCGATGTCATAATTCAGTATGACACTCTAGTAAAAGTACAGCACAGGCGATAAATTGTGCAAAGTGGTGTACTTTGAATGAATTGAGATTTCTTTCAATGAAAGACTGAAGGCATATATGTCAAAATCAAGCAAAGTAAAAGAATCTTGGTTTCCATCAAAAATCCTGACTTCTGTTCTTCTGCTCCCATCCATCAAAAGGAAGTTTACAATCAGTTAATTTAGTGAAAGAATGTAACGTATGTAAGAGTTGTTTTGGAATGAAGAGGCAATGTTGGCTGAGGTGTAGCACACCCCTTGAGTGATGAGGAAATGGGAATTCTGGATGGTGTTGTCTCTAGTGATTTTGGCGTAGACATGCTTTTGTACTTCGAGTCTGAAGCTGCCAATTTTCACCTGCCAGTAATGATGTGTCCTATAAATCTTTCCTGAGGAAAACAAGTTCACTGTGGAAATTAAGGAATAGCTATATTTTTGGAAACCACTTCTTAAGTAAATGGTGAAATTTTTCAAAAGTTGACATTCCAAAATAAAAAGCAGCAAGCAAACTGCTTCCAGTTGTGACTTAGTTAAACAATGCAATCCTGTTTTTTCTGTTTAGGTCGCCCTCCAGGCCCTGAGATGGAGAACTGTACAGATCGGGAATCTTACTCGTTGGCCTCTGGTCTTGCTCTTGGCATGGTCTGTCTGGGAGTAAGTGTCAGCTGCACAGATAATTGTGTTTTCAGCTGTCAGCATTTTCTGCGAAAGCGATTTAGCCATTTAAAAACCATAACTTTATTTCCATCTTCAGTCTGCCCCAGTTATTTTGTGCTCAAGGGCTGCTATCGAGTCTTAAAGCATGGAAACAGACCCTTCGGTCCAACTAGTTCACGCCGACCATGTTCCCAAACTAAACTAGTCCCAACTGCCTGTACCTTCCCCATATCTCTCCAAACCTCTCCTATTCATGAACTTATTCAAATGTTTTTTAAAAATTGTAACTGTACCTGCATTCACCACATCCTCTGGCAGTTCATTCCACATGTGAACCACTCTCTGTGTTAAAAAAAAATTCCTCCTGTCCTTTTTAATTCTTTCTTTCTCTCACGTTAAATCTATGCCCCCTAGTTGTGAACTCCCCCATCCGACAGAAAAGACTCTTGTCATTATCTCTGCCTCTCATGATTTTATAAACTTCAGTACGGTCACCCCTCAACCTCTACGCTCCAATGAAAAAAGTCCCAATCTTTCCAGTTTATTTTTATAACTCTGACCCTCCGTTCCAGCAACATCCCATACAGCATTAGTTCAAAGAACAGTGGTGAGACTGCCTTGTCTCCTGGCTAATACTTCTCACCAACTAATGTGACTAATACAGATGATCTGGTCATTGTCAGATTGTTGCTTGTAGAAGCTTGCTGTGCACAAATTAACTGTTCTGATCCCTAAATCGGAGCAGGTACGACAGTTTAAAGAGTCTTTCATAGATCGCAAGCAGTTTGGAACATTATGGCACTGGGAACTGGTCAGATATTATCAGAGGATGTTAAATAACTGCATCTAGTCAAAGCAAGTGAAGGAAAGACTTGCATTTATAATGTTGTAAATGATCACCTGCTTTGCAGACAATGAAGCATTGTGGAAATGTGACCCCATTTTGGTAGATTTTAATGTATGTTCAATGCCCCTACAGGTTAACAGTGTCCTCTGCGCCTTCCAGGTGGAGACAAAGTCCCACCTTCACATTGGGAACACCCTCCATCATGTGTGGCACTATTACTGTGTAAATGAGACAGATTTTAAACAGAGCTAGCTCAAGACTAGACACCCAAGAGATGCTGTGGGCATCGACAGCTATAGGTGTATGTTCCGATTTAATCTATAACTTAATGGCCCAACATATGCCCCACTCAACCATTACTATCAAGGCAGGGGATTAACCCTGGTTGAATGGTGAGTGCAGGAGGACATGCCAGGAGCAGCACCAATCATATCTAAAAATGATGTGTCAACCTGATGAAGTCACCAAACAGGACTACTTCCATGTCAAACAGCATAAGCAGCAAGTGAGAGACCAAGCTAAGTGATCCCACAACCAATGGATCAGAGGTTGTTCAGAAAATTAGAGAGCACTTAATTCTAACTTTGCTTCGTGTGTGCACCCAGCACAGATTGCTAGATGGCAGTCAAGAGCAGGAAACTTGCTGAATTGTGCTGAAGTTTACCACATGTTATATGATCTTGCAGCACGGGAGAAAGGCATTCAGACCATAAAGATGTAGAAGCAGAATTAGGGCCATCCAGTCTGCTTCACTGACCATGGCTGATATGTTTCTTAAGCTCTGCCGTATTCCCGTAATCATTGATCCTCTTAGAAATCAAGAATCTGTCTACCTCTTATCCAAGTTATCCAATTGATTGTACTGTCCTGCTCTATCTCACAGTCTTGCACACTTTTTTTTCTTCAAGTATTCATCCAGTTCCCCTTTGAAAGTTACTATTCATCCTGTATGTGGTAGTTTCTCGGACAGTGCATTTGGCAATCCGCCAAGCCTTCGCAAACAGCACCTTTGACCAATGACCTCTACTGCCAAGAACAACAAGGGCAGCAGAAATGTGGGGACACCACCACCTGCAAGTCACCTTCAAGGCACATGCTATCCTGACATAGAACTACATTGCCATTTCTTCACTGTTGTTGGGTCAGTATCCTGGAACTTCATTCCTTACAGCACTGTTAGTGTACTTACACCCCAGAGACTACAGTGGTTCAAGAAGCATAAAAACTAGGAGCAGAAGGAGGTCTTTTTTGCCTCTTAGGCTTGCTCTCCCGTTCAACATGATCATGGCTGAGCCTCTACCTCAGTGCCATATTCCTGCTTTCTCTCCAGACCCCTTAATTCCTTTAAGTAGGCAACTGGAGATTGGTAAGCAAACCGGTATTGAACTCCCTCCAATTTAGTGTATTAGGGGATAATTTTGTTGAAGGTTTTCAAGAAAACAAAATGTAGCAGATAGGTTGCATTGAGAGAAACAATTGCCACTAGTTGGGGAACCTATGACTGGGAGCCATAATCTGGCCCTAGATTTCTAAAGAACAGCAGATATTTGGAATGCTGTCCCATAAATGGCAAGTGATGCTAGGTCAGCTGTAAATTTTAAATATGAGACTGGTTCCAACAAATCTAAGCTGTTGAGGGATATAGAGCAAAGAAAGTTTTATGTAATTTAAGTCATAGACCAACCATGATTGCATTGAATAGCAGAATAGACTTGAGGGATTAAGTTATCGCCACCTGTTTCCATGTTCAGATAGATGTGTTTAATCATGTGTTTAAGCTGTCAGGTTACTGTCCAGATTGCAGGACCCCGTTTGAGTTTGTGTCCTTTTTTAAAATGAAAAAATAGGGGATGATTGCATTTTGTGCACTGATTTAATTTAATATGCAATTTCTACCTTTAAAAGCCTTGAATTTTTCGAAGAGATGGGTTCAGTCTTAACTTCTACATCTGTCAGGCAAAATTTGCTGTATGTGTGATACGATTTAATGCAACATGATGTTACATCAGCATAGAATGGGTTGGGCAGTGTACGGTGTGAAAACACACAAGGTAACATTGCAGGTTTGGGATAAGTCATATCAGAAATGCTCCCCTGTGATTGAAGACTGGCCTGCTTAGTATTTCCAACATTTTTTCTTTTGCTTTTGCATTTTCAGTGGCATACCTGCAGTTTTACATTTGCTGTTTATGCAAATAAAATAGAATAAATGGGAGATTTCAGTTTCAAAATCAAATAATTTACTGTACCACAGTAGTTTCTTTTCTGCGTATTTTAATTCTATTTTTTGCAAGAACATGTATTTTTGAAATCACAGGGGATCTATTTCAAATTAGTGCTGAAAACTTCTGTGTTAACAGGAAGCAGATGCTGATGATAATGGAAAAGGCTCCATTTGGGAAGCAGTGATTGATTTTTCCAGGGTCACTTATTCAATATCTGAGAGAAAGTATTTGTCATTATAACATTTGTTTGTGATGGCAACCTCTATGGCCCAAGTACTTTGTAACATTCAAAGCAGTATTGTTGGATCAAACTACCAAATATATTTTAATTTGGATAATTGAGAGGCAAGGCAGTGACTTCTATGATGAGGGTATAAAATGAGCAAGGACCGAAACATCAATGATAGCTGCACAACATTCTTTGGACATGCCCAGTAAGTGTGTTGCTGACATCAACAAAACTACAGGTGGTTCTTCATGGATTGAGGTGAAGATGTGATATGTCAAAGATTAATGATCTTAAGCAGAAAGTGGAGTGGAAACTAGCAGGTCTTACAGAGAGACAGGAGGAATGAAGTGGCGGCAGCAATGTTATTAAGAAATGAAGTGGAGGCAGTTGTGAGAAACACATTTGTAGAGAGAAAAACAGTTAACATTTCGAGTCAATTGACCCTTTGTCTAATGATCTTACCGGAGATCATTACTAAGATTGTGTTCTGTCTTCAAAATGCATTCACTGGAGAGCGTTCAAAAAGCATCAAGAATAATGATTGCACTTGATGCTTGAAGTTTGAGAGAAAGACTTGCAGAGCTGAACGGAATTTTGTTGCACCAAAGTTAAAGGAACTCGACTCTGAATTATCGAGGTGTACATGGAAAGCATGTGTGTGACTTGG
Source organism: Chiloscyllium plagiosum (assembly GCF_004010195.1). Classification (NCBI taxonomy): domain Eukaryota; kingdom Metazoa; phylum Chordata; class Chondrichthyes; order Orectolobiformes; family Hemiscylliidae; genus Chiloscyllium; species Chiloscyllium plagiosum. The sequence goes on from NC_057712.1 coordinate 118,174,454, forward strand.
GATGAAGCTGGAAAGTGCATTTTCAAGTTTGGCCAGATTGTAGCTGGGTTAATAAACAGAGAATTTTTTTCTGTCAGTGGAGTAATTGAGATGTGGAGCAGATTCTGAAGGGAGCTGCTGTTTGTGAGGATTCCTTCTCAGAGCTGGATAAATATCTGGCAAAGCATGGGATTGAATATTAGGATAGACAATGAATATACAACCATAACTTCCATTTAATCCAGCAGACCATTTATATTCTTAGTATAGACAAAGATGGTGAAGTATGACATATGATGCCTGGGTTGAAAATGTGTTGCTGGAATAGCGCAGCAGATCAGGCAGCATCCAGGGAACAGGAGAATCGACGTTTCGGGCATAAGCCCTTCTTCAGGAAAGGTTCTGCCAGAGGATGTGTGGAGACTGGTACAATTGCAACATTTAAAAGGCATCTGGATGGGTGTATGAATAGGAAGGGTTCAGAGGGATATGGGTCAAATGCTGGCAAATGGGGCTAGATTAGGTTGGGATATCTGGTCAGCATGGACGGGTTAGACTGAAGGGTCTGTTTCCGTGCTGTACATCTCTATGACTCTAAGTGGTATTTGTAACAAAAACAGAAATTGCTGGAGAAGCTCATCAGCTCTGGCAGCATCTGTGAAGAGAAATCAGAGTTCAATTCCTGTTTTAGTTTCAGATTTCCAGAATCTGCAGTGCTTTCGGCTTTTATTAAGTGATATTTGTGTCTCTTTGTTTTTGGTGATATCATTTCATTCTGTTGCCTTTCTGAATTACCCTGCAGCACGGGAGTAACCTGATAGGTATGTCTGACCTGAATGTTCCAGATCAGCTGTACCAGTACATGGTGGGAGGCCACAGGCGCACCCAACCTGGAATTCACCGAGAAAAGCACAAATCGCCCAGTTATCAAATAAAGGTCTGTATTTTCTTTCCACTATTCAGTTGCTGTCATGTGCAAAATTAATGTTACCAGCTCAAAGTGAAGTTTTACCTAATGCCTTTCAGACATCCTATGTCAAATTCATGATTAAACTGTGTAGAACCTTAGAGCAAGAAGGGTGACTTCTAAACCCTCTACACTCCTACCAGCTCTCTGAAAGAGAGTCAACTACTTTGACTCATTTATTTCCTGACCTTTCCCAACATTTTATTTTCGCTCATTGAAATTGTTATCCACTTCTCTTTTTAAATTCCTGTTGAAAAGATAAATCAGGGTATTTTCTTGATGGTTTGAAGTTAAATACAGTTGATTCAAAGTCAGTTGTTGATTTTCTTTTTGGTAAGCAAAGATACTAAGGGATATGGGCCAAAGGCCATGGATCACCCATGTTCTCTTGGAATGGCAGAAGAGTCAAGGGGCTGAATGGCCTACTTCTGCTCCTATGTTATGAATTCTATTATTTTGCCAGTTTTTCAGGAGATCATCCCGGGTCTGTAATACTAATAGTAACTTCCTGCTAAACCTCCCTTTGTTCTCTTGGTAATAATCTTAAGTTTATGCCTTTCTACTTCCCAATCTGTTGGCAAGTATTTCCCCAATTTATCCTGTCAAAATCCTGTGCAGTTTTGAACGTTATGGTCAGATTTTCTCTTAACTCCATTTGTTAGAATGGAATGAGCCCCATTTTCTCAAACGACCATTTAATCATTGAACTATTCAGGTTACTTTTATGGGTAATTTCTGCCCAACAAAACAGCTCAGCTCAAAATTGGGTCCAGTGCAAAAACATCAATGGTTTGTACAGGTTTAGTATTTTCTTATCTCGTTTGTTTGCTCATGCTGTTATGTTTTACAAAAATGTACAGATCCAGTATTTTGTATATTTTACTATTAGTCTTCTCTCTTTAAAAGATTCGTGTAGTCTAATCCTCAACTCGCTCTGATCATCAATTTTCAAAGTTTAGCATGAGAGAAGAAAACTTGTTTAAGATTGGTTTGTTTTAATAATTCTGTTGAGGCTAATTGTAAATCTTCTCTTTGACAGGAAGGGGACACTGTGAATGTCGATGTTACGTGTCCTGGCGCCACACTGGCCTTAGCCTTACTTTATTTGAAAACAAACAACAGGTATGGCAAAATAGTGTTAAACTCCTCAGCTAAGCAAAGGTGCGACTGAGATGTACATGATGATTGCATAATTTCAATTATTTCCAAAGGAGACTTGCCCTCTATGGTAAGTATATTGTTCCTTTTAGTAGGGACACAATACAGCAGGTGTCATCAAGCTTCTACATAATGGCAGTAAGAAGCCTCTACTACTGTATTCAAATCAGCACAAACAGATTTTCAAGGACGTTGCAAGTAGAATTACAACATTTAAAAGGTATCTGGATGGATGCATGAATAGGAAGGGTTTAGAGGGATATGGACCAAATGCTGACAAATGGGACTAGGTTAGATTGGGATGTCTGGTCACCGTGGACGAATTGAACAGAAGGATCTGTTTCTGTGCAGTATGACTCTATAATTGATTGCTCTACCTTCATTATAAATTAAAGTTACTCATGAACAAGGGCACTTGAGCCCCTTTGAAGTTTAACATTTCCCACCTCTCACTATTTAAGAAATACTCTCTGTTCTGTCTTTCCTTGCAACATGGCTAATTTCACATTTTCCTGCATTGTACTCCATCAAAGAAATGTTTTTTTAACCTACTCCCCTAGCTTCTCCAAGCAGCTCCTCTGGAAGCATCGTTCCATGCTCCATAAGACACTCAGTTCCACCTGGTTTTGTGTCACCTGTAGATTTGGAAGTATTACAAATCATTGATTAAAGTGTATCTTTTGTCAGCAAAACTAAAACTCCTCTCTTGATTGCTCCCAAGCAACTATTGATTTTCCCACATTTTTATTCAAGATTTAATAATGTTTCTCGACAACTATCAACATTGTAACAAGTAATTCCAGAATGATATAATTTTGATGGTCCAACCTTTGTCTGCTTGGGCTGCTGAAAGCAGGAAGAATCAGTGCACATAAACTTACCGGAGGTTTATTCTCAAGATGAGAATCTGATGTGTTTATGAGCTATTTCGCAAGATTACAGAGTTCAAAAATATCTGTTGGCTTTTATTGGAATTAAAAATTAAATGATTACCATTGTAGACAGTAACACAGATATGATAATAATTATACATACATTTGTGATACTGCCAGTAAAATGCTTTACCAGAGAGTTCATTGGGTTTCAAGTTCGATGGGAATAATTTGAATTCTGTAATGTCTTTTCTAACAATGTTCTTCCATTCTGGTGACTTGAGAATTTGCATTCTTCAATGTAATAGGTGGTCCAAATTAGCTGGAATTCAGTTTCGAAAATGACAACCTGTAACCAGTAGCATTCCAGAGGAATCAGTACTGGAATCAAAACTGCCTACAATATATATTAATGACTTGGAGGAAGGAAGCAACTGTAGTGTCAGCTTAACCTGGTTCCCATGTGCTTTTACCTCCTTAATCAGCCTCCCATGTAGAACCTTGTTAAAGGTTATAGTGAAATCCATATAAACTGCATCCACTGCACTAGCGTCATTTACACACTTGGTCACCTCCTCTCAAAATTCAATCAAATTTGTAACACATGACCTTTCTCTGTCAACAGTGCTTGTTCTGTTCTCAAAGAGCACCAGAAAATTTGTCCATCGCGATCTCCCTTTCACAGAGCCATGTTGACTTGTGCCATTTTAATTAAAATGGTCCTTTTAACAGAAACCAAGAGACAAAAACTTAAAGTTAACTATTAACCATTTCCTTACAAAATCAACTTGAGCTTTTCAGTGCCTGAGATGAAATTTCCAGTGTTTTTTAAAAGAAAATTGACAGTCTTGATTGCATCAATGAAAACTTGCCTGGCAGTAATAAAGACTGTGGTGAGGACCTTTTTATTCAAGACCTCAACAAAGTTGAGGTGGTGAAGGGCGGGTTAGTGGGTTGCTTCAGAGGATGCTGCATTTCCCAGTTTTCCTGATTGTCTGCAGCTTAGTTACACAGTCATGTGGCACTGTTGTCTATATGGTTGTCTATATGTTGTTCAGCTGTATTATTCCATGAAGCACTCATGTCTTATTATCTGTGTGAGTTTGTAGGTGGGCTTTCTGTTCAGTTCAAATGGATGGACAGACTTTGGATTGTCCTTTTGGTTCTTTTCCAGTTCCACCTGAGTTTTCTTTCTCTCATTCCTTCTCGGTGCTTCATAAAATGCTCTGTAGTTCATGCTCCTGGAGAGATTATCTTTGTAGGAATGTTTGTCATTGTGAGAGAAAGTGATGCCTGGATGTGGTAGGACTAACCCTGTTTTTATGTTGCTTAGGTCAATCGCAGACTGGCTGCGAGCCCCGGACACCCAGTACTTGTTGGACTTTGTGAAGCCAGAATTTCTTTTAATGCGGGTAAGTAATAAGATAGAAGCATGTGAAATCTCTCTTTAAACATTAATCGAGCAGACTTTTCATTTGTTAGACTTTAAAGATTGTATGTGACCAAAGCACTTAGCATAGATATGCAAAACTTGGGGGAGCATTGTGTACAGATAAAGGATTGTGGAAATAGCAACCAATTTTTTTAAAAGATAGCTTAAGGTATTACAAGAGAAAATTAGTGCTAACGCACTTGTCAAAAAGAATTTGCCTGTGTGGATTAGAAAGGAAAAGGCAAAGTAATTTTAGTCCCAGGGGACAATAGAGCTGTTCTTTCTTCACACACGCACACAGAGAGAGAGACAACTGATGGTGAGTTTAACCGAGGGTCACCACGCCTCAGGCAAGGGGAAAGGTTGAGAAGGTGGACCTTCATGGTAACCTCAACTGGGGTGGGAGTTGAACCTGCATTGTTGGCATCACTCTGCATCACAAACCAGCTAACTGAGTTCCTATGTTGTGTGGTTAATGCCAACTAAACACCCTTTAAAATTTGAGGTCTTGCATATTATAATCTAAGCACAATATTAATGATGTGATATTTATTCATTACTGCTAAAGAACATCTCTGGCTGTTGAAATTACATATTCGACATGTGGAATCTCGTTGCTTTAATTTTTAATTATAGTTGGAGATTTTTGGCAATCTCCAACTATAGGCTACAAGGAGATCAAGACTGGGGACTAAATGTTCAGAGGCACTTAACTTTTTGAAAGGTTAGGCAGGAAGGGAAGGTTGGTAGGGTAGCCTTCTTGGTACCCAATGGAATAAATATGATCGCAAGAAATGATCAAGAATCAAATGATACAGGATCCTATATGAAGGAAGGTAAGGGTAACAAGAGGAAATAAACAACTGCGGAAGTATTCTATAGGACACGTAACAGTAGCTGTTTTGTAGGACAGAGAATAAATCAGTAGATAATAAAAGCTTGTCAAAAAGGCAGTATGATCACCATGATGTCAATCTTCATGTAATTTAGTAAAATCAAATTAACAAAGGGTTTTATGAATGAACAACATTCATAAAATGTAATTCATAAAATCATTCTTTGAGTGATTTTGGGTCAGTTTCCTAAAGCCACATGTTATGGAGTCAACCAGGAATTTCAAATCGGGTGATGCGTAATGAAGTAGCTTTAGTAAACAGTCCCAAAGTAAAAGACCATTTGGGAACTGTGACCATAACATAGCAGAATTTAGCATTACATTTGAGAGGGAGGAACGTGGTTCGGTAGCAAAGCTTGAATAAGGATAATAACATACGGCAAAGGTGGCCGAAGTGGATTGGGAAAGGAGTTTAGCAAAATAGACAGTTGAGCAAAGGCAGGTATACAAAAAAATAGTTCGTGGCTTACAGTGAAGTTATATCCCAGTGAGGAAGGAGGAGTCGAGGATGGGGATAAACAGATCCGAGTTAACCAAAGAAATTAAGGATAATATCAAATTAAAAGAAAGAAAACATACTGTGGGCAAAGATTAGTGGTAAGACAGAGGATTAGGAAAGATTTAAATGCCAACAAAAGATGAGAGGAAAATAAACTATACACATTAGCAAGTAACATGAAAATAGACGATAAAGACTTTTTATAATATCTTAAAAGGAAACGAGAGAGGTCTAAGTGAACATGGACTGCATTTGGAATATTGAGAGCAATTTTGGGCCCAATATCTAAGGAAATATGTACTGGCCTTGGAGAGGGTCCAGTGGTGGTTGACAAGAATGAATCCAGGAGTACGTCATAGGAGGAGCTCTTGAGGACTCTAGGTCTGTACTTGATGGATTTTAGAAGGATGGAAGATTAAATCAGAATACTGAGAGGCCTGGATAGTGTGAATGTGGAGAAGATGTTTCTACTGGTAGGAGAAGTTAAGACCTAAGAGCACAGCCTCACAGTGAAGAGATGAGGAGCAATGTCTTCAGCCAGAGGGTGGCGAATCAGTGGAGCTCATTACTACTGAAGGCTATGGAGATCAAGACATAGAGTCATAGATTCATACAGCTTGGAAACAGACCCTTCAGTCCAACTTGCCTGTGCCAACCAGACTTCCCAAACTGATATGGTCCCATTTGCCAGCATTTGGCCCATATCCTTCTAAATCCTTCTTATTCATATACCCATCCAGATGCCTTTCAAATATTTTAATTGTATCCACCTTCACAATTCATTGAGTGAACTTAAAACAGATAGGTTCTGGATCAGTGAGGGCATTGTAACAATTGTATCTCAGAGTTTTTTGGGAAGCTCGGGAAGAGATTGCTAAGATATTTGTGTCATGGATAGTCACAGGTGAGGTGCTGAAAGTCTGGAGATTGGCTAATGTAATGCCATTATTTAAGAGAAGTTGTAAGGAAATGTCAAGGGACTATAGACTATAGCTTGACATCAGTGGTGGGGAAGTTGTTGGGATTCTGAGGGGCAGGATTTACATTTGGAAAGGCAAGGACTGATTAGGATAGTCAACACAGCTTTGTAGGTGAGAAATCCAGCGAATATAATTGAGTTTATTTGAAGAAGTGACAAAGAAAATTGATGAAGGCAGAGTGATAGTCATTGTCTATCTGGATTTCAACAAGGTATTTCACCAGGTTCTGCATGGTAGACTGGTTAGTAAGGTTAGAGTACATGGAATCCAGGAAGAGCTAGTCAATTGGATTCAAAATTGGCCTGTATGTAGGAGATAGAGGGTGGTGCAGAGGATTGCTTTTCAGACTGAAGGCCTGTGACCAGTGGTGTGCCACAAGAATCAATGCTGGGTCCACTGCTTTTCATCGTTTGTATAAATGATTTGGATATAATTAGTAAGTTTGCCGATGACACCAACATTGGTGGTGTAGTGGACAGTGAAGGTTACCTCAGAGTACAACAGGATCTTGATCAGATGGACCAAGGAGTGACAGATGGAATTTAATTTAGATAAATGCAACACCTCACATTTTGGTAAGACAAATCAGGCCAGGACTTATACACTTAATGGTAAGGTCCTGGGAGTGTTGCTGAACAAAGAGACCTTGGCAAGCAGGTTCCTAGTTCTTTGAAAGTGGAGTTTTACGTAGATGGGATAATGAAAAAGGCCTTTGGTATGATTCCCTTTATTGATCAATGCATTGAATATCAGTGTTGAAATGTCAGGTTGTCGCTGTACAGGACATTGATGAGGCCACTTTCAGAATACTGCATTCAAATCTGGTGTCTCTGCTATAGCAAGGATGTTGTTAAACTAGAAAGGGTTCAGAAAAGACTTACAAGGATGTTGCTGGGGCTGGAGGGTTCGAGAGACAGGGAGAAATTGAATAGATTGGACTTTTTCCCTGGAGTGTCAGAGACTATGGGGTGACCTTATGAGGTTTATAAAATCATGAAGGGTATTGATAGGGTGAATAGCCAAGCTCTCTTTCCCAACGTAGAAGTGACCAAAATAGATGGCATAGATTTAAGGTGAGAGGGGAAAGTTTTAAAAAGAACCTGAGGGGCAACTTGTTCACACAGAGGGTGGTTCATGTATGGAACAAGCTGCCAGAGAAAGCGAGGGAGGCTAGTACATTTACAGCATTTAAAAGGTATTTGGATGGGTTTGTGAAATGGAAGAGTTTAGAGGGATATGGACCAAATACTGGCAAATGGAACTAGATCAACGTAAGTTATGTGGTTGGCATGGACAAGTTGGTCCAAAGGGTCTGTTTCCCTGCTTAACAACTCTGTGACTCGAAGTGTTATGGAGAGAGATCAGGAGAATGGGTTTGAGAGACATAACAGCCATGATTGAATGGCAGAGAAGACTTGATTGGTCGAGTGGCCTGTTTCTGTTAAAATTAGAAGCAGTACATGTGAAGGGTCCAACACAATGGAGCCAGCAGCAGTGACAGAGTTTGTGGACTGTAGTAAACGACAGGTACGTGTTGTGAATCCTCCCAGTGTGGACAAAAACAACTGGTGGAGTAATATACAATTTTACACTCCTTATATGTTGGAAGAAGCTGGTGTTGGACTGGGGTGGACAGAGCTAAAAACACGCAACATCAAGTTTATTTGGAAGCATTAGTCATGACACTAATCTTTTGTTATAAATTGTCCTATTATCCTATTCCACAGCTACCAGGTGAAGGAGCAGTGCTCTGAAAGCTAGTGCTTCCAAATAAATGCTCTCCTTTTGGGTAGTTCTCTTATAACGTAGTAGTTGTGTTCTAATGCAACTTGGTGCAATATTAGTAATTGGGCCTATGGGAAAAACAGGGTTGGAGGTTGTGAGAAACAGAACTCACTCACAAATCAGCCTGAGACAAAGCCTTGGAAACAAGAACAATTTATTACAGCCTTGCAAGTACCGGATGTTTCTGCAATCAAGCAGAAATGCGCGTGAAAACAGAGCATGTTAGCATTCTTCTTCAGTTTGCAAGTTGCGGAATCACGCCTCCCTTTTCCCATCCTAAGCCGATTACCTCACTTGTTTTTTTTCTTAAGTTATTTTCTTATCTGGCCATCCTGCTGTCCTTGTATGTCTGCATTCTTTGTTCCTTGTTTGTTACAGCTTGTTCTTTTATCCAGTTTCTCTCATACTATAAGCTTTATTGTGAAATGCCCCTGCTGCTTCTTTTTGTGGTCAACTACAACACTTTAAAGTTATTTCCTAGGTTAAAACTATTTTCTTTAAAAGACTCTCTATATTCATTAAAGTCTTAGCCTTAAGTATGCTACATGCTCCAAGAATTCCGCGACCATTTGTATAATGTCCCACTCCCGCAACACCCCACCTGCAGAAGCTACATTTCTAACCTCCCACAATTCCCCTTTTTTTTTAAAACTGTTGTTTCTGCACTTATTAAGTCTCCTTTCATCCATTTTCTTATGTTCTGTCCTCTTATGCCTTTTGGCAATGAGGTTCACAATCTTACATTTTACATTCGTGTTCGTCCCTCAAACTCCAGAAGCATTCTTTGACTTTCTCTTTGTTGCATATCACCTGCTGATTGTAAAAGTATCTGATGATTTATTTGGGTTCCTTCCCCAAGGGATGTCATCAGTCGGCTCATTACCCATTTTAGGATATTGAACCCTACCACCAGACCCACTAATATCAATAATGCATAGATAGCTAGATTGACTAACCACCTTCCCCAACCAGTCAATCCCCAATTCCCCCATTTCCCATCCTTTTTCGTTCCGGTACTGATTACCGGCCTCCCTTATCTTGGCGATTTTGTCTCACACATGTTTGGAGATATCAGTAATGTTAGAGGAGACCTCAGGTATGTACGTACAACATTCCTCTCCAATTAGTGCACAGTTACCACCCTTCACTGCTAGAATATAGTCCAGAGCCATCCTGTTCTGAAGGGTCGTTAGCCTAGTGGCCATCATTTCGGTCGCTATGGCTGCTACTTGGGATTGGGTTTTGGCCGACGCATCAGCAGTATTGTTGGCCAACTCTTCCAGGGAAGCCGCTAACTTTTGTATTTCTGCTCCTGCTCGAGCGGTCCCATACATAGGTATCAAAGTCCAGAGGAGGCGATCTCCTTCGATTACTTTCCGGGTTACTCGCCTTCCTCTCTGTTTATTCCGAGGTATTTTTGGGGCTCTCTTTACCAGCCTCAAGAGGGGAATTATATAAGCGAGGTAGCAGCAGCCACTCCAGCCTTTCTGGCTTTGAGGCAGTGTTTGGTCAACATCATAACATGCATGCATTCCTATATATTCGGTCACGCGAATGTATTTTTCCCCGGGAATAAATTGATAGACCTTCAGGCCACATACCCAATATGTTCCATTTAATATTTGGGGAATGGCCGTGGCAGTAGCTTGGCTGGTGTAGACACAAGATGATTTTCCTAATCGGAAGGGTGCGGTATCATTCTGATTACAGAAGCAAGTGTTATTTACTGCTTTCGGGGGTGGGGGGACTCTAAGGCCATCGATAGCACCCAGAGTTTTCAGGGCTGGTCGAGGGAACCATCCCGCAAAGTTATAATCACCCCTTTCAAATCTCCAAGTTGTATCATTTCAGCCCGAGTCAAATTGTTGTACATCGTACACTTCTTCTTTGGTAAGTGGTATTACCGTGAAAGGAATTCCGAATTCCCCATGGTGTGGGATCTCCGCACATGCCCAACAGTCGGTATGCCCCTTTAGTTTAGCATAATTCTGACATAAAGTGGTAAAATGATTTTTCCCACCCCCCACCTTGGCAGCAAGTGCCAATATTATCGTGACAACATAAAGTTGACCATTCATTTCAGCTCACAACCCTATCTGTCTATTCCCTAACCCTTTAAATACCAGGGAGGAGTGAGTCCATGTAACACATACAATTGTTTTGGGATACAGTTTTTTTACCCAATACTTAATAGTCTCTTATCTCAGTCTTTTTTTTTTTTGCTCAGCTTGACTTTCAGTGGGTTGTCTGTAGGATGAACTTGCCACTCTGCCAAAGGGGAAGGAGCGTCCACGGGGGCCCTTAGCATGAGTGTGATGACTCCACCCATTCTCAGCAGTTCGGACGGCTGTTTCAGTAGTCAGGAGGGTTAGGAACGGTCCCTCCCAGCTTGGGTGCAGTTTGGTATCTTTCCAGGTTTTGATCAGGACCCAATCACCTGGTTGTATTCGATGTACGGCGAACTCAAGTGGAGGTGTCTGAGTCAACAGACCCTTCTTCCTAAGGACAGACAAAGAAGAGCCGAGCGCCATAATATCGTTCTTTATCATTGAACTCTACAGTTGGTAATTGTCCTGTCACTTCCTCATCATTTCCTCTAATTAGGGTTGGCTCAAAAATAGGCACCAAGAATTCTTCGCCTTTTACTCCGGAAACCTTAAGATACTCCTTAGTCAATTTAACACCGGTCGGTCTAAAACTTAGGGATGACCGTGCCACTCTCGTGTCCACCAAAAATACTGCCTCCTCCCCTTCAGGTCCCACCTTTAAATTTATCAAGGGTTCCCGGTGGGTCTCAGGAGGAAGGAACCCCTGACTCCCCTAATCTTCATCTAAGGTCATTAGGGAAAGGCTTCCCTTTCTCGTGCTAATTCCGGGCATTCCCGTTTAAAATGCCCAACTTTCCCACAATGGTAACACCCTGCCTGTTGCCTCCTTTCCCGGGTGTCCGACCTTTGTCTTTCGTGTCCTCCCCTACCCTTCCTGTTATCCCCCGATCTCAGTCTCCTTTTTGTTATTTCTTCTACTGCCGGCACCATCAGTTTGGCTTTCTGTTCCTGCTTCTCATCTTCCCTTTTCACATACACTTTCTGTGCCTCACATACAGTTCTTCCACTGTTTTTCACTCCATCCATCTAATTTCTGTAATTTCTTTTGTATGTCCGGCCATGATTTAGTTACAAACTGGACTTTTAAGAGTCCCTGTGGTATTGGATTATCGGGATCCATTCCCGAATACTTCCTTGTGGCCTCCTTAAGCCTTTTAAGAAATGCAGAAGGGGTTTCATCCTTCTCTCGTCGTACTTCAAAGGCCTTAACAAAGTTTTATGACCTAGGTGCTGCCTCTTTAATTCCTAATATTACCATTTCTCTTAGATCCCACATTGACTCCCTATCTTCTCTGTCATTATTTTCCCAATGAGGGTCAACATTTGGGAATTCCTGTTCTGCTTGGGCCCCTTCTTCCCCAACTGGGTGCTTCTTTTCCCATTCCTATAAAGCCGCTCTCCTAATCATACCTCGTTCTTCCCCTGAAAATAACGTTCCTAAATTGCCATCAGTTCTCCCCAGGTATATAAACTAGGCCCTAGGAATTGATCTAATTGTTCAGCTAGTCCAACCGGATCCTCTATTAAACTTTTCACTTCCTTTTTAAAGACCCTAACTTCACTGCTAGTTAAGGGAGCGTTTACATGTCTGATTGTACCTTCCCCAATCGGAACCTCTCTTAAGGGACATAATTTTATATTTTCCATTATCTCTGCCCCTCCTTTACGTGTGGTGACTCGAGTGATTCTGAGCCCCCTAGGTTCTGCATCTTTTAGTTCAGAGTCTGTTCCCTTTTCTATGTCTGGACTAGGTTCTACTTCGGGAGCTGTAGGCTCATTCCGGGGAGTAGTAAATGGGGGCAGCAAGCACGTTAAGGGATCCCATTGTGGCTTCCCTGATTCGTCCGTATTCATGGGTCATAATTTTACTCCCGCGCTCCCTATCTAACAAGCCGCATAATCGGACTCTTTTTGACTGTACGGTTCTTTCCGATTGACATATATATTAAGATCTTGACACAGCCAATCCTCATCGGACCCATATTTGGGCCAAAAAATACCAGGCACCTTAATACTTTCTCTAGTCCAAACAAAACAACAATGGTTTATCATTGTAGCCTTATCTTTCTCCCGCGTCCGGGAGTTGTGTTCCCAATTACCCAACATTTTCCCCAAAGGACTGTCGGGCGGGATATATCCCCCTTTAACATTATTTGCAGATCGATCAGGCAACTCCCCTTGCTCCCCATTATTGCACATTTAATTAATCTGGCCAATTATATGCTTTTTGAGACCTCAACTGTTCTCCATAAATCACTTTTATGTAAGGATAAAAGAGATTAGTTAGAAACTGATAGTAAGGCAGTCATGACCTGTAAAAAGAACAGGAGTTAACATTTTATTTCATAATCTGTAAAATCCTTAACCTTAAAAGAAATCATGTTAAAATTTCCATAGTAGATATCAGATCACACACACACAGATAGACACCGTGTCTCACAGACACTTTGAGCTTCCTACAACAACAACTCTAGCTTTTGAATATTCTTCTGGAAGTCTGGCCATAAGTTAGTTACGAACTGCACCCTCAGTAGCCCTTCAGCTACTAGCCCTTCTGACACGGGCTGTTTTCCATTGACATATGCTTTATTTTATATATCGCCAATTCCCAGTACTTTCGTACGTCCCAACCACCAAGGCAATACTTAAAGGTCTCTTTTCTTACCTTGGTCTGTGCACAGAGATACTTGGTCGTTGTGGTGCGCCCCGTCCCGCGGCAATTCCTGCAGCAAATACCGCTGCTCCCGGTCGCCCGGATATATCCTTTAAGACCTTTCCCTACCCGGGTCTTGTGCACAAGAGGTGTCCGACCGAACCCGCTGCATCTGCCCGCCTTGTTTCCAGGGTCTCCCAGTCCGGATCGTACTTGCCCAAACCGCGAATGACAAGCACCTCCCACAGGGGTGAACCACAAAATATCAGTAAAAATCAAAACAAAAGTAGTTAGCCTAACAAATGATAGCATAGTCTACGTAAACCTTTAAATCATGCATTTTAATGTAAACTTAACACTTGAATACTAAGGTTACTGACGACAACACTGTACCTTTCATGAAACTCTTCACCAGAAAGCATACAGGCTGACCACGTGATACTGATGGGAGAAAATGAGGACTGCAGATGCTGGAGATCAGAGCTGAAAATGTGTTGCTGGAAAAGCACAGCAGATCAGGCAGCATCCAAAGGAGTAGGAGAATCGACGTTTCCGGCATGAGCCCTTCGGCTCATGCCCGAAACGTCGATTCTCCTGCTCCTTGGATGCTGCCTGACCTGCTGCGCTTTTCCAGCAACATATTTTCAGCACCTGATACTGATGCACAAATCAGGGTTGTCCTCAGGTTTGAAATAACGTTACTTCTAAACGTAGACTACAATATCCAATTTCAAGGCTTGAAGAGCTGATTGCATTCCTGTTTTAGCTGAACACACTGAATTTACATTTTGCAAACAGGATCCTCAGGCTGTTTTGCTGTTCAGCTGGTGCCAGGGTTCATAATTTTATTTGGTTGCAGAATCTTACTTTTGTTACTATCGGGTATATAGCTCCTTGAAGAAAGAGTCGTAGGTAGATAGGATAATGAAGACGACATTTGGTATGCTTTCCTTTATTGGTCAGAGTATTCAGTATAGGAATTGGGAGGTCATGTTGTGGCTGTACAGGACATTTGTTAGGCCACTTTTGGAATATTGCGTGCAATTCTGGTCTCCTTCCTATTGGAAGGATACTGTGAAACTTGAAAAGGTTCAGAAACTATTTACAAGGATGTTGCAGGGTTGGAAGTTTTGAGCTATAGGGAGAGGTTGAATAGGATGGGGCTGTTCTCCCTGGACCATCAGAGGCTGAGGGGTGACCTCATAGAGGTTTATAAAATCATGAGGGACATGGACAGGATAAATAGACAAAGTATTTTCTCTGAGGTTGGGAGTGTTCCAGAACTAATGGGCATAGGTTTTGGGTGAGAGGGGAAAGATATAAAAGAGACCTAAGGGGCAACCTTTTCAAGCAGAGGGTGGTGTGTGTATGGAATGAGCTGCCAGAGTAAGTGGTGGAGGCTGGTACAATTGCATTATTTAAAAGACGTCTGGATGGATATATGAATAGAAAGCACAGAGGGATATGGGCCAAGTGCTGACAAATAGGACGAGATTAGGTTGGGATATGTGGTCAGCATGGATGAGTTGGACCGAAAGGTCTGTTTCCGTGCTGTTCATCTCTATGACTCTATAATTAGAATCCTTATAGTGTGGAAATGGGTCATTTAACCCAAGTCCACACTGACACTCTGAAGAGTAAACCACCCAGACCCATTCCCCTACACCGATTACTCTAGACCTCCCCTAACTAATGCACCTGACCGCACATCTTTGGACTGTGGAAGGAAGCCGAAGCACCAGGAGAAAACCCACGCAGACACTGGGAGAATGTGCAAACTCCACACACACAGTCGCCCGAGTCTGGAATTGAACCCAGGTTGCTGGTGCTGTGAGGCAACAATGCTAACCACTGAGCCACCATGTCGCCTCAGTCAGGTTCCTGATGAACAGATAATGCTCAAAACGTCGACTCTCCTGGTCTTTGGTTGCTGCCTGACCATCTGTGCTTTTCCAGTACCACACTCTTCAACTCAGCATTTCTCACTTTCTGCTTATCACCAAGTTTGCATGGGTCACAATAGTAAGTAGGGAGGCAAGTCATGAGGGTGACACAAAGTGTCCATAAAAGGATAGAAAGAGATTGAATGGATGGACAACTTGGAAGGTGGAATATAATTTTGGAAAATGTAGGTTAGTGCACTTTTGGCAAGAAGAATAAAAGAGCCATGACTCTGATTGATTGACAGTGCAGGCACGGAGGCTCAAATGGCCTACTTCCCCTGTGTCAGAAGTCTTTGTTTAAAGAATTTGTTCATGGGATATGGGCTCTCTAGAATGTAGGGAACAATATTAAAAATTGTCCTAGGTGCCCTTCTTCTCTTTATACAGTTGTTAACAGTTTGCATTTTCAACAACTTGACCAGCACAAACTGTGAAGTCTAAGTATGCAAGGTTAAGTCTGACTAATGGCAGTCATTCTGCCCTCACATCATCGCTGATGCCACTGTCACTATCCCCACCCCCCAGAACCCCGAGGGGAAGTATGCAAGTTAAGTCTGACTAATGGCAGTCATTCTGCCCTCACATCATCGCTGATGCCACTGTCACTATCCCCACCCCCCAGAACCCCGAGGGGGACGCTACCCCTGCTCATGACTCCACTCCCATTTCCCCACCACCACCACACCCACTCCAGTTACAGGTTCCGCCCCCACTCCCAGCTCCACACCCACACCCTCAGCCTTGCCGAGTTTTCACCATC